>NC_133815.1:22678779-22983779 GCF_043250625.1 Sebastes fasciatus
TGGATGTCTGTGTGCTTCCCTCCTTTTCAGGCATCCATGATGTCTGCTGAGAATGATCCTCTTGGCCCGCTACCTCCTGGATGGGGTGAGTTCACATTCTTTCTTCTAAATACTGTACATATTTCACTCGGTGTCAGTATGCACTGTTCTTTAAAGGGGGAAATAGAGCTACATCGGCCATTCTTGCTGTTAAGAAAAACACAGAAATGCATCAATATACATTGTACCGATTTTCATGCCAAAATACAACTTTGTTGTGATACTGTTTAAGTTGCACTGATGATAATCTGACATGTGTTGCCACATTGTTGGGTCCAGTATCCATTTTGTCTATTAAGCTACAGCTTCCTGTCTGCATTTTTATCAACTCTAGAGAGGCGTGTGGACTCCAATGACCGAGTGTACTTTGTCAACCATAACACCAAGACAACGCAGTGGGAAGACCCCCGAACACAAGGGTGAGCTAACGATCTTTTAAACATCATAATTTTTCATGTGCACAGTCATCTAGAAGTTAATGGGCTTCTTCCTGTCCTGCACCACATTGATGTTGCACACTTCTCTCTGAGGTTTACCAGTGATTTTGCTGGTCTTGTTTGCAGTCCCTCAAGCTGGTGTGCCAAAATAGAATTTGTTTCTTAGACCAGTGTTGACTAGTTGTAGACCACTACGATATTCTTACTAATACCATAAAAGTTGGTCTCTCTTAGAAAGGGCGTGAATTATATTCTGTATGTACTGTGTATTGTCTGAAATCTCAATCTACTTTCTATAAAAATGTTGTAATATTTACTCAGTAAGATATCATTGATCCATAAAAGCTCACTGCTCCTCACTTGGGGATATACAAGCCTTTGCACTGAGATAATAAACATCAAAGGAACTTTGGCATAACTCTAAAATCAATCTATAATGTTATTAAGTTGTTGAATAAATATTCAGCAAAGAAAATTCTGAGGCAGCAACTGTGGTAGAGTGAGTTCATTGAATGTGTGCTGGAAGGGAGGAAACGTCTGCTTTTTTGACCTGGTTTAAAGTATGCCAAGATGAGTAATTATAGTTATTATATCTGAACAGAATGTCAAGAATACCTTGCGACACACCATGATATACGGTAAACAAGATATGCATCATATCACATAGCCAGTTTTGCAGGTTGAAAACCTGAGGTGCACTGCCCTGCCTTTTTTTGTTGAAGACGTCCGATCACACAGAACGTTTTTTGCAGTTTGCTCCGTCTTTAGAAAAAAAAAAGATTGTTGTAAAGCAAACACCAAATGAGTGCTAACGTTAGCTTAAAACAAACCACGAACTGTACCATAAACTTACCCGAAATCTCAAGTACCGCACAAATTTTCCTTCAGGCCTGCTGTTTTGTGTTCAGATCATAGTAACTACGGTTGGTAAAGTCATATAGCTCTGGGTATCCAGCAACAGTTACCACAATGAGAAAAAAATGCTAATGACCTTTTGACGTTTTTCTGCTCTGAGTTGAAGTTTTCTCAACTCAAGGCGTTCAGGGCGCTCCTGCAAAAACGCGAGGCACACAGAGCAGAAAATTGCGAGGCACACAGCAACGCAAAATCAGTGAGCAAAATGCTTCAATCTCATTGAAAACAATTCCAAAAAGCCACCCAGGCTGCTAAAAAGCGCTCTGTCTTATCGAGGCCTTAGAATTGTTGAAACTAATGTTTGTACTGTAATATTTTTTTAACATACAGCAGGTTATGATCTACAGGAAAAGATCATCAAAGCAAATTTAACTTATTTGCCCATCCGTCATCAGTACCATTATCCCGCCATCTGTCTATGATGATAACACAATTAACCTGTTGTTGAATTTGTTTGAAAGCTGCTACATCCTGTTGTACAATGTCATTATAAGAGGATATAACTTTCACCCAAATGTGCTCTGAGGTGCCGGAATTTGGCATCGATTGATTTAACCTGAATCGGTACTCGGTAGTACCGACGTGATTGTTTTGGATTTGCCCACATTCAATTTTAAGGAAATATTAACATTATGTTATTTTCACACATTATCCTGAGGGAATGTTTTATGAAGTAGTAGCTTTAAGTGTCGCTGGCCTGTCAGCATTTATCAGTCCATGTATATAATTGGTCCGTGTGTGTGCAGGCTACAGAATGAGGATCCTCTCCCTGAAGGTTGGGAGATCCGGTACACAAGGGAAGGGGTTCGCTACTTTGTGGATCACAACACCCGAACCACCACTTTCAGTGACCCTCGCACCGGAAAGTCCTCTGTGTAAGAGCACATTTTTAAATAATTGACTTGTTCATGTGATCTACTGTACTGTATTACATTACATGTTACAGAAAGCCATGCTAGAATCTGTGTTTTGCCAGTAGCCTGAAGAGCTGCAGCTATGGGAACTTGCATAGTTAAAGAGAACACTTTACAAGGACCAGATGGAGTCATGTTTTGCTTTTGTACATACAGCTCAAGAAAGTTAAAGATTCTGAAAAAAATGGTTCCCACTGATATTTGATTTCAAGGGTTCTATTTCACGTTCAGTTCAAAGCCAGGAAATATTTCTAAATTTTAACTTCATGGGACCACACCAGAGCGTATTTCACATGTACAACATATGTTCTACATTATATGGTGAAGATTCATCTGTTGACCCCTTTAGAATCCATAGCATGGTGTCTATCAGCTCATACTAAGTTTTGACCTTTTTAAATGTTTTTGTTTTTTCTCAGCACCAAAGGCCCTCAGATTGCTTATGAGCGCAGCTTTCGATGGAAGCTTGCCCATTTCCGCTACTTGTGCCAGGTAGGTGTTTTCTTTCTCTTACTCCATCACTTTCTTGCTTTCAGTCACTCACCTTAATCTTCTTTTTCCCATCCAAATGCTTTAATGTTTTTTTCCTGTGTTTGCTCAGTCCAATGCTCTCCCTAGCCATGTGAAGATCACCGTCTCCAGACAGACGTTGTTTGAAGACTCTTTCCAGCAAGTAAGTGGGTCCTTCTACCACTGTCCGGTTCCAGTTTAAACCAATTCTATACAGCACATACAGGAGTGAATTTCATGTGCAGTGACGCATCACAGCCTGCAAGCATGTTTTATAATGGATTTTTCCTCTGCTATACTGTACATACAATAAATGCATGCCAACTGTGCCTATGTCCTTTGCTGATGTATTTTAGCTGACATGTGTTTTCTGTTTATTAGATTATGGCCCTGAAGCCTTATGACTTGAGGAGGAGACTCTACGTCATCTTCAGAGGCGAGGAGGGTCTAGACTATGGTGGCTTAGCCAGGTAATATAGACAATAGAAATAGTATTAAGTTAATTTAATTAAAAAATGTTAACTTCTTAGCTTCTTCTGAAATGTAAGCAGCAATTGATCATGTGCAACTCTTGTCTCCCCCCCTCTCTTTCCCCACCTACACTCTTCGTCCTCTCTCTTTTCCTCTGTCTCTCCTCTTGTCACTTTGCAGAGAGTGGTTCTTCTTGTTGTCCCATGAAGTGCTGAACCCCATGTACTGTCTGTTCGAGTATGCCGGCAAGAGCAACTATTGTCTGCAGATCAACCCGGCCTCTGCCATCAACCCGGACCACCTCTCCTACTTCTGCTTCATAGGCCGCTTCATTGCAATGGCAAGTTCACATGCTGCCCACACACGCATGCAAACAATCCTGATAACATCTACGCAAAACCATAAGAACTGAGACAAGCTGGTTATTTTTGTCAACATATTTGACGTATAAATGTCAAACATTAATTCATAAAAACATGTTGAAACAAAAAAAGTTAAGGTTTATTTGGTTACAAACATAAATGCAGACTGTGCACAATCTGTATGTGTTCATATTTTAAGATTGTCAAACACATAGCAAGACTCCTCTCGCTTTCGGCTTTGTCGCCTTCACCAGCGTGGTGTCTGGGGCTGTTTCTGTTTTCCTTCTATATAATACATGAATTTGTCATGTGATTGATAGGTCACCATTGATACTGTATTTTCAGATTGACCAGCACAGTAAAAAGAATTTTTTTTTGTTTTTATTTATCTCTTGCTACAGGCACTTTTCCACGGCAAGTTCATCGATACAGGCTTCTCTCTGCCTTTCTACAAACGCATGCTGAACAAGAAGCTGATACTCAAAGACCTGGAGTCCATCGACCCGGAGTTCTACAACTCACTTATATGGATCAGGTAATTTGTGTCTTTGGTCTAGACAGCCTTTATATGTGTATTAATCTGACAAGAGGGAGCATGGCAGGAAAATTAACATGCGCATGCTTGAATTTTAATGATCACATTACTGTCAAGCATTTGAAAGTGAAAAGGTTTTTTAATTGTTGATGTGATTGAGTGGAGGCTTTGATTAAAGAGTCACTCATTCTTAAATGGATCATCTCGTGACTTTCTTCTTTGTTGGAGTAATCTCCCAAGGTCCCTTGACCCCACTCGTGTGTGCGCACTATTGGTTCCATTGGTTTATTTAACCGGATATACTGTAAATGATTTTATTGAACTCTGGAGGGGGCCAAACTAGCGCACAGAGATTAAGGTTGGTCTCAGTCCGTTCCACTTGCAGTTTCAACTAATACTTGGTACCAACTGCAGTATTTTGTCCTGAGCTGTGTGTGATCACTAGAGAAGATAAAAGGGGACAGTGAAGCACACAGTATGACACCGGAATTAACTTTAAGATTTTTCCCTTGTTGGTCTGTTTAGCACTGTTGATGCACAATAACAAGTCCAAAGTACACAATCAATGAGCTATCACATTCATATATATATCAGAGGAGCCTAGATATCTTTGTTTGGTTCTTTTTGCAATAATGAGCTGTTCACCCTTGATTATGCTGTGGCATCAACACAATCTCATCTCTCTTCAGGGACAACAACATTGAAGAGTGTGGTCTGGAGATGTACTTCTCAGTGGACATGGAGATCCTGGGGAAGATCACTTCTCATGACCTCAAACCTGATGGCGCCAATGTTCTAGTCACTGAGGAGAACAAGGAGGAGTATATCAGGTTCAGTATAACTGCTGTTTCATCATAAATGCCAACTATATCTATTTGTATTTGTTAAACTTACATTTTACTGTCCGACTTGCAGTCTAATGGCAGAGTGGAGGTTCTCCCGCGGGGTAGAAGGTCAGACCAAAGCTTTCCTGGACGGCTTCAACGAGGTGGTTCCACTTCAGTGGCTCCAGTACTTTGATGAAAAGGAGCTTGAGGTGAGCAGCATAGCCTTGTGCTGGTAATGCAATAACAAGCTCTGTCCTATTTGGTGCTGTTAATGACTTGTGCTGTCATGTTTCTAGTGTGTAGAAAATCATTATCCCTCTACCTCTGTTCATTTGCTTTGTGTTATATGTGTCATTTATGTACTTGTATGTGTGTGTTTGATCTAGGTGATGTTGTGTGGCATGCAGGAGGTAGACCTCCAGGACTGGCAGAGGAACACAGTATACCGTCACTACACAAGGAACAGCAAACAAATCATCTGGTTCTGGCAGGTACAGTCACACAAACCAATGTTCATTTTGTCAGCTCTTTTAGATTTAGTCTTAGTCTTTAGACAAAAATGCTTATTAGCTTTAGTGATATTTTAGTCATTTTTATCCTTCATAGTTTTAGTTTAGTTTTCGTTGACGAAAAGTCATTACATTTAGTCAAATTTTAGTCATTACTTTTAGTCAAAGTGTTTTCTCTCAATTTTGTCAGCTATAATTTAGTCTTAGTCCTGTCAAATGTCAATTTTTAGTCATCAGATTATATTGAACACATCAGTCAGCCAAAAACAATAAATTTGTCATTTTAGTCAAATTTATTTCACATAAGATTTTATCAACATTATCTGATGAAAAACACAGGATGAATGATTAAGCTTTGCAGTTTCTCCGAGTTCTGACTGTGTTCATTAATGATGCACGGTTCAGTAGCACCCACGGGCCCGTTATGAGAGCCAATCCGCACCGCCCTAAATACAAAAATATGCGTTAATCAACCACCTGAACCTGACCCAACCCAAAAAACTGCCAACTTTATGCATTATAGTAGCACAATTGTCAGGACTGAGGACTGAGACAAGGACAGACAACAAAGAGAGACAGACTGAGCGCCGCCGCAACGCGATGTGTGCGTGTGTGTGACAGAGTAAGTGACTGAGAGAGGGGAAGAGAAGGTAATGAAAATAAAGAGAGATTTTGGAAAAGGTTTTTATTCTTTATACTACATATTAGTCTTGTATTTTTTCATCAGCAATATTGCATGTTTGATATTGTCACTGTTGGTGTTTAAAGGGGACTTTTGTGCTTTTTCCCTTTAGTGTGTTATATAGTTTTTTGTGCATGTAAAAGGCCTGCAAAGTTACAAAGCACAAAGTCCACGCCAAAAGGAGTTACTATCCCCCACACAGAAACACTGCTCCGGAACTGCCTGAAATGCCCTGATTGTAGTTCTGCCTTGTCTTCCGTAACGTGGTGATGTCACCAAGTAACAGATTTGCATAACGGCTAGTTTGGCAAGCCCTCAAACAAAGCTAGTTAGAGCGGAGCTGGAGCGTAGTCCGAAGAGTTTGGTTTGGTTGACCAATCACATCAGAGTGGGTCAACTGACCAATCGAAACAGATTGGGCTTTTCGGGAGTGAGGGGGCAGGAGCTCAAACAGAGCGTTTCAGACAGAGGGTAAAAAGAGGTGCTGCAGCACAGCCAGTATGAGAAAAATATAGCAATTTTTGAACATTAAAGCATGCAAACATGTTCTAGTAGAAACCCAAAATACATGTACAGTATGCATCTGAAAATAAGCATAATAGGTCCTCTTTAATGACGTTAGTGCCGTCTCGTCATCGTCTCATCTTAGTCATGGAAAAAAGGGCAATTGACAAACATATTTCGTTATGGTTTTTGATAACGAAATTAGCGCTGACACAAACACAGACCGTGTTTCTATATTCTTTACCAACTACTGTTTATAATGGAAAAGAGCAGAATATTCCACAGAGCGTTGCACATTAATCGTGGCAAAGCTTACAGATGACATTTCTTTTGAGTACATGTTATATTTGAAATGTGTGATAACATCTGATGGTTGACAGCCTGTCTAGTCAGTAGTGTGTGTGGTCACTGATGAGCGTGAGTTTGTGTGTTTTCACTTCTTCCCCTGCAGCTGGTGAAAGAAGTGGACAACGAAGTGCGACTGCGGCTCATGCAGTTTGTCACTGGAACCTGCAGGCTTCCTCTGGGCGGCTTCGCTGAACTCATGGGTCAGTGACAGACAGACAGACAGACACACAGAGCAAAGAGTAACACATTTCCGACGTAATCGTTCAGACACCTACAGAAGAGCTACAGATGCATACCATGCACATGTGTCATTTTCTTTTTTACAGTGTTCTCACTCCTCATCTTCTTTTGCATTGCAGGAAGTAACGGGCCCCAGAAGTTCTGCATTGAGAAGGTGGGGAAGGACACGTGGCTTCCTCGGAGCCACACATGGTGAGTGGAGTGCTCTACCTCTGATTCAGGGGATTCATTCCTCCCTGGCATAGAGTTTTGCCCAGTATATTGCTATTCACAGGGATTTACTGTGATATACTGTGACTTGCGTGATGTTTTACTCCGGATTCTCTCTCCGTTTTGCCGATGTATTCCAGTGACTGCCACTGGTTCAATGAGTTTGGCAGAAAAGTGAATCACAGCAGCTGCAATTTACTTAAAAAGGGATAGTTTGGATTTTTTGAAGTGGGTTTGTATGAGGTACTTATCCATGGTACCCTGCACAGTAGCAAAGCAATGTACTGCTGTGGACGTATTTTAGCCACCTAAAAAATCTATATAAGTGTATACTATATTTTAAAATATTTTCACCCCATTACTTTGCCGTCAGACAGCCCTTTCCAACAGAGAACTGAAGCTGTTATCTATGCTCTCTTCAAAGCCACCAGCCACTCCTTTGACAAAAACAGTAATTTTATCAGAACTTTGGTGTTTTAAAGGGTTAGTTCAGATTCACCAAAGTCACACAATAACACAAACTAACTAACCGATCGAGGCAGCGGTAGACCAGCAACTCCCGTGTTCTGTGGGGTAAAATTACAGATTTTGTCAGTGGAGTCTGGTGGCTTTGGAGATAGCAGATGGTAAATTGATGGTAAATGGACAAGCATTTATACAGCGCCTTTCTAGTCTTCCGACCACTCAACGCGCTTTACACTACATGTCAGCATTCACCATTCACACACACATTCATACACTGATGGCAGAGGCTGACATGCAAGGTGCCAACTTTGCCCATCAGGATCTATTCTAAATACTCATTCAAACACCGATTCACACACCGATGGCTATGCCTTCGGGAGCAATTTGGGGTTAAGTGTCTTGCTCAAGGACACATCAACATGTGACCCAGAGGGGATCGAACCACAGATCTTCCGATTGATGGACGGCCTGCTCTACCCTCTGAGCCACAGCAGCCCTAGTAGGGATAAGATATAAATGCAGTTAATAATAATATAATAATAATAATATAATAATAATAATATATTAGATTTATATAGCGCTTTTTAGTAATCTCAAAGACGCTTTAACATAGTCGGGGGGAAAACGGTGTGAGACAGACAGGAGACGAACGACAAAAAGCGACATACACAGGCACAATCACATACATACACACGGACTGATGGGTAGGAGGAGGGAGGGGGCTACGGGTAAGCAGATGAGAAAAGATGTGTTTTGAGGCGGGACTGGAATGTGGTGAGGGAATCGGAGTCTCTGATGAGATTGGGGAGTGAGTTCCAGAGCTTGGCAGTTCATCTACTATAGGCAAAACACTGACTTTTACCTCATACAACCCCATCTGAACTATTCCCTTAATATCCCTGGGTTAATATGTAATCGGTGTATGGGAACACTGTTTAGAACCAATTAATGTTTTATTAAGTATCTGACCCTGAGTACGGATCTTTCATCCTCCCTCTTTGTCTTTTCAGTTTCAACCGTCTGGACTTGCCTCCTTACAAGAGCTTCGAACAGCTGAAAGAGAAGCTGCTCTTTGCCATCGAGGAAACAGAAGGATTTGGCCAAGAATAGAGGGAGCAGTCCTCTGGTATTTCTCTCCCTCCCCCATCGCTGTTTATTCAGCCAAGTAAAACAAACTAAAAAAGAATTGCACAAGATAACCACCAATGTATATAAGCTATTTTGTCATTTTAAACCAAATCTTAATTTGCAGCATCATTTTTGCAGCAATCCCGTTCCCCAGCCCTTAAATATTATATGATACCCCATCATGAAATATGCAAGCATTTCAGCATTTTTGCTCCTCTGTTTCAAAACAGAAATCATGGATATTTTTTTTAATTTCCTCCCCACTGCTGACTGGCTTTTTAAAAGAGACTGAAAGTGTTTTTGAGAGGATTTTATAGTTGAAGCGCAATCTTCTTTTAAAGCTCTAGTTCTATAGAGCTTCTAAATGGCAAGAGTAGTATTGGGGTCAGGTGCCTGAATTTTTTTTTTCCCCCGTTGGACTCATAGTAATTGTTGCAATTTTTTGCGTGCTTGCATGGCTGCCTCTAAAGATGAGAAGACTGCTGTGATCACCCTCTACCACCACCTATACTATACACACACAAAGGCATTTTAGCATGGACGCTCTGTCTCTTAATGAGCTTTTTTACCATTATCATCGCAAAGGAAAAGTTTTCAGGATGGACTGATCTGAAGCAGAGAATAACCCTCTCATACAGTTTTTCCCTCATTGAGATTCTGGACACCAGCCCAGAGTAAGAAGCACCATCAGGTCCTCCCTCGGATGAAGACACGAGATAAGAAAAATACTTTGTGGAGAAAGGCTACTATATCAAAAGGAATGTGGGGATTCAAGGAAAATATTCTAAATCGAAGTAAAAGGGTGAATTGTGTGTGTGGTGGCTGTGGAGACTGTGGTTCACAGTTCTGATTGGACACTGGATCTGTTCCTGGCCACCTAGACTGCAGCCCACTGCTTCAGGTGGCAAGTAAGATACACACCAGGATGACACACTCACCGTTTTCATGTAAAGACTGAGCTGTTTGGAAAATTGTCACAACAAAAGAGACAAAAAACCGACTCCGGCTCAATGGGTCGTGGCTGATTTATCTTTTGCCTCTTTTGAGTTTTGATCTAGGACTGAAAAGTGTCTCAAGTCCTATGAAGCCACTGTGATTTACAGAGCAACAGACATGATTATGCTTATTTGATAACTTGAAGATCACATTTACTTAAACCCCTCTGTTGTAGACAAATACTGCTACAGTGCATTTTGCCATAAACATTATCACTGTAACATGATGCATACCAAATGAAACCTGACATTTTAATCATTAAAATCTGAGACAGTATATGATATCTGGCCATCTTGTGTTGTAATAGGGTCCAAAGGACATCTCTTTCAAATGAATGTACATTCGTACAGCTTCTCACTTATTACCAACTATTAACTGATTACAACTGAAGCCGATGCGGCATAAAAATCCTAGCATTATTGCAAAAATGTCATCATCATGGCAGTAAATGTCCTTTTTAAAGTTCTAAAAAAACGTATCAAATTTCATGTCTTGAATGACTTGAAAGCAACTTATATAAATATTGCATGCAGGCAGCACAGACTTTAAACTGGCCAGGTAAAATAAAATAAGCATTAAACTAATTTTTTGAGGGGCTGATGGGTCAACTAAAAAATCTGGGACTTCTGAAAGTATTTAGTGGGTCATTAACCTGTATGGTATTGTACCATAGCAGTGTGTATCTGCTATTTGGCTGTGCAGTCAATAGCGTGACTGCAGATAAGCTACACAAAATAACCTTCAAGCCATAGTGCTGAGCCCTCTTTCCTGAGATCATCCAATTTAATTTATTCAACCCATGTTCAATCTCATTCTCAGGTTTTGTGCTGAGGTGAGATAGCCTTAGTTTAATAAAGATGTGTGTGTGTGTGTGTGTGAATCAGTTAAGTTGCGGAAAAAATGAAAACTAGCCTTCCACACACAAATAATGATTATAAAACGTAATGAGTTAATGAGACACTAAAGTGCCACAGACCAAATAACGTGTGGAAACCTTCCACAGCTAACTCCTCCGCAGCCGAAGGCCTGCTTGGAGACTGACACAGCATTGCAGTGCTCTATGTTGTGCGTTTTTGTTTTTGCACCCCCCACTTTCCCCGTGTCCTTTCTTTCCGTTTAATGCTTCAGGGGACATGTCCTCTGTTTTTCAAAATGTTCCGTCTAACTCCATTGTTTCTAAACTCTGGTGCTTATTCTTTCAGTCAGTGGTCTAAACGCAGCTATGGCAGTGGCAGGCCATTCTCCTCGTTTCCTCTAGCATCGTGTTTATTTCAGACCACTGCAAACAGCAGCAAGCTGCTTTAGACTTTTTCTAGTTATCAGTCATGTATATAACATGTATTCAGCTGTCCCTGTGGAAGAGCTGGAAGGAGGGACGACAGTATGAAGAAAAACATTTACTGTAGCAAAAGGAGCCGACTTTTAAGAGAAGTCCATACTGCATAACTCTGTGCTTCCTTTTGAACAGAAACCTGTAATCAAAGAAAATCAACTGTGTATGTGAATATTCATTGTATAAAGATAATGAAAGTAAATAAAGTACTTAAATATTATAATTAATTACACAGAGCCGCCGCTCCATTGATGGAAATCTGTGATGCCTTTTGTTCTTATCAGAAATAGATGGGACGTTTCGGGTTGCCTTCATTGTAGCCAGTACCAAGATGAAGTATCACCTGGACAGGTGTATTCTCTCAAAGCAAAGCTGATTCACAGTACTGTCCATCATTTCAGTACGTGATGATGCAGCAGGGAACTTATTACTGTGCTGACTGCGGTTTAGGCCGTCTGAAACGCATCCAAACTGTAACATATCGCGTGTAGATACACACTGTAAACACCAACTACACTGTACAGAATGCCCCTTTACTGGAGACGATGTGTATAGAAGATTCATTTTTAATCTGCTTTCACCCATTTTAATGAAGAGAGATGGATTTATGAGATACAAATAAATAAGTGAATAAACCCCCTCCATGACCATGCTTTCTTTCTTTTCTTTTTTTGTTGTGTGATTATCGGGGGATGAGAGGCCTTCTGCTCAGGATTCACAACAAAACTGTTGGCGATTTTTATTCTGTTCTTAAAGAAAAATAAAACAATGTACTCTTGATTTATCCTTTGTTTTGATTGGATCTTGCCTGTGGAAAGAACCATATTTAATAAATGTATCTGACCATCTTTACAGCTGGTTTGAATTTATTTGTAGTTCAGTCAGTGTGTGTGACGGTAATGTCAATAAAAGCTGTGATATTGTGTGATAGCTGCAGACTTTAACTAATATACACATTTATTATTATTATACCCCCGCGACAACATAGTCGGGGGTATATAGCGTTCCGCATGTCCGTCCGTCTGTCCGTCCATTAGCGTGTCATACTTGCTTTTCTGGAGCAGAATTCCAAAACTATTTAACTTAGGAACTTAAAATGTGGTATGATGGTGACAGTGTGGTCTAGTTGTGTCTTTTGGGGGTTAGAAATCCAGGGTGCCTCAAATTTCTGAAATTTTTCAAAAAAGGGCAAAACCGTTGGCCTTGCTTTAGTGTCGTGGAGAATGTGTTGAAGATTAACCACACAAAACCACTTCTGAGTTAACTGTTAAAGGGACTATTTGTAACTTTGTACGCGCATAAATGTAGCGGGTCGTCACACATGCGCGCTCGCATATGCGCGTTCGTGTGTAGCCGCTGTACCCTCCTCCTCTGCCTGCTCTCCTTCACTCAGACAGCTCAGCTCGCTCCACCTCCAGACGTGAACGCGCGCTCACTCCACACTGCAGAAGAGTTAGTTTAGCTCTGAGAATATCTAGTGAATGTACAGGGGACGTTTGTGCAGAAATAACTGCTGCAGCTCCTCCAGACCAACAGAGGTTTTCCGTGTCTTGTGAAGTGACAGAGCTCTACAGAGATTTACGTAGGCTTCTCGTTACCGACCGGGTGCCGGTGTCTCCTCTGCTCTCTCCGACTGCGGGAGGAGAGAGCAGAGGAGAATGGCTGCAGAGCTCCGCTGCATCAGCCTGCACTTAGGCAGGAAAAGCCAACACTAGGATCAGATCTAAATCATGTTCATGGAGAGACCGTCTGGTCAGCTAACATTACTGCCAAGCAGCTGAAATATAGAGTGATATTGTGGTTTTAGTTGACGTGTGTCGCCTCACTGTTTTGAGTGATGCTCGTTCAGGTATATTGAGAGCGAGCAAGCGCGAGCCCGACGCTGACTTTCGTTGATTTCACGGCCACAGGTGTCGCTGTTAAGAAGCATTTCTGAAAGTTACAAATAGTCCCTTTAACAGTAATATAACAATTGCAATCACAGCAGTAACAATTAGTGTTTACTATGGTCTCATTAAACCGGCTCAGTTCACCTTATGCTGGGGAAAAAAAAAGTTGAAGATGCATTTGTGGCCAAGATTTATTATTTTGATCTCAAAAAACAAAACAACCTGCATTCCAGGTTAAACATAGTAAATGTGTATACTTGATTATAACTGACATTTGATTTGAGAAACCAGCTACTAGTGCTTCAATTATTGTTAAACAGATAAAGTTTGGTGATGAAAGTTGTTAAATTTTTTTATTTAACCACTGTAATTTTCAACATGCAACTTTTTCCCATACATAATATCGGTTGTATGCTTCACTGTCCCACATTTCTCTTCGTGGCGTCTCCTCCGCTTTCAGAACACAAGATAGATGTCAGAGAAAAGTCAGTGAAAAGGGGATTCAGGCATGAATAGATACACGGAGACCATCCTGTTCACTACTTCAATATCAAACGATGATCCTGTTGTAGTTTTAATTTGACTAAAACTCTAAATGATCCAACACGGTTCTACTGTATTAATAATTACACAAGCAGATGGAAAAAAAACATTTGTTAGCAATTATTTACAGTCCGAATGTCCGCAAATGCCCCATGTTCCACTCGGTGGTAATAACTTCATCCAAGTTTCTTCAAGAGGTCTACAGCCTCCTTATGGACCTGCAAAGGAACAAATATACTGTAAATCTACCGAGTATGTTCACACCAGCACGTACGATTCATGCATCCTTAAGGTCTTTCAACATCTTCCTCACAGAATTATATTACATCTGGGTTGAGTTGTTGTGAAAACAGTAAATCAAACGGTAGTAGTCTTAATGTACGTACCTCTTTGTCTTCCAGTGTGTGAGCAGGGTACTCTTTAGCTTTGGTCAGATAGAGCAGTGCTTTCTCTTTGTCTTTCATGCCCATGTAGGTCTTCCCAAGCATTAGCAGGTTTTTACTGTAGAAGTTGGGATCAACTGACACACAGAAATCTATGTTAGTCGAATGCATTTTAAACCTTTAAAGAAACCATTTGCAAGCTTCAGCCAACTCAAGTTTAGCAGTTTTTCAGTTAATAAATGCCTCAGGGACTTTATGATATACTGTGTTTTACCATCTTCAGCTTTCAGGAAGAACTCCAAAGCCTGAGAGGAGCAGAAAAACACATGTGAAGATGTTGTTCATCTCTCCAAGCTCAAACTAAGAAGTGACAAATAACTGGTCATTTCAGCCTGAAGCTGTTTTAACAGGCAGGTGTGCAGTTAGTAGAAAAAACAAAGGCAGAGAGCGATATAGACCGAGCAGTCCTCACCTCCTCATATGTGGACATGGGTGGTGATGAAAAAATGACAGCCGCCAACTTGCGTTGATACCAAGGCAGCTCAGCAAAAGCAAAACACCTAAGAGAGAGAAGATTTCCCTGAATAATAAAGCCTTAGTGACTGTGACGACCCCTCCACTCCACTTGGTGTCCCGTGTCTTTTTGCTGGTTCACTTTTGTTTTGCAGGAGAGAGGGTCGTCAGGCTGATGAGCCACACCTGGGCTTGGTGTGGTTGGGATAAAAGCGCTCTACCTTTCAACAGATGTGGCTCTCTTCCTTGGCTGGCACACCTGTTTTGGTTTTGTTTGCAGCAGACATTTTCACACACCCACACATGCCTACATCACTGATTACTGACTTTCCACGTTTGTTTAGTTATTGATTGTTAGTTTGTTAAATAAATGCCTGTTACTATTTTTAAACTCGTCTGGTCTCCCATTTTTGTTGCAACCTTTGAGCCAGGTTGTAACAGTGACTTAAAGCTCTAATAATATATAATAGAATTACTTGGCACAATAGCAACAACTGTAGTCTGTCACATTTTTTACCCTGCTAAGCTCTAGTGGTGAACAAGTGGAAGTGCAACACCATTGACAAGTGCAGTTTTTGCTCCAAAACAGCAAAAATATGATTTCCCCTCTGAAAGAATACACGGTACAGATTTGCATCTTTAAGACTCATGCACACACTGTTTCAATCCAGCCAAACTGGTTTATATCCATGTTTGATTTTGATGTGTACTGAACTTTCAGATGCCCCTGAAGCAGCTGTGTTGAAGAAAAACATTTCACACCTTTTGTTTGCTACAGTAAAAAAACAAACTCACCAGTAGCCCAAAATATGTAACGAAGTGGCATCTTTGGGATTGAGCTCAACGGCTCGCTGGAGAAAAAGCGACATGTTTCAATTCAGAATACAGTTAAAATGTGACACAATGATAATATGACATTGACCCAGATGCCCTCTCACCTCTAGATGTTCCCTGATGATGTAGGAATTTCCAATTTTCACCTTAACTCCCTCGTATTCCCCGACATCACTGAGACATACTGCATACCACTGTGTCAGGAAAGGAAGCGTTTGGTCAACTTTTAAAGCTCTTTTCAAAAACACTGCCCTGTGTCGTAATGTGTTGTTGAACTTGGCAACACCCTGCAGGTGCAAATGGATGCAAACTGTTTGTTTTATTGTGGTTGTCATGGATACTCATGATAAAAGCCCCAAAGACAAGGACATCGTGACACACAGATTATTGGATTAGATTAGATTATGTGGTTGGAAACATGTCTTGTTCGGATTTCTGTATTGTTTGTATATTTGTTGTTTTTCCATTGTGGGATATCTCCTGGAACTTTATGTTTATGTTTGGTTGATATTTATGTATAGTGCTGTTAGATGATGGTGGGTTAACCTGCCGGTATATTTTTTTTTGCTGTTAGTTAATGTGTCTGAATAAATCCATGAGGGATGGCTCATGTAAATGAATACACACAAAAATAAAATATTAATTCATTCACAAGGTAACTTATCTCTCAGTAGTGCCTCCTCAATAGAACCAGTGTCTTACTTTGTGCGCTGCGAAACACTTCTCATCCTTCTCCAGCGCTTTCTTTGCATATTCAAAGCCCTCAAACATCAGCTGCTTCTTCCGTTCGGCCTCCATGTCGGGCAGGACGGACAGGTCACGAGAAGCCCGGGCCAGCCTCCAAAGGAACTCTGCGTCATCGCTGGATGGATGGAAACAAAATCACAACTTGAACTCACAATGTGTATTAAATGTTCAACTTTGGTGCTGTCTAGGGATACAAAAAGACACTCTGGCAGAGGGCAATGCACTCAACTTACAATAAAAAAAATGAGCAGGGATAAAAAATATCAAATAAATAATACAATGTACCAATACAGGGTACATTCCGATAACTTATCGTGAGAACAGAAGGAGAAAATATGAAAAGAGAACAGAGAACAGTTGGTTGTTGTTATGGCCACAGTGTGATTGAACTCTGTCCTTACCTGTCCTTGTACTGCAGCAGCAGCTGGTACAGCTTCTCTGTTTCTGCACAGCTGTACAGGTAGTCAGCTTGCTCCAAAACCTCACCTGCATAGACACAAACACAACAGCAAGATCAGCCAGAAAAGGTTTTAGGTCCTAATTCACTAGGCTAAACCTCAACTCTGTCTTTCTCATTTTCCTTCACTCTGTCCTTAAAGTGCTCAGTGAACAAACTCAAGTATGTGTTTATCAAAGGTATAATATGCAAGAATTACCTAAAAAAAAACAATGTATAGACTAATACAAAAATAATCCCTCTCAATCATCACTTATGACCCATTAGCAGTGTGTGGTGGTGTCTGTATTTACAGAGACCCTGCCCTTTGCCTCTACTTTCTTCTGGGTTCGAGACTCTTCTGGGCTTCAGCAACCCGCAGTAACCCCCAGCCAATAACAGCACAGGTTTGTTTTCCAAAATATGTACTTTAATGACTCCTCACATCTAAGCAGTGTGCCAACTACCTTTTTCCAAAGCGTAGACCACAGCTGAACTCTGCACTCTGTGATAAACTCCATAACCTAGATAGGATAGTGCAGGAAGCCCCAGGAGGAGTGCAGCTCTCCCACCCTGTACACAAGAAAGGAAGGGACATAAAGACACAATAAGCAAACATATGCAGGGGACTACTTCACAGAGTAAAGTAAAGTGAAAGTAAAATTTAAGTAGTATTTAAGTAGTTTTCTTAGTAAAGAAAATGTCTGGCTGATGGCTACTATTTTTAATGATCAGTCTCAGTTGACCTAAGGTAACCTGACACCTCCAGAGAAGCAGCATGGAGGTGTCAGGTCATGGCACATAGTTTGAATTGGACTATCATCAGTTCAACTTTAACTAAAGTATGTTAAATTATACTCAGTCTTCCTCATCATCACACTGAACTTGTTATACATTGACGGTGATGACAGATCTTGATATACAGCTGCAGGATGTCTAAGTTGGTCTCTGACAGTAATAAAGCCCTGCTGCCCTTTAACCTACATACACATACAGGCTATGCAAACGCTTTTACGATGGCACCATTGTTCTTCCAAAGTATGAATTCTGTGAGGAAGCCAAAGTAGTATGCAAAAGTGAAAGATAACCACATAGTCCAATGAGTATTATAAAAGTCATAGTTATTTACAGTCAGAGCAGTGGCAGCAGTCCTTCTTAGAGGTGTCCAGTAGTGCAGGTTTGTCCCTCTGATTCTGACACCTTTTCCACCAAGTGCTGACAGGGAAGTCCTGCTGACACATCGACCTAGCACTATTCCAGCCATTGTGTCAAAGCCCAAACGCTCACTGATCAGGAATTAACCATCACACCTCAAACTAAAGTAGAGAGGCTGCTCAGCAAATACAGAGCAGGGAACATTCAAGAGCACGAACACAAAACGTTGCAAAAAGGACAATAATTTGGGATGTTTGTCTCTTGACTAACACCAACACCTAGGTTAAATTTGATTGTATAGCTTGCCTTAAAACTGTTACATGTGTAGTTACATTTTAACTCATATTTATTTGTTTTGCACAATTTAAGACTATACAACATAACAAAAAAAATAAAAATAATAATATACAGTGCAGGAAGAGGCAAAAAACCCACTGGGCTTATCTGAAGCCTCCACCTAGAGACAAGATTAATATAAAGAAATAATATGACTACATAATAGTGATAACAAACAATAAAGACAAGATATATATAATAACAACAATAACAATACAGTAAATATATTAAAAAAAAAAAATGTGTGTGTGTGTGTGTGTGTGTGTGTGTGTTGGGTGGAGGTGTATGGTTAGTGTTTGTGAGGAGGTTATATATTTAAATATCTATAAAGGCTTCTGGGCAATCGTAACCAAACAACATTGTGAGTGGGAAAAAATAAAAAACATAAAAACAGATACATGGACAACATGGGGAAAAGCAATTACAAGACAGCAACTCATATTTACAATACATCTAGAAGTTGTATCCTTAATATTTTCTAATTCCTATTTTTCCACTTTAAGACCGTCGTTTAGCACAACCTCAGTATGTCACATTGCATGTCACCACACATTGAACTGAAACTGAAATACCATAGAGCAGATCAAACCCTTAAGCTAACACCGGACATTATATGAAATATGAAATAGTCAATATGATTAAGCTATATTATAAGTAATGAATTGGTATTCTGGATTGATAACAAATTTATATTTTGATAAGGATAATTATATCAGTAATTAATGTATATTTCTGTATGACACAGATTAAAGGTAATAATTATATTTAGAATAATTATAAATAATAATTATAGTTAGACAAATTCAGGTAAATTTAATTAGAGTATATGTATGGCCGAATAAGGAAGCTGGTTAATAATTAATAATTGACTTATGGAGAAGGGGTGGGATTAAATAAGTTTATACTTCTTCTCACTCCTTTTCGAATATGTAAATCAAGGCATCAAGTGTTTGACAATTTATTTTTCTTACGCTTTTCATTGTATGTAAATACTATTTGTTTCTGACTGTCCTCTTGTTGGTATGATTAGTCTTTTTCTTTATTTTGTTCTTTGTATTCTACATGTTCGAAATAAATTTTGAAATGAAATGAAATAAATTTTTTTATCGTCTAAAAGGGGCAAAAATAAATAAATTCATGCTCTAACATCTAGATGAACATATACATCTGACATATCTAACATGATACAGTGATGTTTTAATGTTAATTAGCTTTCACAGTATCTTAAATTGTGAACATTAAATGACTGCTTCGACATGTATTTCTTGAATGCACCCCGGAAGAGTCTGTCCCACCAGATATGTAGTCGTGACAGAAACAACCAAACTCCTGAGAGTTCCGCCCTAATTTTACCCTGCTCATTGTACCGCACACTGTTACTAAAATGTTTTAATTGCATTTTAGCACAAATATACCAGACACGCATAACTTAAGCATAACTTAAGCGACCAGCTGTAGTTATCTAGGTGAGTTTCTAGTTAACCAGCCAGCTGAGCTCTGCGGAGAGTCGGCCCCTCCCTCTGGTTGCTCAGCTGCTCCTGTCACATAAACGTTACGTATATTCATGTATGACCACCAGAGACACGACAAAATTGTATTTTTTTCAACAACTAAACAGGTAAATAAGTTTTAAACTCACATGAGTGAATAATATGTGTGATTAATGTGTAAACTGTGCAGGTTTGGTAGTAGTTTTGGTGCTCCAGCCGTTGCCACACCCACCAACTGTCACTAACTGTCATGTCTCAATTAACTAAAGGCTAAACCCAAGCTTTGTTTTTCACTCTATTATTATCAGTATACACTTTTACATTGTTGTCTTTAGTTCCGTTTTAATACAGGCTCTCCAGACACTGTTGTGTTGTGTTAAATAACGTTATAGTCTGTGATAACCGCTTAAACACAGGTAACGGTCGACTAACGGTAGACTAACGGTCGACTAACGGAAGCTAACGGTGCCATTAGTAAAAGTCACAACACACCATGGCAACCTGTCTTCACTCCTACAATAACTAACACAGCACATGTAACAGGGCTGGAAATTAACTTTTTTAGTCCACCTGCCACTGTGGCTGTTGGATTATAAACTCTACCAGCCTCTCAATAGAGTATATAGTAATATAGTCATATAGTAATAGAGTATCGTTGTGTTTCTTTGGCTGGTGAGTGAAGCAAACCAAGCAGCCACCAGCATGTTTTACCAGCATGTGGCTGGTGTCTGGAGCTAATTTCCAACCCTGGCATGAAGGCTAGTTTTTAACGTTACCAGTGATGTAATGTAACTAATTACATTTACTCAAGTAACACATTAAACGTTACTTGTACTTTACTCAAGTATTTCCATTTCATGCAACTTCATTCTTCTACTCCACTAACAGATACATCTCAGATAATAATGCACACAGTGCACTTTCATAGACTAAGCTACTGGAGTTACCCTGTACTATACTCACTTTTTTAATAGTCGTGTATCACAGCTGTTACCCTGCAATATATTCACTTTTAACAGTTTTCTTCATCTCCTTGTTTATTTTATTTGACCTTTATTTAACCAGGTAAAATCAATTGAGAACCAATTCTCATTTACAATGATGACCTGGCCAAGAGGCAGTAGCACAGTCCACACAAGTGACACAAACAGCACAGATACAATACAGTATGACAAACACATGAGAAAATGGCTAAACACAGCATAGGTAAATTAATAAACACTATGTACAAAAAAAGGCGGATTACTGGATGTTCTTTGTAAAAATGGAAGAGAGAGAGAGAAGTGAGGGCTGGTCAGCAAGTACAGCAGTCAACTATGACTTGTTGCAGCTTTTGTTTGAACATGTTGAGAGAGGTGAGAGCTGTTAGTTTGAGCGTGTTTTGTAGTGAGTTCCAGTCATTTGCAGCGGCAAAATGAAAGGAGTTATGACCAAACACAGTACGGACTTTTGGAATGACGAGCCTAATGAAGTCACTGGATCTTAAACGGCGATTGCTGTCGGAAATGTGCAGAAGATTGGAGAGGTAGCGAGGGGTCATTCCCAAAATGGATTTGTAGACCAAGAGCAGCCAGTGTTGTAGCCGCCTGGTGTGAAGGGAGGGCCAATCCACCAATCTGTAAAGATCACAGTGGTGGGTGGTGAAGGGTGCACATGTGGCAAAACGGATTGCTGAGTGGTGGAGTGTGTCCAGTTTTCTGAGGGTGGTCTTTGATGCCATTTTATAAATTATATCGCCGTAGTCAAATAGAGGAAGGATGGTCATTTTCACAAGGGTGAATTTGGCAGAGCGTGTGAAAGAGGCCTTGTTTCGATACAGGAAACCCAGTCTAGCTTTGACTTTAGCCAGAAGGTTATTGATGTGTGTGTTAAATGAGAGAGATGAGTCCAACCAGAAGCCAAGGTATTTGTAGGAGCTGACAAACTCCAGCTCCGAGCCATCAGCACTGTAGATCTTGGGAGGGCTGGGGATGATGAGGTTTTTCCGGTCAAACAGCATACATTTGGTCTTTTTGGAGTTGAGGAGCAGGTGGAGGTTGTGGAAAGACTGTTGGATGGAGGTGAGGCTTTGTTGAAGAGTGGACACAGCAGAGTGGAGTGAGGGACCAGCTGAATATATGATGGTGTCATCAGCATACAGATGAATCCAGGAATTTCCAGCAGCTTTGGCTACATCGTTAATATAAATGGAGAACAAAATAGGGCCTAAGATGGAGCCTTGAGGCACACCTTTAGAGATGGTAAGAGGTTCAGACATGATGTTTTCGGTCTTCACCCGCTGGACACGATCAGCCAGGTAGCTAGCAAACCAGTTGCAACATCTACTGGACAAGCCAATGCTGGTAAGTCTTTGCAGGAGAATGTTATGGTTGACCGAGTCAAAAGCCTTGGCTAGGTCTATAAAGGCAGCTACACAAGTCTGTTTGTTGTCCATGGCGGTGATGACGTCATCAAGGACCTTCAGTGTAGCGGTGGTACATCCGTGGCCTTTCCTAAACCCAGACTGCAGGTCAGACAAAATATGATTTAAGTCAATGAAGTGAATTAGTTGTTTATGTACCAGTTTCTCTATGACTTTGGCCAGACAGGGCAAAATGGAAATCGGCCTGTAGCAGTTCGGGTCAGAGCCAGAGCCTCCTTAAAAGAGGGGGAGAATCGTAGCTGATTTCCAGTCAAGGGGGAAAACAGACAGATGAAATGACAGGTTAAACAGGCTTGTAATAGGGGAAGCAATAATATGAGCGGCTGATTTTAAAAACACAGGGTCAAGCCCATCAGATCCAGCTGACTTGTTTGAATCTAACTTAATGAGTTCATCCAGGACTTCCGAAACCTTAACAGGTTGAAGGGAGAAGCTGTTAACGCTGGGTGATGAAGTAGGAGTGTTAAATGAATCTGTTTCAGGGGCAACTGCACCAAAGAAATTAGATGATTTCACGAAATGTTGGTTGAAGTGTGTGGCTATGCGTTGTTTATCAGTAACAATAATGTCATCAAAAATCAAAGAAGTGGGTAGATGCGGAGAAGCAAGTTTGTTTTCCATGGATTTGACTGTTTTCCAAAATTTCTTGGCATCAGAGCCACTGGCTGAGAATTCTTCTTTGAAATGACTGATTTTAGCTTTCCTGATCGCCTGTGTTGTTTTGTTCCTGCATTGTCTGAAGGCCAGCCAGTCGGCAGCAGACTGAGAAGACCTCGCTCTCCGCCATGAGGTGTTTTTTTAGGCGGATCAGAGCCGCCAAATCGTGACTGAACCAGGGGCTGTAGCGATTCTTCGTCCGGAATCGTTTCAATGGGGCGTGTTTCTCAATGATTAGGCTAAAGGTGTTTTTGAAATAAGACCAGGCATCTTCCACTGAGGGGATACGATTGATTCTTTCCCAGTTTGCAGCTGCAACATCTTGCAGGAAGGCCTGATTGTCAAAGTTTTTCAGTGAGCGCTTGGTCACAATCACCGGTGGACGTTTGACAGAGAGGCCGGAGCGAACGCATGCAATGGCACAGTGGTCACTCAAGTCTTGACTGAAGACTCCAGATCGGTAGTTTGATGGAGTGTTAGTGAGAATAATATCGATCAGTGTGGCAGATGACGGTGATTTCAAATTATGTCTGGTTGGCTCAGATACAATTTGAAAGAGGTTTAAAGCATCAAATTGCTGTGTAACTAAATCAGGGGGGTTGATCATATTCCAGTTTAGGTCACCCAGAAGGACAAACTCAGAGGAAATGTGAGGGGCCAACAGTTCACCGAGAGCTCTTAATGTGCATGCTGGAGCAGAGGGTGGTCTATAGCAAACAGCAACAGACAGAGTGAAATTTGTTGACAGTTTAAGTTTTAACAGTAACAGTTCAAATTGCTTGGGGACTGATTTAGACAGCGTAACAGAACATTGCAAATGATCTTTTACAAATATAGCCACGCCGCCACCCTTGGTGGATCTATCCTGACGAAACACGTTGTAACCCGGTATTCGAATTTCTAGATCCGAGACACCTTTCTTAAGCCACAATTCAGAGACAGCCAGAACATCAGGGTTTGCAGTGTGCACCTAGGCTTTTAAATAGTCATGTTTTGGCAACAAACTACATATATTGACATGTAGAAAGCCCAATGATTTACGATCACAAAAATCATTAAAGGACAGATTAGAGACAGTGGGACCATGAATAGCGGGCCCTGGGTTTGGGTGAACATTTCCAGAGATTAACAACATGAGAATGATTAACACACGTCTGAGGACAGTGCTAAAATGTTGCACATGTTTATCTTTCATTGACGGTTTGGTCAAAATGAAAGAGGAGGAGTCGTGGAACTGCTGCAATAACATGTAAGAGTACAAAGGAATAAGATTTGTTACACACCAAGTAGAAAGTCCAAAAGTCTTTGTAAACCAGAAGGATGAAATGTCCCTGGTTGATAAACTGAAGTCCAATGTACCAACACCGTTAGAAATGATGGCAGTCTCCTGTGTGTACCTGCTAGAAAGGCAGGTTGTATGAGCTGATGTGATCCAGAAAATAGAAATGATTGTGAGCCAAAAAGGCCAGGAAGGTTTTAGTGGATGAAACATGTCCAAACCAATAACCAATAGGTCAGGCTGTAGCAGGTTGAAGAGGGCCAGGCTATAGCTAGCAGAGGAAGCCAGGCTGTAGCAGGTTGAAGAGGCCCAGGCTTCAGCTAGCAGAGGAGGCTAGGCTGTAGCAGGTTGAAGAGGCCCAGGCTATAGCTAGCAGAGGAAGCCAGGCTGTAGCAGGTTGAAGAGGCCCAGGCTATAGCTAGCAGAGGAAGCCAGGCTGTAGCAGGTTGAAGAGGCCCAGGCTATAGCAGGTTGAAGAGGCCCAGGCTATAGCAGGTTGAAGAGGCCCAAGCTGTAGCAGGTTGAAGCAAGTTGAAGAGGCCCGGGCTACAGCTAGCAGAGGAAGCTAGGCTGTAGCCAGCAAAGGGGGTCAGGCTGTAGCCGGTTGAAGAGGCCCAGGCTGTAGCAGGTTAAAGAGGCCCAGGCTGTGGCAGGTTGAAGAGGCCCAGGCTACAGCCAGCAGAGGAGGCTAGGCTGTAGCAGGTTGAAGAGGCCCAGGCTGTAGCAGGTTGAAGAGACCCAGGCTGTAGCAGGTTGAAGAGACCCAGGCTGTAGCAGGTTGAAGAGGGCCAGGCTACAGCTAGCAGAGGAGTCCAGGCTGTAGCAGGTTGAATTGGCCCAGGCTGTAGCAGGTTGAAGAGGGCCAGGCTACAGCTAGCAGAGGAGGACAGGCTGTACCAGGTTGAAGAAGCCCAGGCTACAGCTAGCAGAGGAGTCCAGGCTGTAGCAGGTTGAATTGGCCCAGGCTGTAGCAGGTTGAAGAGGCCCAGGCTACAGCTAGCAGAGGAGGACAGGCTGTAGCAGGTTGAAGAGGGCCAGGCTACAGCTAGCAGAGGAGTCCAGGCTGTAGCAGGTTGAATTGGCCCAGGCTGTAGCAGGTTGAAGAGGCCCAGGCTACAGCTAGCAGAGGAGGACAGGCTGTAGCAGGTTGAACAGGCCCAGGCTACATCTAGCAGAGGAGTCCAGGCTGTAGCAGGTTGAATTGGCCCAGGCTGTAGCAGGTTGAAGAGGCCCAGGCTACAGCTAGCAGAGGAGGACAGGCTGTAGCAGGTTGAAGAAGCCCAGGCTACATCTAGCAGAGGAGTCCAGGCTGTAGCAGGTTGAATTGGCCCAGGCTGTAGCAGGTTGAACAGGCCCAGGCTGTAGCAGGTTGAAGAGGCCCAGGCTACAGCAAGCAGAGGAGGCTAGGCTGTACCAGGTTGAAGAAGCCCAGGCTACAGCTAGCAGAGGAGGCTAGGCTGTAGCAGGTTGAACAGGCCCAGGCTACATCTAGCAGAGGAGGCTAGGCTGTAATTTATGGATTTTGTAAGAAACCAATAAATAGGCACTATGCTCTCAGTCCAGTACAAGCTGAAGACACTTTACACGTTACAACAGCCAGATCAGCAGACAAAATAAAACATAAATAAAACAAATTCCGAGCTCACATGCAGACACACAGGCTGTTTTCGAAACCGCATACTGCATACTACTGAGGAGCGCAGTATGCAGTATACAGTACATACTGTATACTGCGTTCCTCAGTAGTATGCAGTATGTGACAGTTAAAGTGATGTATTTAGCAGTATGCTAGACGAGGCTTAAGCCTTCAAACCAGCTCTTAAAGCACAGGACAAAAAAACTAACTTGTACCACTATTACAATATTATCAAAAAATACAACTTTGATTTTGTTGTTTATGTTGTGCTTGTTTACTTTATAAGATACTGCAGGTTTAAACTATTTATTCTGACAGCTCATAAAGAAGTCCGACAAACAGGATCATCAACTAGGAGAGACGGGAAATATAAAACATTCATCCACAACGTTTACTTTACTCAAACTGCTTTTTCAGTTACAGCAAAAGGACTGATCTCCCTCCAGATATTAGAGAAATGTTAAAAAAGTGTCATGTTGTCTCATCAGGAACCTCTCTGCCCCGTCAGAAGCTGCTCTTTCCCTCTCCTCTTCTCTCTCCTCTTCCTCTCCTCTCATCTTCCCTCGCCACTCTGCTGCTCTGCAGCCGCTCTGTGAGCGTCACTGGCCGGCTCTCCAGCGAGCTACGCCCGCAGGTGATTGTGGAGCTTTTTAACTCGAAAAAAGGCAAATAAACACAGGTTCCTGTTAATTTATAATGGACATCTGTGTTGTGATATTTAAACAAACTATCCGTCAACAAGGAAATCAAAGCCTCTCGTCTACAGACCGGTCTCTAGAGAGCTCCAGCAGCTCATAGCGGTCTCTGAGCGTGACTACCCGGCTTGCTGGCAGCGACCCGGGCAGGCGCTCGCTGGCTGTCACGGTATTCTGTGGAGCTTCTAAACTCCGACAACGGTGGAACAAATGTTCGATTCGCCATCTAACTTCGTAAAACTGCCGATATTAATAATCTACACAGTTGATTTCTCGCCTCAAAAACGTTCAGAAGTGAATTTAGTGTTGAAATGGCTACAGAAAACGTAAAAAAAGAGCAGCTTTTGGCTGCTGTTTTTATACCCGTAGCCTGTGCTGTTCCGCCGCTTTGCATTGTGGGATACAGTAGGCGAGATAGACTGGTCCGATGCATACTGGAGAATTTTTCCAAATCAGTACGTCATCCGGGTATTTCTGGCATACTGGAGATTTTGCTTTTGTTCGCATACTGCATACTACATACTACATTTTGGCCAAATCAGTACGTACTACTAGTATAGTATGCGGTTTCGAAAACAGCCACAAACACAGGACTGGTCTGGCGGCCATCTTGGATTTCACCGCGATCAACATAGTATGTATTTTTATATTTGGTATATTTTTTTTGTATTTTGCTCTACTAACTTTTTTACTGCCTTTTTACTAACATGTTTTACACTATAGAACTGTGATGCTGGAAACTTGAATTTCCCTCGGGATCAATACAGTTACTATCTATCTATCTATCTATCTATCTATCTATCTATCTATCTATCTATCTATCTATCTATCTATCTATCTATCTCAGAGATAAATATTGGACTTTTTTTTGTTTTTTACTTTTTTCTAACTATATTTATCTGTCAGCTTCAGTTACTTTTCAGAATACAGTTTTTCTTACCCTTCCTGTCCAGTGAAAAACAATTAATCTAAATGTTTGTGAAGGTTGCAGTGTTCCTTTATGGGTTGAGAAAATTCTCTCTCCTCTTAAGCTAAATCTTCTTTCGGCTACAGCGGATCATCTGTTTCCATCTCTTCTCGTCCTCTGCATCTTCTTCTGTCGCACCAACATGTCCTCCATCACCATATCTATAAACATCCTCTTTGGCCTCTCCTCTTGACCTCTTGACTGGCAGCTCCACCCTCAGCATCCTTCTCTCGATATACCCGGCATCTCTCCTTTGCACATGTCCAAAACCACTCCACCCACTCCATCCTGCCTGCACTCTCTTCTTCACCTCTCTTTCGCACTCCTCGTTACTTTGAACAGTTGACCCAAAGTATTTAAACTCATCCACCTTTGCCATCTCTACTCCTTGCATCGTCACCATTCCTCTGTCCTCCCTCTCATTCACACAAATGTTTTCCGTTTTTGCTGACTTTCATTCCTCTTCTCTCCAGTGCGCACCCCCACCCCCTCAGGCTCTCCTCAACCTGCTCCCTACTCTCACTACAGATCACAATGTCATCCACAAACATCATAGTCCACGGAGACTCCTGCCTGACTACTTATTCTTGAAAATCTGTACCTGTACACCTCTTTCTCCACTCTCCAGACATCCTCTCACTTTCCAAGATTGTGTTAAACAGTCTAGTAAAATTCTCTGAGATCTCCATGCCTCCGCAGGTATATCATCTGGACCAACCGCCTTTCCGCTCTTCATCCTCTTCATAGCTACTCCCACTTCATCCTTCCTAATCCACCGCACTTACTGATTCGCAATCCACACATCAGCCAACCGTCTCTCTCTCATTTTCTTCGTTCATCAGCCCCTCAAAGTACTCCTTCCACCTTCTCAACACACTCTCCTCGCTTGTCAGCATATTTCCATTTCTATCCTTGATCACCCTAACCTGCTGCACCTCCTTTCCATCTCGACCCGTCTGTCTAGCCAACTAACCAAGTCTTCCTCTCCTTCCTTAGTGTCCAATCTCTCATACAACTTGCAATACACCTTTTCCTTAGCCTGCGCCACCTCTCCCTTCGCCACATCTCCTTATACTCCTGTCTACTTTCTTCATCTTTCTGGCTATCCCACTTCTTCTTTGCCAACCTCTTCCTCTGTATACATTCCTGTGCTTCCTCATTCCACCACCAAGTCTCCTATACTTCCTTCCTCTGTCCAGATGACACACCGAGTACCTTCCTAGCTGTCTGCCTCACCACTCCTGCAGTAGTTGCCCAGCCATCCGGCAACTCTTCTCTGCCACCCAGCGCCTGTCTTAACTCATCCCTGAACTCCGCACAACAGTCTTCCTTCTTCAACTGCCACCATTTGATCCTTGGCTCTGCCTTCCCTCTCTTCCTCTTCTTAATCTCCTAAATCATCCCACAGATCACCGTCCGATGCTGCCTAGCTACATACCACTTTGCTTCTCCAATCTCTTTCAGGTTGCACCTCCTGCATAAGATTTAGTCCACCTGTATGCACCTTCCTCCACTCACACATTGTAATCTCATAGAATATGATGCATTGCTGTAAATTAAACTACCCAACAGTATATAAAGGAGTTGAAATAAGCACAACCAAATGCAACAAACACATTAATGCAGCAGTAATATTAAATCCAGAGACATCAGATGTAATTGCAAAACACTGGCAGGGAACATTTTACTGCAAAATGACTACTTTTACTATTTAATTTAAGTACATTTTGCTGATAATACTTACATACTTTTACTTAAGTAAGGTTTGGAATGCAGGGTTTTTACTTGTAGTGGAGTATTTTCACAGTGTGGTATTTGTACTTTTACTTAAGTAAAGGATCTGAATGCTTCTTCCACTACTTGTTATTACTAAGAAGCGCTGCTTGTACAATATCCAACTGTGAAAGAAGTACTAAGATTAGCTAATTAACTTGATTTAAAAGTACCAATACCACTATGTAAAAATACTCCATGATAGGTCACAAGTCCTGCATTCAAACTTTTAATTGAGTTAAAGCAGTGTCGCTGAAAGAGACTGAGTAAAAGTACAGAAGTAGTTTTAAGCAAATACATCTTAAGTATCACTTAAAGTGGTCATTATGCTGAGTGGCCCTTGTCAATGAAGTACAAAAAGTACAATATTTCCCTCTGAAATGTAGTGGAGTAGAAGGAAAAAGTAGCAAAAAATGCAAATATTTAAATAAAGTACAGATACCTTGAGTAAATGTACTAATCACTCTCATTTCAGACAATCTTTACTGATTAACTGTTGTGAATCTGATCATCTTAGTACAACCAGCTGCCATGGCCTCAGGCGGGGCCTCAGTGCCACCAGCCACCCATTATGCCACCAAGGTGGAGCTGACCATCTCCTGTGAGAACCTCATGGACATGGACGTCTTCTCTAAGTCTGACCCCCTGTGTGCCTTGTACATCAATACCTCAGGCTCCCACTGGTATGAGGTCTGTATAGGTCACGGAGGGGATATGTTATGGATATGAGTTAAATACTTATTTTGAATAAGCAACTTATATAAACCTTTAGATCTAACACAGATGTACCTGAATGCATTGTTGGCACAGTAGCTGATGGTGTCCCCTGTTATATATGTCAGTGTATGTATTGGGCTTCTGATTTAATGTATGTTATGTGACATTATGTTAGATTATATGTATGTTTTTTCTTTGTGAATCAGTTTGGACGCACAGAGATGATCCTGAACTGCCTGAATCCAAAGTTCGCCAAGAAGTTTGTGATGGACTACTATTTCGAGATGGTGCAGAGGCTGAGGTTTTGCGTGTATGATATTGACAATAACACCTATGACCTGGGTGATGATGACTTTCTGGGGGAGCTTGAATGTACCCTGGGCCAGGTGAGCTTCACCTTGTACAATTGTGAAAGAAAACCTTAGGCGTTCAGCCACCTTTTCATTGTTCTGTGACACTGCCAGTGTTTTGTGTCCAGATTGTTTCTAGCAGGCAGATGACTCGATCTCTATTGCTGAAGAACAAGGCGCCGGCAGGTCGTGGGACCATCACAGTGAGTGGACTCTTTTTCTCTTTTCTAAAAGATATGATACGCTTTGTGGCACTCTGTGGACATAGACACACTGGACAGGACGGCTGCAATGTGCTCAGGCAGTCGAGACACAAGTTTATCAGATTGACAGTTTCCATAATAACTGTTGTTCTATGCCTTCGTGGGTGGTAATGTGGTCAAAACAAGCATGCACAGTTTTTTAAATGTTGTATATGGTTAAAATTATAGAGGCTTATTGGAGGCTTGATACTGTACCAACTGTAATTTATCTTGAGATGTGATCATAGCAAATAACCAGGATCTTAGCACTCTGTGGTATTAGACAGATTGCATAACTGCATCTGGTGTTGGTTATAGTGACCTGCTTTAAGATAAGATAAGATAAGATGAACCTTTATTAATCCCCGGAGGGAAATTCAGGTGTCAAAGCAGCAACATCAGCAAACAGTGAATCACAGGAGAGGTAAAGGTATACAAAAATTATAAAGACAATAATAGAGATATAAAAGATACAGAGTGAATGGGTGAACATAGTGTGTACAGTCCGTCAATAAATAAATGGCGCTTTGTGTTGTGCCGAGGGGGGATGAGTCTGTGGCTGAAGGTGCTCCTCATCTTGACTAGCTCATCATGGAGGGGGTGGGAGATTTGTATTGATTTGAGATATTGGTATTGATTTGATTAGTATAATATGTTTATGTTGTTACATGTTTAATATATCAGTGTTTCTGTGTACTAGCTGTAAAAACAAATATCCCTCTGGGACAATAAATCTAAATGTAATGTAGTTTAAGCGGCAACAGCTGGGTTATAAAACACAAACATGCTTTGTGCTGTTTACTGATGTGAATTTATACAATTTCTGGGTTTGAAAAGACAAGCAAATTAAAAGAAATATCCTTCACTGTCCTACAAAGACCTTTAATTTATTTTCTTTTTTTTCAAATAGATCTGTGCTGAAGAAATAACAGACACCCGAGTGGCAAACCTTGAGGTGTCGGCCCGCAGGCTGGACAAAAAGGTAACGAAGGTCATTTTAAATAGCTGGTTCTGACATTGGGGTTTACCTGCCCGTTAAGTGCTGTAAATTATTAATTGGATGTGGTTGTCCAGTTTCTGTGGTGGTCCGACCCTTTCCTGGAATTCTTCAAGCAAACAGAAACTGGATGGCAGCTGGCTCACAGGACAGAGGTAAACAGATTTACCATCAACTCATTCCTCTGCTTGCATTGAATTATTATTGACTTGTGGCTCATTTTAACCCGTTCACGTAGGTGGTCAGCAACAACCTAAACCCAATATGGAGGCCTTTCCGCATCTCATTGCGATCTCTCTGTGGAGGAGATGTGGAGAGACCTGTAAAGGTAATTTTGTTAACCATTTTAGTTATTTATCTCTGTTAAAAAGCCCTGTAAAATGCAGCCCATTAACACAACCTGTTCTCTTAACAGTAGATTTCTTTTGGTCCTTTTTATATTTTTTAGATCAGCTTGATTGACCATACTACTCTAACATACTAATGATTCATCTTGTAATTGCATTTTCTTTTCAAACTCCCAAACTTAAAAAAAGCTGCGACCCAGCTGGATAAGGGATGTGTGTGTGTGCACGGTTCATGACGTCCCCAACTGAAGGTGTGCATTTTTGCATTTCTTTTTCCTCAATTCAGTTACTCCCATTTAATTTACTTAATGTATTTACATCAATAACCAAGAATGAAATGTGATTGATTATTCGTGCATGTGAGATGTGGCCTTTATAATTTATTGTAGGGTTAGATTGATATTGGACCAAGTGTGCACTGAATATGTGATGAAGCTTCCTCGCTGAACACAAATAGTGAATACTGTATGTTTACATTATGTGTATGTCACATAGAAACTTACCAATATAGGGGGATTGTCCTCAGTAGTCTAAAAAAAAGACAATTTAAATTAAAAAAAATATTTTAAATGTTTGCACGCTGACAAAACAAACATTTCTTACCACACAATACTTATTAATATTGCTTTTTAATTAAAATGGAAACATATGTTAAGATGACAATCAGCAAACACGTTCGTAATGGCTTTATCAACCTTCATTTATTCATCCTGTTTTGATGCTTAGTTAGTCTCTGAATATATTATGGGGTGGCTTTATTTTGTCACCCACTAGAGGAAATCTCTCTCCGTTTGTCTTCAGGTTGACTGTTACGACCACCACGTTAACGGCTCCCATGACCTTATTGGGTCCTTTAAAGCCACACTGGCGGAGATGCAATTGGGAACACACATTTCCCCGGTGAGACTCGTGTGTGTGTGTGTGTTTGATTCCAGCTCTACCAATAAAAAAACTGTTCTTTTTTATTTTAACCAGCATAAATATGACTTGTGTTCTCACTTGCAGGCTGAATTTGAGTGCATTTCCCCAAAAAAGCTAAGGAAGAAAAACTATAAAAACTCTGGGGTCGTTTGCGTCAAGAACTGCCAGGTAATGATATAGAAATTAGGACATTTAAGACATCCGACTCTACCTTGATTTCAGTATATTTTCTCTCACTGAGCAACTGCATCTTCTCATTCAATTTTAAACAACCAGTAACACCTCTTGTTGACTCTTACATACGTGCCCACTCTTACTGTTTTTTATTACATCACTACAGTATATACATTGTACACTGCTGCACACAGTTAACATCATGTTTACTCTTTCAGGTGCTGAAGGAGTACACCTTCCTGGATTACATTATGGGAGGTTGTCAAATCAACTTCACTGTGAGTTTGAAAATATCAAGACACAAGCTATTATGACTTTGATACTTTTATTTATGTTCAATTTTTTATTCAGCGGTATGGCTGCAACTAACAATTATTTTCATTGTTGATTATTCTGTTGATTCTTTTCGTTATTAATCAATTCGTTGTTTGATCTTTAAAATGTCAGAAAATGGTGAAAAATGTCCATCAGTGTTTCCAAAAGCCCAAGATGACGTTCCTCAAATGTCTTGTTGTCCGCAACGATATTGACACAAAGATATTCAGTTTACTGTCATAGAGGAGTAAAGAAACACAAAGTATTCACATTTAAGAAGCTGCAATCAGAGAATTTTGTTTTTCTTAAAGAATTACTCAAATCATTTAATCGATTTTTTAAAATAGTTGGCGATTGATTTAACAGTTGACAACTAATTGATTAATCGTGGCTCTAATCAGCAGACCACACATACTGACTGACTGCTGTCTTATAAGTCAAATTTATTGTTTTATTTAGACACTTGCAGAAGCTCAGTATATACTGTATTGCATTTGGTCAATGAGCAGCTCCTCATATATTGATCCTAAATCCTCTCTCGGACCCCGGCCAGATTGCCATCGACTTCACAGGCTCCAACGGGGATCCCAGCTCTCCACAGTCCCTCCACTATATCAACCCTGAAGGCTACAATGAATACCTGACAGCCATCCAGGCAGTGGGCAATGTCATCCAGGACTATGACAGGTAAACGCTGCTTCATCCTACATTATCTTACCACCCAGAGTTAAGACAGGCAGGTGTAACTTGTCATTTACTAACTTCTGATTTGAAAACTTCTATCGAATAAAGTTTACTCGGTTAGTTAGTTTTACAGCTTTAATCAACTGACCTTGTACCTTGTTCCTTGTGTAATGTGTCATTGATGTTAAACCTGCCTGTATTTGTTCATTCTTTCTGTGTAGTAACAAGATGTTCCCGGTCTTTGGCTTCGGAGCCAAACTCCCTCCCTCCTGGCATGTACGAAACAATTCTAGAAAACCTTTAAAAACAGACAGACTTGACATCAGACATGAATGACACTGTAGACAAGCACACTGTGCTTTCACATTTATCCCATTCATTTCCTCGAGCTGTTTGAAATCCTGCCATGTACAGTAAATCAAAGATGTTTGATTTTATAGTGAAGTCTCAAACTGGTCTTACCAGGAGGATATGAATAATAGATTTATAGAAGATAATGTGTCTATTCATAGTGACCTTTCCTATGTCTAACTGTAGACTCTATGAGCTGTAAAATCAGCACTACGACCAAAGTAGGGTTTAAAAATGTGTGATATGTTCCCATTTTAAGGGTGATATTGTGATATAATTGTCACTGACCTGACTGGCAGTGTAACATACTTTCAAAACAGCTTACTTGGTGGTCTCTTTGTGATTTTGATTTGTGTCAGCCATGAAATCTTTTGTATAATTGTATAATATCAGAATAATGTGTTACAGTGTTTTTCTGTTCCATTTTTTAAATTCAAGTTGGTGTAAAATTGTCATGGACTGTATTCTAAAGCTTTCATATATTCATCTGTCTATGAATCATGCTTCCAGGTTTCCCATGAGTTTCCTATCAACTTCAATCCAGCAAATCCGTTCTGCGCAGGTAAGTCTAACTTTGTTACAAGATTGTGTTTGGTTGTTAAAAGTTGTCCCGTAATGCGGCAGTGGTGCTGTCTTATACTCTACTCATACTGTATGTGTGTGTGTGTGTGTGTGTTGCAGGCATAGAGGGTGTGGTGCAGGCCTACCAGCAGTGTCTGCCCCAGTTGAGGCTCTGGGGCCCCACCAACTTCGCTCCGATTATCAACCATGTAGCCTGCTTCGCCAGACAAGCTCTCCGGCAGAATATGGCCTCAGTAAGCAGCCACATTCTTTTCTCGAAAGAAAAATAATCAATCTCAGGACATTCCTCAATCAATAGTTATTAGATTCAGTTTTGAGAGGGAAAAACTGAAACTTTTGACAATTAATAGGTAATACCTGTTGTTTTTTCTCCTAGTCCATGAGATAATATCAAACTGATGTTTTACTGCTTTTGTTCCCTTTACCACTGAAGCATGTTTTTGTTTTTAAGAAACAGAGTTCATCTTGCATATTTTGGAATAACATGTTTCACTTTTTGAGACCGCGATACCTTGACATGTCATGTTATTTCAAAAATGTTTTCCATTAAAACAATATTTGATATATTGGGTCAAATCTAATTCATAAAAACAAACTTGCACTGTTGCTTATATAAATGTCCTATTATAAGATTCAGTGATGTTTTTGTCATTAGTAATAAAAATAAATGTTGTTCAGTCAGGCTGTGTCCTAATGGCAACCGAAGCAAACTGGAAATTAAAAAAGATATTACAAGATCTAGGAATAAAATAATATTGTAATACTTGATACTTGTATACTTAATATCTGACATTGTCTGATTGGTTTCCTCTCTCCATCTGCAGCAATACTTTGTGCTGCTCATCATCACAGATGGAGTGATCACAGACATGTACCAGACACGCACGGCCATAGTGGAGGCCTCCCGTCTGCCCATGTCTATCATCATTGTTGGAGTGGGGGGGGCGGACTTCAGCGAAATGGAGTTCCTTGACAGTGATGACAAATTGCTGAGTTCGCCCAGAGGTGATGTCGCCTCAAGAGACATCGTCCAGTTTGTGCCCTTCAGAGATTTCCAAGTAAGCAGCAGCCGATACCTTTATACTGCGAGAGTTATTATATGTACATACAGTATAAGGGTTTTTTAAAGGAACAGTGTGTAACATTTTAAGGGATCTATTGCAGGAAATGGAATATAATATTCTTAAATATGTTTTCATTAGTGTATAATCACCTGAAACTAAGAATCATTGTGTTTTCGTTAGCTTAGAATGAGCCCTTCATATCTACATAAGGAGCAAGTCCTCTTCACAGAGTCCTCATTTTTTCTACAGTGGTCCAATCCCAACGTCCACACTCACAGACGCACAGACTTTGAGGCGCGTTCCCGCAAAGTCTGTGAGGGTTTAGGGCTGCCCCACTGTCAAATCGTCAGTTCTTGAGGGCTCTCTCGCAGACATTTTGAGCCCTTTACGAACACTTTCCATAAGTCCGCATTTCTGCAGACTTTGCTTGAGGGAATTACCCACAATTCATAGCTTTGTGATGTTAAACACAGGGTTACCAAGGGAAGCCTGAAGGCGTTTGTTACAACCCGGAGTTGGGGTAGGGGTAAAGGGAGTAACATTTGAGCCGATGTTATCAGGCAATCACTTGTTTATTAATTAGTGATTGAAATTAAAGCAAAATAACACATACAATGGATGGAATTATTAACAACTGAAAACGAGGGTTTAGGGGTGGCCGAAATGGAGGAAACAACAAGGCACACACCCTAGCCCTGAACGATCCTAATCAGCAGACAACTCAAACAACTGCTCTACTCACAACAAAATATAACTAAACAGGAGTACCTCAAACTAGTTAACAGTTAATATTACAATCTAAAGTCCACTGACTCCAGTGGGATTTATACACAGGTTCTGGTTAACAGTTTCCACACACACAGTCGAGAGGCACGGGGAACAGATCAAATTAAATCACTGCCCGCCTTGGTCTGGTCACAGCTGGCCTTTAATTATTTCCCCTAACAAACACATGAAATCAGAGGAATGCAAGCATTACACTACACACCTGGTTCATTCATCAACCAGTTCTTTTAATTTTGCTTAATGATGCTGTTTTAACAAAAACAAGTGAATTGATTATTTGACAATAAGGCTACATCACGTCTCGTAAGGCCAGAGCCTGGAGTAGCTACGTTCAAATCAGGGAGTAAAGAACATAAAATAAAAACCCACAATTGGCGTAGTCAAGGTAACGTGATGTGTTGCCACAAAGTGCTGTCCCATTCGTATTTATACCATTTCAAGCCCTTGCAGCCTCTCACACTCAACCATTTACTAGGTGATGTCAGTTAAGACCCTGAGGGATCAGGGCTTAAGGCCTTTGGGGGGACATTGGGATTGGGCCAGTAGCCAAGAATGGACAAACCAAACTCTGGCTCTAGAGAGAGCCTCTCACGTTGTTACGTTACCTGAAGGCCACCGTAGTTCTCCGACACGCTTGTGAAACTGCGGTAACTTGAGCCGCAGAGTGCAATAACCTGGTACCGCCAGCTGCCGTCTGACTTTATTCTTGTAACATTGTCATTGCAGGGAAACAGCGTGGCCCTCGCCCAGAGCGTCCTGGCAGAGCTGCCTGATCAAGTGTCCTCCTTCTTCAATTCTTTCAAGCTGAAACCCCCTAATCTATTCGGTGTTCCTGACCCATCCTAGAAAGGTGGGTTAAAGCAACCCAAATACCTCATATTAACTATTTATCTGCATCTCCTGCACCCTTTTTCTGCTTTTAGTGTATGGAATGGCACAAATAAATGCCAAGAAATGCATGTGGCTATATATAAAATTAATAATAGTGCATGTAACACCTGCAAGAATATGTTAATAATGTTTGCTTTGTTGATTAAATGCCATTATTTCTCTTTCTTCTCCCTGTATTACCTCCTCTCTGTTGTTACGTTGCACAATCTCTCAGTACTATAAACCATATTTCTTAAGAGACACGTTTAGCGTTTTAATCTTCAAATCATCTGAGACAGCAGTAGGCTCATAAAGTGCCTGGTGTGTTTTCTGTCCGTCCAGGCAGTGAGCTGGGAAAGGCTGGACAGGTTGTGTCAGCACCACCACCATCACACTGATGAGACACTGTTCCTCCTGGTTGCCTCTGTACATGCAAGCAGAGTTTAACTAATAAAGCGCTTTGAGTGGTCGGAAGACTAGAAAAAGCGCTATATAAAAGCAAGTCCAAAAAAACTAATGTATAAGATGGTGTAATTCTGAGCGTGATGTTAATTAAGTACTAAGTTTGAGCCTGATACTGAGTGTTTAATGGAGCATGGTGACTGAATTTGAGGGAACGTGTGTACCCATAAAAAGTGTAATCCCAGTTACAGCTATTGTAACACGAGATTAAATAGATATACAAGCATCTAATGCACCCGACTGTGAAAGGAATGTGTTGCCAAATGTATGTTTTTTCACTTGCATCAGTGTTGTCATATGATTTATGTTCACCTCAAAGACCATGAACTGTTACCACAAAGAGTTTTGCCTCTCCTGGCAATGTGGTGTTATTCTGATGAGGGAAACTTTATGTCACAACTGGCAGACATAAATCACATCACAGTCCAGTAAGCTATATTTAAGTTTGTATCTAGCTTGACAACAACATATATTATACAATGTATGCAACTGTCAATAAAAATAACTTACTACCATTGAATGAATGTGTATCTGTAGTCTTTCTCTTATACCAAGACTGTTGGGGGTTCACTTTGGACGGCTGGCAGGAAGAAAGCAACAAGATAATCATAAAACAAATCCTCTGGATTTCACACTTGGAAACATGAATCTGGACGTTGTGTCCATCAACAATGAATGAAGAACAACATCCAAATAGTGTTTTCCTTTGTATTTCCCATATTGTGTTGACAATAATATGCAATGGATAAACAAAATATCACTGGTGTTAAATTTGAGGTAAAAGGCAAAACAAAACGCTTGCCGGTTGAACAAAGTAAAGGGATAATAATAATTATACTAAATATCGTGTATTTGCCATGTTGTTATTGCTTATGACCAATCATTGCCATGACTATACAATGCCCTCCCGCGGTGACCACGAGTAACTACACCTCTGGGTACATTGATGGTTTTACTTTGAAATAATTAACCGGAAGTGTGAGTCTGCTATAATGTCTGCATTGACGTCACTTTGACTAATTTATCAGTTCCTCTCTGTCGCCACTAGAGGGCAGCAAACACTCCTGATTTTAAATACACAGATCAAGTTAGCAACAGGCCATTTATATCTACCAGTTGTTTAACCTGAATAATGTTTATATATTTTTAAGCATTATCAGTTCCTGAGTCTGCCTCCGCGTTGATGCTGGGAGATGTTGATCTGTGTATTTAAAATCAGGAGTGTTTGCTTCCCTCTAGTGGCGACAGAGAGGAACTGATAAATTAGTCAAAGTCACATCAATGCAGACATTATAGCATAATCACACTTCCGGTAAATTATTTCAAAATAAAACCATCAATGTACGCAGAGGTGTAGTTACTCATGTTCACCGCTGGAGGGCAGTGAATAGTCAGGGCAATGATTGGCCATAAGCAATAATAACATGACAATACAGAACATGTAATGTGTAATTATTTAATGTTAGTGTTTGCAGGGATTATTTTGTACACAAAAAGGAAAAAAACACATCACAAAAATGTTTTTTTTAATATTTCCCATATTGCGTTGTTATATAGACTTTCTCTCAGCACCCGTAACTCTGACTGACTTCCTGCGACCCCTCCTGGGTTGGGAAGTGATGAGTGCATCTCTCTAGTCTGCAGCAGACCGACGGGTGTCCCACTAACTTGAATCGAGCGCTCTGACCGGGCACCGCCCACCACAGCACACAGCTTGCTGAGCTCTGCTGTCAATCATCTCCTACTGTCATAGCTACCAACATCAAACCTCAGCTCACAGCTAGCTAACAAGGTAGGACATGAAAGACTCCTCCTGACAGTATGTTTACATCCTTAGACATGAAGGCTTCATGAGCTAACGTTACTTCTTACTAACAGGAATGAGATGCTACCTCTGCTGTACTGTTCTTGCATCATGTGACCGAAACAACATAGTTAACGCTAACTAAGTTAACGTTAGAGAGCCGTTAATAACCGTTAGTCTTTAACAGCAAACACAGTGAGTTAACGTTAGAGAGCCGTTAATAACCGTTAGTCTTTGGGACTGCTGCTGTACTGTTAGCTAACGGAAGTAACGTTATGTAACGTTGGCAACAGCTCGGTCAGTTAGTTTTCGTTCCATTAACGTTACGTCAACTGACTAAATTGACTAACGTAACGTAACGTAACGTAACGTTAAGTCAGTTGTGTTTCTAATGAGCAGACCACATAATACAACGTGATTGGACATGTTAAAGCTTCAGCTAACGTTAGCCGTGTTTGGGCTGGTCTCATCCACACTGGAGAGCTAAACCTCCTCTGTATGTACAGCACCGTGCTACAGCTGAGCTACATGTTAATGAAGCTAAAGGAGACCCAATCATAAGATATCTTATATAAAGTGTGTTATACACGCTGTACACTCCTATTAACTGTTTATAAACACATGTATCTGCTCCACGTATTAAGGGCGTGTCAACTACCAAACTGTGGACATCTGTAAGTTGAGTTAAAGTTAGTTAAACTGGACAAATAAACAATATTAACGTGTATAAATAAGCAGGGGGATGGATCAAGTGTCTCACTAAACACAGATGCTGCTCCCAGTATTAGTCATAGCTCAGTCATAACTAGGAGTGACTGTGGGTGTGGTTTATTAAATGTTTCCTTCCATTATTGTAAGACTGTTTATCTGTATTTCTGTATGTCCTGTCTGTATGTAACCCAAATACCTCATATTATCTATTTATCTGCATCTCCTGCACCCTTTTTCTGCTTTTAGTGTATGGAATAGCACAAATAAAAGCTGCTGATTTGTAAGTTAATGTAATATATATAACATCACACATCACACAATTCAGTTTTATGTTACCTTTTCTCATTTTTATTTTATTTTATTTATCTAGTTTTTGTGACTTTTGTTCACGACAGCTGCTCCTATACTGCCCCTACCTGCTAATTGCTCTTCACATTAATGCACCAGCACCCTGCCCAGCTGTGCTATTGACAGCTCATGCTGATGATCAATGAAATCAAAGGAAGGCTAGAGAGAAGGCAGGCACACTTTAGTGTTAGCAAGCATGGTCCCAAACATGGCTAAGACTGGCTTCTATTCTTGTAACATTGTCATTGCAGGGAAACAGCGTGGCCCTCGTCCAGAGCGTCCTGGCAGAGCTGCCTGATCAAGTGTCCTCCTTCTTCAATTCTTTCAAGCGGAAACCCCCTAATCTATTCAGTGTTCCTGACCCATCCTAGAAAGGTGGGTTAAAGCAACCCAAATACCTCATATTAACTATTTATCTGCATCTCCTGCACCCTTTTTCTGCTTTTAGTGTATGGAATGGCACAAATGAAAGCCAAGAAATGCATGTGGCTATATATAGAGTTAATAATAGTGCATGTAACACCTGCAAGAATATGTTAATAATGTTGGCTTTGTTGATTAAATGCCATTATTTCTCTTTCTTCTCCCTGTATTACCTCCTCTCTGTTGTTACGTTGCACAATCTCTCAGTACTATAAACCATATTTCTTAAGAGACACGTTTAGCGTCTTAATCTTCAAATCATCTGAGACAGCAGTGGGCTCATATAGTGCCTGGTGTGTTTTCTGTCCGTCCAGGCAGTGAGCTGGGAAAGGCTGGACAGGTTGTGTCAGCACCACCACCATCACACTGATGAGACACTGTTCCTCCTAGTTGCCTCTGTACATGCAAGCAGAGTTTAACTAATGTATAAGATGGTGTAATTCTGAGCGTGATGTTAAATTAAGTACTAAGTTTGAGCCTGATACTGAGTGTTTAATGGAGCATGGTGACTGAAATAGAGGGAACGTGTGTACCCATAAAAAGTGTAATCCCTGTTACAGCTATTGTAACACATGATTAAATAGATATACAAGCATCTAATGCACCCTACTGTGAAAGGAATCAGTCAGTTCGTGTGAGTGAGTGAGTGTGTGTGTGTGTCTGTCCTCCAGGCTGAGATGGCAGAAGTTGGAGCCCCGGAGCCAAAGGTCACCGACTGTGTGACCAAGGTGGCACTGAGCATCTCCTGTGAGAACCTGCTGGACATGGATGCCTTCTCCAAGTCTGATCCTCAGTGTGTGCTTCTCATGAACAGCTCAGGGCCTCACTGGTCTGAGGTAAGTTGGCTGCAAGGTTGATCTAAAAGGCCAGTATTATACTCATCCATAACAATTTTAAATATATTTCCAGTATTGAGAGTCATTTGCCTACTGTATTTGCCTTCACTTTGGAAATATCAGTACCTGCTGTGAGTCTGTCTGACTCACCTGTGAGTCTGTCTGACTCACAGGTGCAGTTTGCGTTGGTTCAGGGGGCTCACTGAACCTCCTAGAAATGCATCTTATATATTTTATAATAACGCAGAACTAATATTTTTTTGTAATGATGAATAATATCGACATTGTTGTGTCTTCTTATTGACTGAATAAGAAACCAACAAGATAAGAAGATAGATTTGTGGTCTTTTATTTTCTTATAGCATAATAACATCGGACACTCTGTCCACACATCGTTGAATATGCACTTTCTGTTACGCCATGTAAACAAGCCACGTACCTATCAGCTGTGCGGTCAAGATCAGACTGGAGACGTAGCCACTTAAAAGATGCGTGAGTAGTAAGTGATATCTTCCGATGTTTGTGTTTTTTTAAACAGAAAACACTGGTTTTATACTGCAATATTTACTGAAAATGACATACAATACAGCCAACAGTAGCCTATGTAAACTTTCAGGCGATCTCCTGGTGATCTCCATCCAGCCTGCTGCCTCCTTATTTAGGCGTTTGTAGTGAAATGAGGAGATAACGTACAGATAACTCCTCATTTTAACTTCACCAATCAGCCGTTCCTCATCCGTTGAGGCACTTTCAAAGTGAGCGACAGGAATAAATAGAAACAGGGCATCTGATACAGTATGTAGGCTACACGCATCCCAAAACATTAGGCCTTTCCGCGTTGCACACATTACATTCCCTCTAGATTTTTTTTGTGAACTCCCAACCTTAAAGTTCAAACTGCGCCTATGGTCTTGACTCTGAAACTTTTATCTTTGTTAGATTGGGCGGACAGAGAAAATCATGAACTGCCTCAATCCCAAGTTTTCCAAGACGTTTGTCATCGACTACTACTTTGAGATGGTGCAGAAGTTGAGGTTTGAATTGTACGACATTGACAGCGACAACTGCAGTCTGCAAGATGCTGACTTCCTGGGAGAACTGGAGTGTACCTTGGGACAGGTTAGCCCTCTTTGCTTACTACAAAAAGTCATCATCACAAATGCTTATTCATCATGCTTCTTTCTCCTCATCTATCATTTGAAGTGGTGTTAGGGCCGTGGGATTTCCAGTGATAGATAAGATAACTCTGTGATACAGTAAAGTGTTTTTCTGTCCAGGTTAATTGTGTCAATAGTCTGGTAATAGTTAATACTGTATATATTATTCCTATTTTTATATTTCCTTCTATTTAAATTGTTCATAAAATTTGTTTCACTTTTGTTTTGCTTTTTGCACAGTGTTGTACCTTGCCTTTTGTTTTTTACCGATGCTTCTTGTTTTTGCACTATCCCCTTTGCTGCTGTACACTGTAAATTTCCCCACTGTGGGACTAATAAAGGAGTATCTTCTCTTCTCTTCTCTTCTCTTCTCTTCTCTTCTCTTCTCTTCTCTTCTCTTCTCTTCTCTTCTCTTCTCTTCTCTTCTCTTCTCTTCTCTTCTCTTCTCTTCTCTTCTCTTAGGTTGTGTCCTCAAGGAAACTAACAAGACCACTTGTCATGAAGGACAAGTCGCCTGCAGGGAAAGGAACCATCACTGTGAGTTGCTTTCATTCAGACTGGCAATGACGTTTTGGATAATTAAGCGTATTTGATGTGTTCCTCCTTGAATGATGTATTTACACTTATTTGATATTTTTAACACAATGCTGTTTCATGTTTTGTAGATTTGTGCTGAAGAAAGAACAGACAACAGGGTGGTGGAATTTGAAGTTGCAGGTAGAAAACTGGATAAAAAGGTATTGATGGCTACTTCACATTTGTATTATTTTGAGGAATAATTAAAATATTGTAGATGATCTTACTGGAGTTAAACATTCTGAAGTTTTACTGGGGTCTTTGCTACTGGAGATGAGTTATTATTAATAAAAAAAAAACATTCTCTAATTTGTTATTTTCACTATATAAGTAACTACACTTCAGGGCTAAGGTGGCTTCAACAATGTGGAGACTACAAGACCTGTCAGTAATTTATTTGTTTCAGCTGCATATTATTTTTCTTACTCATTTCCAGGATTTCTTTGGCAAGTCCGACCCTTTCCTGGAATTCTACAAGCAGACAGAAACTGGATGGCAGCTCTCTCACAGGACAGAGGTACAGATATACTCGTTGTGTATCTTGCTATCTAGTCCAAGGATTCTTGGGCAGTGCATGGGCAAATAAAGTTACAACTAGAATGCGTATTGACAGTTTGAAGCTTATACAGTTAATGCATGTCAACTGTCAAAGTGTTTTTTAACCTGTGTTGTCACGCAGGTGGTGAAAAACACCTTAAACCCAGTATGGAGACCATTCCGAATCCCGCTGCAGTCACTCTGTGGAGGTGACGTGGAGAAATCTATAAAGGTACACACACACACACACACATTGGCTGTAAGGCTTTGTGACTGATGACACGACAGCCTTTTCTACTCTCCGTCTTCTTGCGCGCTGCATGTCCTCATGCAGGGTTGCTATTGGGAGGACATTTTACAATCCCTCCTGTCTCATCCTGGCTTTAGTAGTGTTACCAAATATGTCAAATGTGTCAGCTTCTCATTCAGTGATGGATTAGCTTTACTGAATGAATTACAATTTTCCAAAGTTCTTTTCTCTTCCATGCAGAAGCAAATCGAAGAAGCCTGTGAGATTTGGCAAAACTGACACAGGGAATGATACAAATGGGATAATCTCAAAGAATAGACCAAATGTATTTTACAGCTTGTCTCACGTTTTTTTTTTCCAGCCCATCTGAACATCAACAACTAAAAACAAACATTTTTGATCTCTGAAGCATTTTCATTTTGTCATGTAAAATCTAGGGATGCACTGAAACGACTTTCTAAGTCCTGATACCGATACCTGGCTTTGGATATCGACCGATCTGATACCAGTGTTTAATTAATAAACTGTATGCCTCACTGTATGGAAGTGACTGAGATCATTCATTTATGTGTAAGGCAACATCAGGCTTGAATTAAACATTGCTTTACTAAATTTGTAAAACAAAATGTACAAATAAATACATAGATATAAATTAACTGAATTGTTATTTATTATTAAATTAATAAATCGTACACCGACAACTTGATAAAAAAAATCTTCAAAATTAATAGGAATTACCATGAAGTGTAAACCTTTTGAATGCAGCAACAAATTAGTCAAAACTTAATTAAAATTCCAGTATATAATGTATATAGCATATAAATATAGAATTGAATTTAATAGATCGGCCCCATTGTCACTGATATTCGATCCAGCTATTTGAGTCAGTATCGGCTCAATATCCGATCCGGTATCGGTATCGGTGCATCCCTAGTACAATCACAGGAAGATTGAATCAAGGCCACAGTGGGAACCCTGCCTATGTTTTATTAATAGCCTCCTGTGCATATCTAAGGGTCTAATAATCTTGGTACAAATGAGGAAATGTATTTTAGCATTAGTTTATGTATGATGTTTTTTTTTGTTTCCATCCTCTAACCCTGTAAAAGCACACTTGTCAGGAAGAGATGCTTTCCAGTCTACGGTGCAAGTGAGTTTACTGCCTCCACCGTGAGTGTACTTCACGTGAAGGATGCAGTGTCTGCAACAGGACAGGCCATAGTCCTTGACACATCTATATCTATCTTAAAGGGCGCTTTCACAAGCCAACATTTAGTCCGTTTAAATCAAACTCTGGTGTAGTTCGTTTGGGAAGTTGTGAACGCGGTAATCATACTCTGTTGTCCGAGACCACCTCTCGCAAGCGGTCTCGTTTCCAAGTGAACCAAAACGCCGGCTGCCTGTGGGCATTTGTTGAGATGGACACAGGTAAACGACAGGTTAACATTTGTTTGAACAGTAGATCAGTGCCGAGTAAAAGTGAAAAAACTTTGACAGCAATATATGAAAATTCGGGATTCCCTGCATAGAGGTGGTAGCTCTTGAGACGAAAAAGATAAATTCGCTCCTTCGTACGCACCCTTCAACAAATGATTTTTTAAGTTTGGTCCGCTTTATTTTGTGCACTGTGAAACTGAAGCAGACTAAATAGAAAACGAACCAAAAGTATCAGTTTCACTCAGATTGGGACTAACCAAACGGACTATGGCTTGTGAAAGCGTCCAAAGAAATACGTTAACAATTTGAGGAGTTTGTCTCATTGGTCAACTTACCTGTTAAATGATTAGAGCATAGTCACCACAATCACCCTGCGTCCCTGGTTGAACATTGACTTTCAGTGGTCCATGTCGACAATATGATGAGATACTGATGCAGCATTCATTCAGAATGGATTGAACAAGAACATTGAAGCATTTGTAAAGCTAAATTATAAGTCAAGATATCCACCTAGGTCTGGTAGTTTTTTGACAGTCAACAAAATGTATTGTGAACTTGCTAATCTCCCTGTTTACATAGAATACATGAATCTTATGTGTGATAGAGCACCTTGATCTAACCTGGCTCCATCAGGTATTTCATGTTGTTAAAGCATATATAATATATGAATCTGTAGGCCATATGATGAAAAATAACTTATTTTCTGTCAGTGCTAATGGCCTACTATCATTCAGCATATTCATTATTTAAATTACCTGATAAATATAATATTATGTATCAACAGGTGAGTTGACCAACGGGACAATTTCCCAAAAGGTAGACGCTTTCCGTTAAGATGGATCCCTTTTTTTAGTTATCCATGAGCTTTCTTAGCTATTCATCTTGTAGACTGACCGTAGCTGTACTGGTCGCTCCATGTTGTGTCTAGACCTGTTATCTAGTCTTTTGCCTGTTCTCTCAACACTGAAGGTACTCAGAAGCTGCAGTGTGAAGGTGTGTCTTGCTCTAAAGGAGGTGATGGGACCTTTCCCCTTCAGTTTGTCAATTAGAAGGCTTGCGTGTGTGTGTTTCTGTTAGATTTTGAATATCAGGGTGTCGTCTCACATTTGAAGCTTCACCCCCAAAGCATGCTTTTTGTCTCATCTGCTTTGATTTTCACAAACTGATGATAGTTCATCGGGATTTTTTTTCTCAAGATAATTGACTGGATTTGTCTAATTTCTCCCAACTCTCTGTGTTTTCCAGGTAGATTGTTATGACTACAACAACAGCGGATCTCACGACTTTATTGGATCCTTTGAGACCACGCTCTCCCAAATACAGCAGGCATCACAAACCTATGCGGTGAGCTCCCTCTCTCTCTCTCTCTCTCTCTCTCTCCCTCTCTCTCTCTCTCTCTCTCTTTCGTCATTTTCCTGAAGAATAAACAAAAAAAGAGCTTCACTCCCACATTTTTTTTCTCATAACAAGCATTTTATGAAGCTTGACAGTGATGCTCCTGACACTTGTGTGCTGTGTTTTATGCTCCTCTCAGGCCGAGTTTGAATGCATCAATAGTAAGAAGAAACAGAAGAAGAAAGGATACAAAAACTCTGGGGTTATCGTCGTAAAACAATGCAAGGTACTGTGGTTTTCTATATACTGTATTTTTCTTTCTGAACTAGACCTGTGATTTTTCCCACTACCTGTATATCTAAAACATTGTATATAGATTTGTACAATATTTTTTTATCTTAACCTATCCCAACATGTTTTAACATTAAGATTATAAAGGTAAAAATACAGAAACCACTATAGTGCAGTACCTTACCATGTGTATTGTTTTCTTAATTTTTTGAACAGTTAAATGATTTTCTGTCACCAACATTAATTTTCAGATAGTGAAGGAGTACACTTTTCTGGATTACATAATGGGCGGCTGTCAGATTAACTTCACCGTGAGTACTAAACATTTTTGTGAATCTTTAAAGAAACAAAAAAGAAAATTGATCACAATGTTTATTGATGATTTGATGTGTTCATGAGACATTTATTATGATGTTGTGAAAGTATTATCTTATTTGATATTCTCTGTTTTTATCCATCTCCCCCCGGGGCAGATTGCCATCGACTTCACAGGCTCTAACGGGAATCCCAGCACTCCCCAGTCCCTCCACTATATCAACCCTCAGGGCTATAATGAATACCTGGCAGCTATCTGGGCTGTGGGTAATGTCATCCAGGACTATGACAGGTACATATAAATGATTATGTTGGTAAACAAAGTAGAGAAGCAATACACCATAAACCATTTAAACATAGCGGAGAGTTTTTCTTCCTATAGCAAATTAATCAGACAGAACCATTTAAAATATTTGAGGCAAAAACACCAACAGTGAATGTCAGGTTTTTGTGTCAGCCTGTCAGGATTCAATGAAGTCTGAATTAAATTCTGTCAGATTAACGTAAAGATTGCAACAGCACAAGATAAGACATGCAGAGAGAGAGAGAGTGAGAAGCACGTCTTGTACCATCTTCTAAGATCACTGTAATACATTTATTATTTCAATCATCATCACCTCTTAGGCACAAAATTTGTTTTTTAATCATTACAAATCATTCTATAAAAACAATTTTCGCCTTCCGGTGCATCCCAGGCAGAAGAAGTACAAACCTTATACAACTACAGTAATATTCAGAGCAGCACTCTCTCCTTCTATTTTCAGTTTAGTCATTCCAACTGCACGAATGAATAAATTAATTTCCAGCTAAAAGCTTTATGCAGCAGTTAATAGGAATTGAGAGAGTCAAAGTGAGAGGTCCCAACTTAACATCCTGGCAGTCAATGTTTGTGTACTATCGGATATTATAAACAGGCAACATAATTCACTTTCTAATAATGTTAAATGGTGAAATCCATGTGAAAATATATCAGTGTGTTCAATATGAGAAGCAAGTACGAGCATTCAGAGCATGCAGCTCTCTCTGTGAAAGCCCCGTCATGTCTGAATGAGCTGTAAGGAGCACTAACGTAAAAGTTACCCATATCTGAATAACAGAATGCCGTCACAAGGGCTTTAGTCTAATCCTTTGTATATGTAAATTTACGTGGACTATAACACCTTGTTTTGTTTCACTTCCTGTAGTGACAAGATGTTCCCTGCTTTTGGATTTGGAGCCCTGATCCCTCCATCATGGCAGGTGATTGTTTGTGTTAGTTAAAGGTGCTAAACGCGAAATTGAGAGCTTATCTATTGCTTGTAATGTGAACAAAGCACAGAGAAGCTCGGATTACAACACACACAGAGGGAGAGTGACTTCATTCTCTGCTCAGGTTGACATTACTCCACTATATCTTTACATAGCAAATAGTTGTTTGCTGCTACACTAATGCTCTGAATGTCAAATAGAGAACCTTTAAACATACCTGGTTATTTGTGTAGGCCTTTCTCTATGTGATCATGACATTGTCTAATACATGAAAAAGCTTGTCTTGGATCAATGTTATTCAGGTCATCTCAGATAAATTGGTGTGGGATCCAGATTAATAGTTGTTTGTGTTTGCAGGTCTCCCACGAGTTTCCCATCAACTTCAACCCATCAGATCCGTTTTGTGCAGGTGATAATAGACTGAAGCTAATGTGAACTCACTGCTGTGTGTTTAATGAGACAGAACGGGACACATAGGACATTTAGCTCTTCACAGATTTGGTTTGGCACAGTATGACATGAGATTGGCATTGTTTGCTCTTTCACGGAAAATGTGGCATGGGATGTTTCAAAGCATGCATGTAACTTCTGCAACACATACTGGAGAAATGATTGATCTATGGATTAGTGAATCAAATTTATTTACAACAATTTGTCAAGTCATTTATCAAGCAAAACTGGATTTGCAGCATGTTTCTGTTTTTTATTGTTGTAGATAGAATTAACAATTTATGAAAATATTAAGGCTGTCAGTCGATTAAAATATTTAATGATTAATTGCAAATTAAATCGCCCATTTTTTATCTGTTCAAAATGTACCTTAAAGGGGGATTTGTCAAGTATTTAATACTCTTATCAACATGGGAGTGGACAAATATGCTGCTTTATGCAAATGTATGTAACATACCATTAACAACACAAAACAATGACAAATATTGTCCAGAACCCCTCACAGGTACTGCATTTAGCATACAAAATATGCTCAGATCATAACATGGCAAACTGCAGCCCGACAGGCAACAACAGCTGTCAGCGTGTCAGTGTGCTGACTTGACTATGACTTGCCCCAAACTGCATGTGATTATCATAAAGTGGGCATGTCTGTAAAGGGGAGACTCGTGGGTACCCATAGAACCCATTTTCATTCACATCAGATGTCAAGGGACCCCTTTGAAAATGGCTATGCCAGTTTTTCCTTGCCAAAACTTAGCGTGCGTTTGGAGCGTTATTTAGCCTCCTTTGCGACAAGCTAGTATGACATGGTCGGTACTGGTTATTATGGTTATTATACTGGTACTGGTATTGGTTGAGGTTTTCTAGTTTCATATGATGCCAGTATCTTCACTCTAGCTTTAAAATTGAGCCCGCTACAACCTAAAAAGAACATGTTGCGTTAATGTGTTAAAGAAATAAGTGGCGTTAAAACGAATTTGCGTTAACACGTTATTATTGCGTTAACTTTGACAGCCCTAGAAAAGATCAATCATTTCTCTAACATGTTTGTTTCAACATTTCACCAGAAAAATGAATTGCTCAGCAGTTTGTCTTTGTCCCATAAATTGATCGCCATGCTGCAGTGTGATATCCATTTACAATCATGCTGCATTACATGGAAATATGTATAAAGTGATACTCAATATGTCCTGTACAACTTAGATCTGTTCACCGGTGTGTGTGTGTGTTTTTGTGTGTTTTAGGTATAGAGGGTGTGGTCCAAGCCTACCAGCAGTGTCTGCCCCAGGTGAAGCTTTACGGTCCCACAAACTTTTCCCCAATCATCAACCACGTAGCCCAATTTGGTTTGCAAGCCATGCAGCAGAAGAATGCCTCTGTGAGTTCCTGGAAGTCTAATATCCATCAAAATAGTATAATTGTGTCTGTTGTGTGCTAATGTTTGTTATTGTAGTTTTGGTTTGATCTCAATCAGTTCTTCTTTTCCACACAATACCAATCAGTGAGGGTGAAATCCATTCTGTTTTCTTGTGTCGTTCCCTCTTATGTCAATGTTTCATAGCAATACTTTGTTCTGCTGATCATCACCGACGGAGTGATCACAGACATGGATCAGACACGCAGTGCCATCGTCAACGCCTCTCGTCTGCCCATGTCGATCATCATTGTCGGAGTAGGGGGGGCAGACTTCGAAGCGATGGAGTTCCTGGATGGAGACGATGGAACTTTACGCTCTGCTACAGGCGAGGCTGCCATGCGGGACATTGTGCAGTTTGTGCCATTCAGGCAGTTCCAAAATGTAAGTTATATCGTAAAGCCTTTGTAGGCATGAACCACATAAGCTTCTTTAAAATCCTTAAATAATGCATACATCTTATTTCAGGCAGGCACTGCAGCCCTTGCCCAAAGCGTGCTGGCAGAGTTGCCTGACCAAGTGGCCTCCTTCTTCAATTTATTACACCTGAAGCCCCCCAGCGAACCCAGTCCTTCCTAGAAATGTAGGAGTACCCCCGGTGACTCACCGACCCTATTCCCCTCCTTCTCCTCCGCATTTGATCCAAAGCTACATGATTTTCACTAAAAGCATAATTTCACAACTTAGTTAGCTTAATTCACCACCCTGTTTTTTTTTCTCATAGTTTTTATATTCTTTCCAGTTCACAATATGTGGGACATTAGGTCATCGTGTACTGTAGGTCTATATGAGAGTGTCTGTCAGGATGTGGACATACTAAACCAAAAACTCTAACTCAAGAATGCTCATACAGGGGGATTACTTGCAGGACTTTGGTTGCGTCCGAAATTCTATACTAACCTGCTATTTAGTACGTTAAAACAGTGTGTCTGAAACGTTAGTACAAAACCAATAGTACAAGAATTGCATACTATTTCTGGTGAAATATTACAGTATGCAAGCACTGGACGCGATTGCCGGCATAAATATCCAACACTGCAATGTGGTAGTAACGACAACATTCATAACGCTTCAATTTAAGTGTATGTATAAGATTCCACTTTTCTATAGGCGGAATATCGTTTTTAAATTCACTCAGAGTTTACGATCCTTACAAATTATCGTTTGGTCACATGAGATTGGTATAGGTCAGGAGGCTCTCAAGAAGTGACGTTGTAATTACAGTTCAGTGCGTGCGAAAAGATACATACTACTGTTTATTCACACAAAAGCATGTTGAACGATAATACACATATTGAGTATGTAGTGTATAGTATGCGATTTCGGACGCAGCCTGTTTCTAGTCAGTGAGCAGAATCTTAGATCCTTAGAGCCAAGATTTAGTCCGGCACATAATGCTCCATAAAACTACAAAGACTGTTTTCCTGTCTTTGTGTGAAGCTAAACTAACCGGCCGTATATTTAATGTTCAGATAAGAGAGCAGTATTGATCTTCTCATCTAACTCTCTGCCAAAAAGTAATAAAACATATTTCCCATAATGTTAAAACTATTGCTTTAATGCTTTAAGTTCAAAGAATACATACCAATACCATTTATATGTTGTGGGAAGTATGTTGACATTATACTTTTATAATCTTACAGCAGCTAGTGTAGTCACTGACCTCATTAACATAACTCATTATTGTATGATATTTGGCAGTTCAACTGCTTGAATGATAAAAATTAATGTTTGCTTTTGCTAAATTGTTTTTTATTAGGCCTGTAACCATAGGAACATCTGTTGTGAGCATCCTTGGGCTAGTTTTTAGTTAATCATATTCTAACCAAAGAAACCTAAGCTGTTGCTGTAAGACTGGCAGCAGGATACGATGTTATTGTGAAACAGTAGAGTGTTGCCGCTGTCAGTGATGAAACATCACTCCGTTTGCACAAAAATGTGCAACGTTTATCTGCGTACTCCAACTGACATCAGGAAACATTCATATACTGATCATGCTTACATATTAATCACATCCATGTAATACTAATACACCTGTGGCTTCTCTCTGCAGCCCACTGCTTCTCTTATTTGGTTCTGTCTCTACTCCTTTTCTTTAGGGTCCTCAAGAAATGCTTGCTCAGAGCGTCTTGGCAGAAGTCCCAGGTCAGGTGACGAGCTTCTTCAATACCATGAAGTTGAAGCCCCCCCAGAGCGACACACCTCTACCTGACCCTTCAGCATCAGCACCTCCCAGTGATGTATCCTGAGGACCAACTTTTCTACTTAGTATACCACATGAGCATGCAACCTCCAGTCTGGTAATGCTGGTATGATTTGTAAATACTATGTACCAATAGTATAAAGCCATAGTACACTGATATTCATATATATCAAACATTTGTTAACCTGAACTTAACATAGATATTTAAAGTGACACTTACATATGACTTCATGTGACTCAAGTGCCAGGATTGTTAATATTTCTTATTTGATTGATCTGTACAATCCAAAGTATTAATTGAAACCAGTGTGACTTGACTTAAAGTCTTTGATTTTTGTGGTAAAAATGTAGGCAGCTAATCATCTCATTAGTCTGTCAGAATGTCTACATAAAAGGGCTAGACTACTTAATATGTTCTTCATGTATCCGCTAATATTTCCTCCAGTATCTCCATATCACAATGACTTGTTTGTTGTTTTTCACACTTTTAATGTTTCCCTGGGGAAATGAAGCATACAATTCCATTGAAATCATGGACCTCGGACAAAGCTATGCTATATCAAATACAATTCAGTAATGTTTACACAATGGATCCATACATGATGGATTAATATGTTTGCCTAAACGAATACCTTTTGTAGATTTTACACAACAAAAACAATTATCGCCCTTGCTGCTGTTTTGTACTTCAGTCAGTTTCTTTTTAGAAAAAAAAAAAATTCAGTTCCATATTTGATTTGACATACTATTTAGTGCTATGAGTGTTAAACAAGAAGAATCTCTAGAAGCTATTAATTATCAGTAAGCTTCATTTGTTAAAATGCATGTTTACACTAACGTACTCTAGAAGTTCACTCTGTCTTAAGAGGAGGTCGCAAAACTTCTCACTTTACTGACTGTTATGAAAATGATCTAATACATTTCACTTAGTGTATATGTAAATTTGATATACACCGATCACTGTGGCATTGCCTTATTATACTTGTCTTTGTCATGGACTTTGATTTTATCAATATTTTATGTAAATAGGATATGCAATGCAAGGAATAAAATCTAATTCAACCTACGTAATAGCCAGCTTCTACTGCAATATTTTTTATCTCAAATTATTATATCATTTGAAAGATTTTTTAAATGTTTGCTACTGCCTTCATGTCATGACATTAAAGGAATTCTGTATGCATTTTCACAAAGTAGTGATTCATATTCTCAACCAAATTGTTGTAACACTGGACTTTCTCTTAGGACGTGCGTCTGTTTTTAACACACACACACACACAACATCTATTGAGTAATACTGTAGTCATGATGCAGCTACACCTCCGTTTTATTGTGAATGACTTTAGTATACTATTACGTTTGACTTTACCCTTAGCTGATGGTTGTCATGAGTGTATAATCATGTGCCTCTGTGGCATGTAGCGGTCACAGCTACTACCCAGTCTCTTTTCAAAGCTTTGTTCTAAAGTAATCAAAAGGTTTGGTATGCTGTTATATTCTGACCTCATGCGGTAGAGCTGATGGTGAGATAAAAGCTTTTATTACTATGACTCCCCATGAGTATAAATACGGTAAATTCAGCAAAACAAAACAAAACTACACACAATGAATACTGGAGGGTAATGCATACTCTACCGCACTCTAAGGCAGACAAAATGTACAAAATCTTGGTTATCCCTTTTGAAATGAAACTGGTGACCCTCACATTAGACCTTCAGGAGTCTCCTGTCTGCCTTGATGCTTTTTGGAGTCAAGCGAGTGTATTTGAAATAAAATCCTGGTTGTTTACTGCCCTCTAGTCATCAGAAATTACCACAACATTATGTTACAGGCTTTTTTTCTTTTTTTCTTATTCATATTTTCAAATATTACAATACATTATACAGAGGAATATATATTTCTTTTGAGTACATTGAAAAAATATTTTAACATTTTGTATTTTTACATGACGCAACAATAAACATAAGAAAAGAAAACAGAAATTTTATGTTACAGGAATCATCAATTGTATTCAAAGTTATGTTCATACTAATGCTATAATAGTATTTGTATTATTAATGTGCACCTTGCTTTCACACAATATAAATAATATAAAGCCCTGGCTGCAACATATTCTCATAAACAGCTCTGCAATGCTATGAGTGCTTTTGCCCTCCAGTGGCCACACAGAGTAACTGCGGAACAAAATGTTTAATTGATCAAGTTCGCGTCAGTGCAAGTATGAAACACTTCCGGTTATGTGCACACTATTCAATCTTCCGGTGATCACTTCAAAATAAAACTCAAAATAGACAGCTATGCAGCATGCACCATGGCCATTGGAGTACACGGACCTTTCAAGATTGTACACTAGTAACAATAATCAACTTGATCACAAAAATTGCAACTTTTGTGAGACTGAGATTGAAACTACTGATCATCTGTTTTTCCACTGTATATATTCTGAGGCATTCTGGGAAGATTTGCAGGACTGTCTGTCAACCAAAATCCAGCTACTTGCTCCTCTCACAGGAGAAAATATTGTGTTTGGTATTAACATGAAGGACGTTAAGAGTGACTTCATATTGAACAATCTGATACTGCTGGCAAATTTTTTCATCCGTGCATCCAAATGGAGGAAAGTGAAACCCCTATTTTCCTGTTTTCAAAAGGGACCTTGTGTACAATCATCTCAGTGCTTTAAGACTAATGGAAGGACAACATGCAAAGTGTCTCCTCAGAGCTTATGAAGAACTGAACATATATGATGATGACCCCTAGAGCTACTATGGAAGAGTGCAGTCTTATTATTATTTATTTATTCATGCATTTCTTTTTTTGTTCCTTGAATTATTTATTTTTTATAATTTAAGTTATCTTTCCTATCCAATTGTGCCTTGTATGTTAGAAGTATTGAGTTACAATTAATTACAATGCCTTCATGTTTGTCAATTAATTTTCTTCAATAAAAAAATAAATTAAAAAAATCAACTCACTTCCGGTGAAGGAAATTCAAAATAAAACTGTAACTAGGCAGGAGGCGTAAATACGCGCCAAACGGAGTTGTTATTGTAGCAGAAGTGACGTGATGACGTGATGTCGTGATGTCGTGTGTTTCTCGTTGGGCGTGACTGTGTGATGAAGGCAGAGCTCAGAGAGCAGAGACATCAGATCAGATCAACGTAACTGCAGACGCTCAACTTTTTACAACCGAAAGTGAGATAAATCCGTCCAAGGAGTGGCGTTAATGTGGAGCCACTAACAACCTCACAAAGTCTTCTCTTATAGTGAGTCCTGTAACGCGTCTTCATACACTTTAAACGGTGAGTCTGAATGTAAATCAGTATATGCTTGTGGGCGGAAGTTAACGAGGTAAACCAGATATTTAACACATTACTAAAGCAGCCTGCATTTAACGTTAGCTTGCTAACGTTAGCTGTTGTACTTTCTCTCCACCGGTGTTGTGTCGAGTAATGTTTCCTGTCGATATGTGATTTAACACCGGCTGGACTTCATTAGTGCTAACTTATTGTGTCACATTTTCCATTTTCTTTAGACCATGTCTGAATTATGTTAAGCTAGCTGAACTCTTACTTTACATTTAATGCTTGTGGCGTAATGTTTGGTAACGTATTGTCACTGTGTTGACAGCTCCTGAATGCAAGGTAAAAGCCCTCTAAGCAAAATCGTTTTAATATAATGTTAATTTTCCTTTCTAGTTGTAACGTCAGTGCAAGTTTACGCACACTTGTATACGCAAGGCAAGGCAGCTTTATGTGTATAGCACATTTCAGCAACAGGACAATTCAAAGCGCTTTACATAAACATTCAAGAACATTAAGACATAATTAAAACAGTTATAAAAACATAAAAACATTAAAGATTAGAAAATAAAAACAAGCTAAAAATAAAAGCTAGGATAAAAGCTAAAATATAGTATAACACACAAGAGTAAAAAGCTCTAGTGCAGTAGAAGATCATTATCTGGTTTAATAAAAGGCAGCAGCAGCAAACAGGAACATTTTAAGCTTTGATTTAAAAGAACTCAGAGTTGGAGCTGGTCCTGCAGGTTTCTGGGAGCTGTTCCAGATATTTGGTGCATAAAAACTGAACCCTGCTGCTTCTGCATGTTTAGTTGTGACTCTGGGGACACTAAGCAGACCTGATCCAGATGACCTGAGAGGTCTGGATGGTTCATAACATAGCAGAAGATCAGAAATGTATTTTGGCCCTAAACCATTTAGTCATTTGTAAACCAGCAGGAGTATTTTGAAATCAATTCGCTGAGAGACAGGGAGCCAGTGTAGAGACCTCAGAACTGGACTGATATAATCCACTTTCTTGGTCTTAGTGAGGACTCTAGCAGCAGCGTTCTGAATCAGCTGCAGCTGTCTGATCCATTTATGAGGAAGACCAGTAAAGACACCGTGAAGATAAATGCATGGACTAGTTTTTCTAAGTCCTACGCAGAAATAACCTACAGTATGTCCACCTTTCAGGGCTAACACATATTGACAAGCATCTTCACAATTCACACGTCGTTATATCAAGTATGTGCGTGAATAAGCCTAAAGTAATGCATTTAAATATGTCATGTTCACTCAGTAATGTCCTTCTCTGCCTGTGTTGCTTCTGCAGCTCGTTACCAGTCAGGCATGGCTGCCCAGTGTGTAACCAAGGTGGAGCTGACGGTGTCCTGTGAGAATCTCCTGGACAAAGACATTGGCTCCAAGTCCGACCCTCTGTGTGTCCTGTTAATGAGCAGCTCTGATTCCCAGTGGTATGAGGTCAGTAGGATGTCTGGGTCTGGATTAATTTAACATCAGAGAGCTTACATTTAGAGTTGATATCTGCAATCTGGTTAATTTAATTTTGTCTGAATATCAAACACGTATCAGTCAGTATTCTAAAAAAAAAATATTTTGAAAGGCAAAAAATAATTCCTAAGAAACCTCCTCTGCTCCGACAAGCAGATATTTGTTAAAATACATGTTACCTAATTTAGGTGTGGCAGTTATGTCACTGTTGCTCATGCAAGAGAAAATCTCAGAGCAGTGTTAATCGTTAACCCCCAAATGGAAAAATCTGTGTGTGTGTAAAGCAGTAGTCACATCATGTCCATTTCCTGTTTCATCAGTGCATGTGTGCCCATACATTCTACTTTGTATACCTTTTGTTCAGACTTCAGGATCTCTTGAAATGTGTGCATGTTGCAAAAGATAAAGCATTCCAACCTTTCACAACAGGTGGGCCGCACAGAGAAAGTCCAGAATTGCCTCTGTCCAAAGTTTGCAAAAAAGTTCGTCATCGACTACTACTTTGAAATAGTGCAGAAACTGAAGTTTGGGATTTATGACATCGACAACAAAACTATTGACCTGAGTGACGATGACTTCCTGGGGCAACTGGAGTGCACCTTGGGCCAGGTAAGGCTTTCCGCTTTTCTTCTGGAAGGATAGGATTCAGTGTTCACAATGCATTGTTCATACAAGGTCATCCTTTAGCTTCTAAAGACGATAACTAAATCCACTTGTGAGTGTTTTGCTTTTATGGTGTGTTGAAAGTTTCAATTCCTTACTTTAAGTTTCATTATACCAAATTTGTACATTTTTGGTAACAGTTCCCAGCAGTATAAAGATTCATTGTAAACTGACATCACAGTCTAGTCAGTCTGACTGATGCAGGACACGTCCTGTGCTGTAATAACCTACTGTTGTTACAGATCAAGTATTTACATCCCTGATAAGCAGTTGCTGTGTAGGCTCCCTCTGTGTAATCTGACCCCAGATGTGCATTCTTCCTGGTTGTTTTGGATATTTGCCTCGTGGTCAGAAGGCTGTTGTGTTGTACTCTTCCGCTGCTTTTGCTGTGGCTGCTTCCTCTTGGTTAACTCTGCTTTTGTACTTGCTTTTAGGTTGTGTCCAGTAAAAAACTGACCCGACCACTTGTCTTGAAGAACAAGACCCCTGCGGGAAAAGGGACCATCACAGTGAGTGGCAGAGAGAGCTAGACAGAAATGTTTCAATGTTGTTTTTCTTTTTTTCCTCTGTTATTTATTTCTCCCCTATTCTGTTGTAGATCAGTGCAGAAGAAATAAAAGATAACAGAGTGGCAAATTTTGAAGTTGAAGCAAGGAAGCTAGATAACAAGGTATGGGTGATTCCTGTTGAAATATGAAATGCTGTCATTAATTTTTTACATATTCAGGTGCATTTTACTTATTGGTGTGTTTCATTACTTTATTCATTTACAGGATTTCTTTGGGAAGTCCGACCCTTACCTCGAATTCTACAAGCAGACAGCAACTGGATGGCAGCTGGCTCACAGGACCGAGGTAAACACTTGTGCTAATTACAAGACAGCTGTGGAAAGAAACTTACAATTCTTATACAAGTATTGCATGTGAATGTCGACTAAATATGATTTCAGTTGGACTTTATAGAATCTGCACAAGTCCCATATACATTTGTTCTTGATGAAGTAGTCTGCACCGGTGTAATCTTCATTAATTCTGTCCTCAGGTGGTGAACAACAACTTGAATCCAACATGGAAACCCTTTCGGATCCCCCTGCAGTCTCTCTGTGGAGGAGACATGGATAAACCTATAAAAGTAACCTTAATACCTTTTCTAACCGGAACATCTGGACTGTTTCTTTTAACTGTCACTTGGACCTGCAAGGTGGAAGGTCATGACATTATACAACCTTTTCTTGAAGGTGTAGATAGTTTTCAGAGCGAAATGATGTTGGCTCTCAGATATCTCAAAACATGCTAGTAGTGTATTTAGTACTAGCTTGATGATGTACAGTATAGATTTTTTAAATTTCTGAAACTAACATGTCAGAAAGGATGAATGTTTTCAACCATACAGTACAATTGAGTTACCCAGTGCGTTACAGTTAACCTGACCCGCCGGATGGTTTGTTATACAGAACCATCTGAGAAGCCGTCATTGGAAACTGTTTTGGAAAAGGGCGGGCGCTTTCAAAAAATACTTGCCAGGTGATTGGATGAACCATCTGTCAATCAAACTCTTGCCGTAGCCAGTCGTGAGAAGAGCGAAAACATCTTTTCGATTGCGAAAAACTTTCCGATCTTTGCTCTTCCGTCAATAAAGAAATACTCTGCAGTTCTGATATAGCTGATGCTATTGCAGCATAACCCCCCCTTCCTCTTCAGGAGCCGGCCATTGTTGTTTAGAACAAACAGTCGTCTCTCTGTGTCACCTCACACACACCTAAACAACGCCCGTAGCTGCCAGTGGCTCCTCACAGCTGATTGGTCCGTGCCCTGGCTTGCTGGACACAAACGCATTACTTGAAGCCTGACAAGATGGATTTTCGAGTGATATGTGATCCCGTGATTCTCGCGTGACCTTGTAACATCTCGAGAATCCAGCTGCCGTGTAAGGTAACTTAACAGTGTTTGTCTTTTTTCATCTTACCATCACTTAGTGGGTGAAGTTTGTGAATGGTGTAGATGTACGGCGTCGCCTGAGTAATGTCTCCCGCCCTCTGGGTTTCATTCATCCAACTCGATCCTATCATAGAACGCATTTGTCTGAAACCACACATTCTTCTTTTAGTCATTTTACTGTCGGCTTCTGTCTAGTGCACGAGTATTACAAAGAGTTATGTTTTGAATCTCTCGCATGTTTGTGTTTCTTCTGTTTCCTACATCTCCAGTTTTTGAAAAAAACTTAAAGGGTCATTTCACTCAAATTACAAAACAATTCTATTCTCTGCTGTGTAAATAGTTTTGGTTTTATTTGCCCAGATTTTTAGGATCTGCCTCTGGCCCAATACAATGGAGGTGAATGTAATTTTTAAGTGTCCCAGTTACTTTGGATAATGTGTAGATCTCGCTGTGAAAACGGCAATATTTTTCTAGTTTTGGTGAACAGACCCTGTAGTGGTATTCTTTACCTTGTGTGAAAGACTTCACAGTTTTCTTGTTCACCACATCAATGTGTGTTTTTACCTGTTTCCAGGTTGAGTGTTATGACTATGACAACGACGGCTCACATGATCTTATTGGAGCCTTTGAGACCACAATGACACGCTTCCAACAAGCGTCACGATCATCTCCGGTATGTATGTATGTATGTGTGTGTGTTGTTTACATGATTTGTTTGGATTTAACAACCAACCTTATTTTACACAGTCTCAACCAGCTTGAGCCTGCTCATTATTTTTTTTTTTGTGTGTGTTATTGTAATTAGACAAAACTCACTAGTCATTGTGAATTAGTCAAGCGAAGAGCACCGACTAGTTCCGAGCAAAATGTAAATTTCCAAACACTACTTTAGTGTTTTGGTCTTCTTGCATTGACCCCAAGCTGTTGTGTTTTGTCCACAGGCAGAGTTTGAATGTGTCAACAGTAAAAAGAAACAGAAGAAGAAAAGCTACAAGAACTCTGGTGTTGTGGGCGTGAAGATATGCCAGGTGTTGTACTGTTTTTTTGTGGTTTGTTTTTTTGTATGTTGAATACGTTCACTTCTTTGATTAATCCTTGGATTTAAGTAGCACTTTGGATTTGAGATTACATGTGTTCTATAAAACCAATGCTTTGTCTTGTAGGTGGTGAAGGAGTATACCTTCCTGGATTATATTATGGGAGGCTGCCAAATCAACTTCACTGTAAGTTCAGGCTTCTCTATTAATGCCTCTTTTTATTCATTTGTATTTTTGGGTCACTAATAAGCCCTGCATGTCTGTCGACTCTCTGAACGTTTTTGGCAGGTGGCTATTGACTTCACAGGCTCCAACGGGGATCCCAAGTCTCCTCAGTCTCTGCATTACATTAGTCCTCAGGGCGTGAACGAGTACCTCTCTGCTATCTGGTCTGTGGGCAATGTCATCCAGGACTATGACAGGTATGTATGACACATAAAACAGTCTAGTACATTCTGTAATTGCAATTTTGCTTGAATTTCTTTTGTGCCAGCTATGGCTGGAGTGGTTTGCATTTAAATAATATTCTGTCACTCATGTACTGGTGTTGTTTGTCCCTCCTTTGTAGTGACAAGATGTTTCCTGCCTTTGGCTTTGGAGCCCAAATCCCTCCCACATTCCAGGTAAGACTAGCATTGAAATATGAAACTACAAATGCATGCAAAAGACATGCAAGACACTGCTGTTTGCATGCAGTTTGAATCGGATCGAAAAGTCATGTGGTAGTTTGACACTGATATCTGATGGTATTGTGTTTCTTTTAGGTTTCCCACGAGTTTCCTCTCAATTTCAACCCAGCAAATCCATTTTGTGCAGGTATGTTTACAAATCATTGCACTGTAGGTAAATTTAGTTATTTACTATATGCAGTTGTACACAGTTTGTAGTGTGTTGACATAAGTGTGATCCCTTGTGTGTGTGTGTGTGTGTAGGCATTGAGGGTGTGGTGGAGGCCTACAGGGTGTGTCTGCCCCAGGTCAAACTCTACGGTCCCACCAACTTCTCCCCTATCATCAACCATGTAGCCTGCTTTGCCAAGCAAGCCATCCAGCAGACCACTGCATCAGTGAGTATTTATATTATATCTCCATATTTAACAGAACAATTAGTTCTCTCTCCAACCATGAATGATTTACAAAGAAAGACGGTTTGCACTCCCTCCAGTTCATCAGTATGAGTCTTTTTGCTGGAACAGTCCTGTGTAAAAATGTAATTTGTACCCTTGCAATGCCACTGCGTGTTGCACAAGTTGTTTACACAAGCAGTAAACATTTGTGTGTGTGCCACATTGGGCAGGATGGAAAAGAAAGCCTTTCCATACTCATTTCCTAATTAGCTGTGCATAATTTTCACAATAGAGCAGGATTATTCGATAATAGCTTGATCCAGAGCAACAGGAGGTTTAGGATAATAGCACAGTGATTACCTTTTCAAGCTATTTACAGATGCCAGACTCAAATTATTAAATGTGTATTCCTAGGAAAGGCTCCACCTTGAGTTGTCTGCTTGACAATAACTAGATATATGTGGATACTTATTATTATTTGTAAATTTCAGGTATAATAACATCATAATAACTTAAGAGTGGAAAGTAATGCCAGTGTTGATATTCACCCTGGTATGTGTCGCATTCTTGCATTCCATGCGTCTCATTGCTCTAATACAGGTGAATAACACCCATTGACCAAGGTCACATTAAAGTACCATGGCCCTGTGGCTATGACTTTTTCAAGGCCCTCCCCCACTCTCCCAAGCGCCATCACTACTCAACTATTGCCCCATCCAACCTGCACAAACATCAGCCTTGCTTAATTTGCATACAATAATGTATCAACAATCACTCATGACTGCTGTTTCATTTTATGACTGTTGCGGCACCAAATACAAGTCATGCATATACAATACAGAAATTGCGTCCCCAAAAAGTACAGTAGGGTAATATCCATCTCTCTTGGACGCAGAGAGAGGGAGAGAGAATCTATGTTACCAGTGTCAAAAGAGAAACTCCTCTTTACGAGCGTCAGTCGCCTCTCACCCTTATGTCAGTCGGTAAGAGAGACCGATCTCAATTAGATATACAGCTTTTCTCCTGGCAGGTTTTGTTGGAGTAAAAAAAAAAAAACACTGCCGTTGCGTCTTTACACGTGGGGCATCACATTGTGCTCCCGATAGCACAGAGCCCTCTGTCCCGTTCACGTTCAGTTAGGAGTACCACACAAAGTCGAGCATGACTTATTTTTTTCTCCCTGTGAATTTTATTTTATTTACGTCGTCAGGCTCTGGGGCTTGAGCCCCGGTAAGCCTGTGCACCAGCAGCTAATTATAAATGAAGCTAAAGCTGCATAAATAAATACATTTGGAATTGATTTGAAATCTAGTAAACCTTGATCATGTCAGACTACAAGTAGGAAGTATCTTTATCAAAACTTGCAAACAGTTCAGCCTTTTAGATTAGATTAGATTAGATTGCTTATTAGCCACACGACCCAAGGCCAGTGGAATTAGTTTTTGATACAGTATGTTATTCTCTGCAGACAGATACATAATGTGTGTTCCGAAGAATTTAAAGGAGTCAGTGGTGGCGACGGGGTCTCCATTTATCTGTATGTGTAGTGATAATTGATCTACTACCTCTGTTGTTGCTGTCTTCCCGCAGCAATACTATGTTCTGCTGATCATCACCGACGGTGTGATCACAGACATGGACGATACACGCAGTGCCATCGTCAACGCCTCTCGTCTGCCCATGTCGATCATCATTGTCGGAGTAGGGGGGGCGGACTTTGATGCCATGGAGTTCCTGGATGGAGACGATGGACGTCTGCGCTCACAGACTGGCGAGGCTGCCATGCGGGACATCGTCCAGTTTGTGCCATACAGGCAGTTCCAAAATGTAAGTCACAGTGAAAACACTGGACACTTTTTTATATTAATGATTGCTTTAAGATATGTGAATGGGGTTGGGTTTGATTTCAGCTGATTTTTTTTTAATAAGCCAACTAATTTCTTTGAAAATCGCATGCATTTCAAACTTTTTTCTAAGCATTTCACCGCATCATTTTCAGTTTAACTGGCTTCAAAATTCCAAATCCAAACATAGAATAGTAGTGTCCCCATCCAATGCCAGTATACATGCCTAAACCCAGGGATTCCCAGCCTATCCTCAACCTGGATCTTACTTAGCTTACTTTTGTGCCTTGTGTATTTATCTCTTTTCAGGCGCCCAGCCAGGCTCTTGCCCAAAGCGTATTGGCCGAGTTACCTCAGCAAGTGGCCTCCTTCTTCAGTTTATTTAAACTGAAGCCTCCTTACGATCCCAATCCTTCATAGGGGTACCCCAAATATTTCAGTCATAAACCCCTCCACTACCTTAGCCTTTGCTTGGCCTACTGCATGAATCATCACATTTAGTGATTGCAATCCTCATTTGCTGTGCTCCTTCCAACTTTTCCAACTCTGTTTTGCTAAAGATCATCATCAGTTCTGAGTGAGAGAGAGCGTACAATAAATTCTGTTGTACTATCTGTCTGAAGAGCTCAAGCACTGGTGATCGATCTCAGAAACATAATCTTGTTTACATTAAGGGAAAACTTCCTCTAGATCAATAAAACAAATCAGTTGGTGATACAATTTTCAGTTTTAGTTTCTAATTGCAATCTAGCCAAATGTAATATAGACAACATAATGTCAAGATATTTGCAGCACAGCCACAGGCTGGTTTGTAAATGGAATGTGGTATGCCCACAATGAGCACAAGCTCAACAGCCGTTTGTGCAGGTGCATCTATTGATCTGTAGTCACAGTCAACAGTCAACCATTGGTCAACAATTTGTCATTACCGCTTGAATCTTCAGCTTATTTTCAAGATGAATCGGGTTGAAGCTAGACAAAACTAAGAGGAAATGACAAATCAATATTGCTGCTGTAATTGCCATAGCTGTCACTGTTGTTGCTTGCTCCCATCTATAAATACAACAAGTACAAGCAGCTCCTCTGGAGGCTGCCAGAAAGAGTGAAAGAAAAAAATGGCGTCACAAAATAACTCCAGAAATAAAGTGAAAAGCGAAGATTGTTGAAATATAAAAGGGTGGAATTTTCCTTTCGAACTGTCTTCATCTGCATGGCTTTTCTACTTCTCATTCATGCTCCCTTCATTTAATTAAATCAGTGGTGAAATCTGTTTTGTACTTTTTTAACTCTTCTTTCGCACTTCAGGCTCCTCGAGAAGCACTGGCAAAGAGTGTGTTGGCAGAAGTACCGAGTCAGCTGGTGGACTTTTTCACTACCATGAAGCTGAGTCCACCCAATCCTGCAGCAAACCCTGCAGCAAACCCCGCTGCAAACCCTGCAGCAAACCCTGCTGCAAACCCTGCAGCAAACCCTGCTGCAAACCCTGCACCAGTCCCTGCAGGGACCATCTGATACTACAAGGAAGAAACCAGACATCCGCCAATCTCATCTCCTGCAGATATAAAGCAGATCCCAGCTTCTCCTCATCACGCAGTTAGACAAATGTCCTTCATATATTTTCCTAAATAACCCTTTTTTTCACCACTATATGCACCTTAGGCAAAGACAACCACCCCACCCACACACACACAATACATCGTACATAAGCACTCCACAGTATTGACCAACCTGTGTTTTTTAAGTGTCAAAATAGACCTAGCTTATCTTAGATATTAACATACATGTGTTACTTTTAGCTGTTGTTCAGTGCCACTGCAACTTAAAAATAGAAAACATACATAATCATTCCATCATTTTTGAAAGATTAAGTTGATGGGCAGGGAATTGCACTTTTAAAAATTGTCTTTTAAAAAGCATTCAGGATTGTTTCTGTAGTACTCACTGAAACAGGAACACTGCACTGGGTATAAACCGTCCTGCTGCTGGTTTTTAATGCATCATAAGAGTGTGCAGTTTATTTTTATGCCTGTTCGATGGCTCCAGCATCAAGTTACAATAGTATTGTAAAATGCTTTTACACACCAAGATAATGAAGAGGATCTGGTGGGACTAAATATATCACATAAGTTAGTGGACCCCCTCCATCCCAGTATATTTGTAGTATGTATGATGTTTACATCCTCAGCGAAATAGCCGCAGCACTACTAGTAGCATAATTATGTGCATATAGCCAAGTAGCTTTGTAGTTGCTGCTGTTTTGGCACATAAAGAATATGTTTGCATTAATGTTAACTGACGCACATGCTTCCCTATGCAATCATCTATAATAACGTTTTACTTCATATAATGCAAAACTCTGTGTGTGGGTCATAAACCTGTGTAAACCCAAAGATATTCATACCTAAAGAATGAATCTGAAATATTGTAGTAAGTAGTCTCATCGTATATTTGGTTGTATTGTGCCATTTGGTTTTGCCAGTCTCATTACTCGTGTGTACATTTACTGTGGTCTACCATTGTGCCAGTTACTTTTGGTTACTCTGCCTTCCAGATTTACATTAGCAAAGACATCGTTGGGTAGTTCCCTGGACAAGGACTAACAAGTCCTAGACTAAGGAAGTTTATTTTCCAATGATATGGCCATTGACTTTTGATTTAGTCTAAGTTTCATCTCTGTTCGTAAAACTGACCTCTTATATATATATATCAGTATTAAACATGTCACTGTAGAACCTAGGTACAGTGCTGCTTATTGAAATCTATGCACGTTTAGCTTTATAGAGTTGTAAGCAGTAAAACATGCATCTGATGTATCAGCTTTAGTGCTCTAATAGAAATGGGTAATGTGCCTTAGTGTTAACATTGTGACAAAGTGCATCAACATTGCCAATAAAGCAACTCTTATTTGATACAAATTGTATTTATCATTTATTTAACACCTTTTCAGCAAGTCTACAGCCCTTTGTATATTATACAGTCATATTATACGGTCATTCAACAGTGTGTACTTACAGAAATGACCTAAAGTTAAATTCACTTCTTTGTGGTCATTGGGACAACTGCAGCATATGAATATACATAAGATACAATATTCGCCTACATTGTATCTTATGTATATTCATATGCTGCAGTTGTCCCAATTTGGGTGTTTGATTTGTTTGATAATGTGATGTTGTAGAAAGCTGTTTAGGCTGTAGTGGCCTATTGGGTACAACTTTAAATTTAGCAGGTGAAATGCAGGCTTTTGCTGCCACCCACTGGAACACCAAGTCAAAAAACTGCCGTGTGCCATTTATTTGACCAAATCATTACTGAATGAGGTGATACATTGATGATATGATTAAACTAGATATTATCTGTGATACTAACTATGGTAATTAACATCTTAATATATCAATGGATATCTTTTCCTAGTCTAAAAGGCTGTAACATAACAATGTTCCCATGACCAGGAATGCCTTTACTCATTTTATTATTATATCAACTTTACTCATTGTGTAGTTCTTTTGCCATAATTTTCCAAACCTCATATGCAAATTAGAGCCATTTATGCCAGTGACCACAGTCAAACACTTTATTGTGTAAAAGAGTGCAAAGACACAGTTTGTTCATTGATATCATTGTCGACAATATACAGAAGTGACAGTAGTGACATCACATCAGTACCTGGAGACTATTCATCTCAACCTAATCACCTGTACTCAGGCACTTTTAAGTTGTTTTTTTAATATAAAAATAGGCTATTCTCTTCAAGTTGTCAATAAGATTACATTTTCTTCCTAATAAAATAAGCTTTTAAATGTATTTACTTCTGTTCACTCAGTAAATCCAGTGTACAGCTCATCAGAATAGATTACCTGATATATACCGGTATATGTGTTCTAAATACTGAAGACTAAGAGTCAGCCTACCAGCCCTACTTGCATCAACTCTTGTGTAGATGAATGCACCTCAGAGCTACAAACCAACTATGAACTACATCGACTCTTGCTGATTAGCAAGGCTTTAACATTCGCCGCTTCCTCTTTTGGTGTAGAAGTCCTACACTTACTGCTACCTTGGCAAAAGTAACCAGTGATAATTATTTTTCGGAGCGTCGGAGGGTTTCTAGCAGCTCAGCTGGCTGTGCTTGTATGTCAAGCAAGTACTACTACAACCACAGGTTAGAAATGACTGAAGGTGGAGCCCGATGCTTGTTTGGTTACATGCGGTGGATATTGTTGTGATCCATGAACTGTTTGAGGTTCTGCAGGTTGTCCCACCATTGGAAGAGGAAGGTCTCTGCGATGAGGCTGAACCAGGGTGTGATCTCCAGTTCTTTGCGCTTGCCCTTCTCTAACATCTCCCTCAGCTCCTCCTTGCTGACGTAGCAGTGGCTTTTGATTTCATTGGGGTCTGGACTCAACTCCACGTTCTTCGGAGAGACATAAAAAAAGATGTTATTGTCCATAATGTAAGGCTAATGTAACTCAACTCTTAAGTCCAAAAGACACTACAACGCTACCTTCTGCATGAAGAGGATGTAGTCAATCTCATGTTCTCCCCACACACCGTCTGACTGAGCCTTGTAGTGGATCCTTGTTAGGTACGTCATTTCATCTGGTGTCACCTGAGGAGCAACAGGAACACAGAGGAGATCAGACGCAAAGAAAGATTCTCCACAATCCTCAATAATCCTCTTCCATTAAATGCAGAAGCCAGGACTTTCAACACACACGCAGCATACCTGTTCCATGGGGATACCCAGTTCAGCTTCGAGTCTCCTCTGAGCAGCTCTCCTCACTCCTATTACGTCCTTCTCCTCCAGCTCACTGTCTGTGTGTAAAGGGTGGCTGCAGCATGTGTTTGTGAAACAGCCTGTACACACACAGACACGAGATGGTTAAACACATGCCTACCATTAATGTTTAGTTATCTTGTTATAATACATGTGACACAATGTGTATCCCAGTGGATCACAGGAGTTTTTTGGATAATGGTTAAACTGAGGGGTTGTTAAGGATTTGTCACCGACCTGGAAAAGTGATTTTGGCATCAGACCTCTGTTGTAAGAGCAGCTTCTCTTCACTGTTGAAAATGAACACGCTGAAAGCTCTGTGTAATAAACCTGGTAAAACAAACAATTTAACGTAAGTACAAATCTGTGATAAAAAGATATGTACTTGAAGCAAGACAGGTGTGTGCAGTTTAACATGACAGACACATACCTTTGTCAATGTTGGAGTTGAGGTGGCAGTTTTTCTTGGTGTCCGCTCCAATCTTGCGGTCGTTCTCGTCGATCAGGATGCACATCTCGGCGAGCAGCTGCACCTGCTTCTCGTCCAGGTGATCTGTGGTTATCTCGGGCATCCTGACTGCAGACTGTAGGTGTCTCACCTCACTGCATGGCACACAGGAGGAGGAGCAGGCAGACAACAGTTAACAATCTAGTCAGTATTCACATCAAAACAGGAGTTGTGCACTTTTAATATGACAGTCTGAACACAGTAGGTAATGTTTGACCAAAAAAAAAAATCATATTGCTACTAGCTTTTTCTGGAGCTTTCAAGTTTGTAGTGGATGGAGAGCAAACTCCACCTGCTGAGGAAGATGTGGTTAAAAGCTCCTGAAAAAGCTAGTAAGTGGACTTTGTTTTTTTTTTCCAAGTTCAAGAATGAACTTTCACACTTAGGTAGGGAGTACATTTTACAAACTGACATACTCATTAGAGTGAAATATATTTCATGGTGTGTTGTGCCTCCCCTGAACACATTTCCTTCAGTTTTAAATAAGGTCTGCAACTTTTTAAATGACTGAATAATCTGTCTATTATCAACACATTACAATGACAAAAATCTGGGGGGGAAAAGCAATATATCAAGTTCCCAGTGCCCAAAGGGAGGTCTGCAAATTGCTGTTTTTTCTCTGACAAAAGATATAAAGGTACAATAACAAAATGCAACAGGAGCAAATAGTCCCATTTGAGAAGCTGGTTTATTTGTTTAATGAAGGACATAAACAATTAAAAATGATTTTGCACCACTGCTGATCAGTTATTTGGCTAATACTGTAGTTCCACTGCTAGTTTTTGATGAAGTATTCCAGCTGCTGCCATAGCCTTTATGGCCACAGAGTTTACAAAATGTTAAATAATATAACAGTAAATGCAGCTTGCTTTAGTTGGTGTAGGCCGAATCGAAGAGACTACAGGCAGGCTTTGAGCTGCTATTTTGAAAGAGTGTACTTCAACCAATACGTAAAGCCACATGAAAATCAAGACTTTTTTAAGTGGAGTTTTGCCTGACTTTCTTTCTCGTATGAGACGACATTATGAGGAAGACACAGGCTTCAGTAGAGCCTATGAATAGCACAAACACCATCTCTGAGCTCAGGGTCAACAGGCTTATCTCTGGCTGTGCTTTCTTTAAACTCAAACCATGAAGTGGTTGCAGAAAGCCCCTCGCTTACCTTGATATAGCTCTGTAGCAGAAGGTGAAAGGTGTGCAGGTAGGTCGGTGTCGTAGTGCAGCAGCTCTAGCAGCGACAGGTATGTTTGATTTCAGCACAGCGGCTCCGTCGCAGGATAGCATGCGGAGCACCGCCCACACAGCCCGCACCATCGCCTGACCAACACAGAACACCAATCACAAGGTATGGAGGAGTGGGCGGAGGGAAAGACTGGAGTGACGTTCACCCAGTGAGGATCGATAGGCTGCTGGAGTCGCACCAGCAGGATGAACATTAACATGAAAGCCCATAAAGTTTGAGTCTGCTATAATAACCCATTAAACCCTTATACACACTTAGCCTACACTTTACTGCACAGTTTAGAGCTGTAACTCATTATTTTTCACTCAATTCAATATGCTTTATTGGCATGACTGTCAGGTGAACAATATTGCCAAAGCGTCAATTCAATTACTAATTATTCAAATTACAATATATAGATATTTAAAAAGAACATGCATGTAAATGGAAGAGAAAACAATAAAGAAGTAAAGTAAAGGATAAATGTAAAAAACAACAAAAAACAACTAACAATGAAGTAGAGGAGTAAATAAAAGGCAGTGTTATGTGTTGTTGTGGTTGTCTCTTAGGATGTGACTCTCACTGCGATCTATAAAACGCAGAGTACCAAGTGTAATCTTAAAACAAGATAATTTTTTGCTTGATACATTTAATCAATTATCAGAATTGTTGATTCAATGTTTTGTCTATTAATTGATACATACAACTAGATTAATTTCTAACGAAGCCATCTTAGTGCACTTTAGACTAAGCTACTGGAGTTACCCTGCACTATATTCAGTTTTAACAGTCTCTTCTCCACTATACTCATTTTTAACAGTCTCTTCTGCACTATATTCACTTTTTTAATAGTCGTGTATCACAGCTGTTACACTGCACTATATTCAGTTTTAACAGTTTTCTTCATCTCCTTGTATTTTTATATCTGGTATATATATATATATATTTTTTTTTGCACTTTGCACTACTAACTTTTGTACTGCCTTTTTACTAACATATTTTGCACTATGGAACTGTGATGCTGGAAACTTGAATTTCCCTTTGGATCAATAAAGTTACTATCTATCTATCTATCTATCTATCTATCTTAATTTTTTTTTACATAATGTGTAAAAATTAAAACTACACAATGCAGTAAAATGCCCCCTGTGAGTGTTATACTATTGTATATTATAGCATTATTAGCTATCACTGATGCATTAACATGAAAACATGCAGTGGCATATTGTAGTCCCGTTCCAGTGAGATCCACTCCGTGTTTTCCTCCAGACCCTGCTAGTCAACACGCCATCAGACCAGCTCCACCGCTGCACCAGAGGCCTCTGACTACTCAACATAAGTATGCATTATCTGCTACACATACAACCTACAGAGAAACCGATAACACGTTAAATTACTTACAAAACAATGTTCCTGTTTCAGGTAGATAAACCTCGTGTTTAACGTATCTTAACGACGCTATTTTAGAGGTGAATACTGTAATACTGTGCTGCTGTGTTCGACCGCCTTAGCTTTACCTCCCTACTGCTGACGTCACGGTGCTTTCATTGGCTGCGTCAGCGTCGGCGTGACAGCTCATTGGCTGACAGAGTGCAAACACAAACCTCGTGATACGGAAGTGGGTGAATACAGTGAAAATACGTGATGTGTCACAATTTGGATAAATATTGTGATACTTGTCAAACTATAAGGTGTCATTACCGTCCACTGACAGAGAGTATACCTCCACAACATGTTGAACATTACTAAGGGACATGTTTAACGCTAGCTACTTCATTTCATATCAAGTTATGTAGTCTAAAAACACCTCCATGCTGTGGTTTTGCTAGCTAATGTCGTCTCTACACTTCCGTGGTAGCTAAGAATGAACTGTGTGAAGCAGTCTGACAGCGGTGAGTGTCTTCTGTTGTTTCCTATATGTCAGATATCACAAGCCATGAAAGCAACGTCGAATATTATTTGTGCAAGTGTAATTTACCCTGTTACATTGCTATGGGCAGTTATTGGACAAAGGAGGACGGTCTGCAGGACAGATAATAATGCACACTGCACCTTCATAGACTAAGCTACTGGAGTTACCCTGTACTATACTCATGTTTAACTGTCTCTTCTGCACTATACTCACTTGTTTAATAGTCGTGTATCACAGCTGTTACTCTGCACTATATTCAGTTTTAACAGTTTTCTTCATCTCCTTGTATTTTTATATCTGGTATATTTTCTTTGTACTTTGCACTAATAACTTTCTTTTACTGCCTTTTTACTAACATGTTTTGCACTATGGAACTGTGATGCTGGAAACTTGAATTTCCCTCGGGATCTATCTATCTATCTATCTATCTATCTATCTATCTATCTATCTATCTAACGTTAAATAAATACAAGTTTCAGACGTCCAATTGTAAATATATAACTCTAAACTGGCTAAATCCTGTTATGCATTGTCCTGTAACGTTAAATATGGCTCTACTCCATCACAACGATAGCACGAAGTCCCAACATGTGTCGTCCTCTTAGCAGCTAGCATGTAAGGACATGGACTCTGGGTTTCATTAATAATGTGTATTTAATATCACCAAGCCTGTTGGCAAATGCAGGTTTCAAGATTCAAGATTCAATCCCCTTTATTGTCATTGTGTAGTACAACGAAATTAGATTGTGACAATCCCATAGGTGCTAAAAAAGATAATACAATAAAAACATATTAAAGATAATACAATATAACATATAAAAATACAATATGTATATTGATGAGATGACAGTTTTGCCAGATTACAGTTTTGCCAGATTATTGTCCATCAGATAATTATATAACTATTGCACAGCATCATATAATTATTGCACAGAGTGATCAGCATGTTATTGCACATATCCGTAACAGTAGATTTACATTTAATATAAGAGATGACGTGGACCTTCAGGCTTCGTGGGCTGCCTGTAGTAAATTCGGATGACATATAACAATTTACCAAAGAATGCTAATTTGTTCAACAAAACGTCCAATTTCACAAGTTATTTAACTCCCTTATTCCCATAGTTGTTGGTTTTCAGTAACGTTTTTTTTTATTGAAAACATGTTGTTGTTTTACATAAGATGTCTAAATGTCAGGTTCTATACATTTGCTGATAAGCAAATCAGCATTAAATTACTGGACTTCTGAACTTTATCGTTAGCTCAAAACAGTTAATTCTAGTTGACTTTGGACTCCTGCAGGCCAGGAGAATGATAGCTTTGTCTTGGAGAAAAATGGATTGACCTTCGATACACGTGTGGGTGAGGGAGATGGCATCTTGTGTTGTACTGGAGAGACTTACATACATAACCAGAGGAAAAGCAGCAGAATTTGAAAATGTTTGGAAACCTTTGTTGCAGTTTCTTGGACGTCAAATTGAAACTTTGTCTTATATTTTATTTTATTTGTTTTCTTTGTCAGATATGTGAAATACATGAAATTTCTCTTTCTTTGATTACTGTGGAAATTCTGACTAAACATTTCATTGTAAAATTTAATTATTAATATTGTTAGTCTGTCTGTATATATGTTTATATGTAAAATTTAATAAAATATATTGTTTAAAAAAAAAAAAAAGCCTGTCGGCAAATGCAGGTTTAATATAGGAGATGACGTGGACCTTCAGGCATCGTGGGCTGCCAATAGTAAATTCGGATGACATATAACAATTTACCAAATAATGCTAATTTGTTCAACAAAACGTCTAATTTCGCAAGTTTTTTTAACTCGTTATTCCCATAGTTGGCGGTAGTCAGTAAAGTGAATTACCCCGAAGAGGGTTTTTATTAAAAACATGTTGTTTTATATAAGATATCTAAATGTCAGGTTCTATAAAGTATACATTTGCTGATAAGCAAATCAGCATTAAATTACTGGACTTTTGAATGGAGTTTGGAATGATGATGTTTCAGAGCAGCAGGTATCAGAGCAAGACTGCACCATAGATCTGAATATATCTACTTGTATTAGTTTGGATCTATGCAAGAAAGGCTACCCTTGAGCAGTGCCTGCAATGGTTGTTATCCTGAACTTCACTTCTTTTTTTAACCTACAGACAGGTGGTGATAACAGACCAGCCTAATCCAGGCACCAGCCAACTAGAGAGCCTGGCCTTTGTTTACCTGCTTCTCAGGTAAGACGTAAGAGGTGAGCAGGGGGCAGGGCCACCCACGCCGTAGAAGGGATGCCTGTGGAGGGCGGAAGCAGCAGCGGCTCCGCTTCGGCGGCCCGTCACCCCAAGCAGAAGCGAAAGGCTCACAGTTTGTCTATTCGGCGCACCAACAGCACAGAGGAGAGGCCAGCCGGCATCCTGAGAGGAGACATGCTGGAGGGACAGGTGAGGCATATGCACAGACACCCATGCTTTTTCTCTCTCTCACACTCACACACAAGTACACTCTGACAGCTGCAGACATGCATTTTGGCAAACATACAACTCTTAAGACATATAATAACATATTTTATTTCTTGTGGATCTGCTCAAAAACACATACCAGAAAGTTATTCTTTCTTAATTACCATTTTGATTGTCATTTTCTTGTGGTGTGAGCCGTTTTTTTTGTCAGTCATGAGAGTACAGTACGAGCCGGTTGAGCAGCATTGCTTTTATTTTGTAACCGGTGATGCAACATCAAATGTAATGTATTTGTGAGATGTGGTTTCGTCCCCCAGGGGAAATGTTTTACTTTGGAATAAACTTGCTTTAGTCAAAGTGTTAATGTCATCTAGATTTTACATCCTCTAATCTTTGATGAACTGCCTGGTGTGGATGTGCAGGCTGGTTATAGATTCCTTTTTTTAAAACAAAGGGATCTACTGTGACTTTTTAAGCCCACTGGTGCCATCAAGTTAGTGATTAACCATCTCCAAACAGGTTATTTAAATTAGAGCTACAATTGATTTGTTTCCTCCAGAAAGGGAGAACCGTAAGCCTTTATACGAGCAGGCATTTCCTGATGCAAACCAGTTGTAGCAAACTGTCAAGCTTCTTCACTACTGGGGTGATAAAATCAGTTTGTTTGATCAAGAAGAACATCCTGGTTGTTAACTTTTGGGAGTTGGCTATAGAGTGACCCTATTTAGAGACATCTCTCCGATAAGCTGAGCAAAGGGTTTGTGAGTGACTGTCAAGTGTTTTAGATTGTATCATGTATTTTCTGTCATGGGGGATCAAACTGGTAGAATGAAAGACAAAACATTGTCTGTGCCTTTTTCATGATCCAAATTTTGGATTAAAATATTCAGTCCAATATAATGCAATGCTTTATTTTGTCAGTATTGTCATGCCCCAGTTTTGGTCATGGAAGTCCTTTTAGCATTTACTTTCTCTGCTTGACAATGTCCTTGAATTATCAGCCACTAAAACTAGAGCTCAGCTTGCACTGGCCTGTTGTCTCATCAAGTTTTAATATGGGCCGCTTGTCGAGGTCTGATTAGTCTTTTCACCAGGCCTTTTTGTCTATTGCCAAGACATGCTGGCTGCCTGGCTCTGTTTATGTACCTAGTCTACCCCCCACCGAACAAGTTCCACACACACAGGCAGCTTTATAAACCCATATATAACACACAGAACGCATTTTCTGCCGCACTTTCAATGCTGTCATTATTAGCCAGAGTGCATTGCAGGTTTTAGGGTTAAGCTAAGCAGCTTTGAATTCATAAGGGCTGCCTGTTGTTTGCTAATTGACCTTTTTTTTTTTTGCTAAGTGTGTTGACATGGGGCGCAGACAGAATGGTCAGGCGGTTAACGTCACTGTTGGTTTTGAATGTGTGCCAGAAGAAAGAGTGACAGTCAAGTATTTGGTTTCCTCGTCTTTCAGATGGCTAGAGAAAGCAGCAGCTCTCAAGGCGAGCTGTTAAATGCAGCCTTTTGAATCCTTTGTTTTCATGGCAGCTTTTTATGTCTCTTTGCATGCTAGTCTGGTTTAGACTGATCACCTGATAACTGGGTACTTCTAGGAGTCCGCCATGGAGGTAAGTCAGTTGATTGAAATGAGTTTGAGTGGTTGGACCCTGGCTGTTGTGTGGTTTGTACATAATCGTTGTAGCTATGTAGCCCAATATGTAGCTGAGTTCTTACACAAACTCAACTGGTGGCTGATTAAATCAGGTAAACATACAGGCTGTGTTTGACATGAGATTTATGTGGGTTGCTTTCGATTTGTTTAAGTGCTGTGGATTTTATGAGTCACCCAAACTTCTGTTTTTTTTTTGCCTGGCAGCAGCATTTTGTTGTTTTAATGTTTGAACATATTCATTTGTGAACATATATTAAAATAGTCTTGAAGTTCAGATTTTAAGGCACAACATACTTTATATATCACATTATAAGTAAAAGAGAATTCCACACTGGAGAGGGATCTGGAGGGAATGGAAGTGGTGACTCCTGCTCCATACACCAATGTAATTCCTACTTTGCAGCCCTATATGTCAGCTTACCATCAGGTTTATTCAAGCATTGTTCTTTTCTTTGTTGTCTGTCCAGGACTCCAAGCTGCCCCTCTCCTTACGCAACAACCTTCTTGACCTTTTTGGCCAGATTGAGCGCGAGTTTGAAAATCTCTACATTGAAAACCTTGAATGTGAGTAACTGATCCAAAGAGGCTAGCAAATTTATTTAGATTACATTTAGATTTCTTGGCCACACATACCTCACTGTATTGATCTTCAGGTGTTGATTGACTAACCAGATGGTTTCAGAACATGGGCAGTGTTTGCTTACTGACACCCTGTCACTGTGCTAACATTACAGTACGCCGGGAAATTGACTCTCTGAACGAGCGTCTGACCGGAGACGGACAGATTATTGAGGGAGGAGACCCAACCAAGGGAGCTCTGAAAACAAAAGGTACAGTATTTCCTTCACAATCTGTTGCAGGTCTCGATATATTTAACAGATGCTACTGCTTCTTTGGAAAGTTAAAGGGACTCTCTGTAAGAATCAGAAATTGCTTTTTAACAGTGACACTTGTGGCCATTAAGTCAACGACAGTCAGCGTCCTGTTGCTCACGCTCTCGCTTGTGCTTGCACTACTGACACACACAAGACTGAACATGATTGACAGGCATCATGTTGCTTAATGTTAGCAACATCAGCCAGCTAAAACCACAATATCACTATATATTTCACATGCTTGGCAGTCATTTACCAAACGAAGGTCCCTCAATGAATCAAAGGCCCGGCCGATCCTAGTGTTAACTTTTCCTGCTTCAGGGGAGACACTAGTTTTGGTCTCCTGGGCCGGAATTGATAATGTTACTCGCTCCCGAGCCCCGTCACTTCAGTCAGCAGCAGGGAAACAAGACACGGGAAACCTCTGTTGGTCTTGAGGAGCTGCAGCATTTATTTCTGCACAAACTGCATCTTCCACTGTACATTCACTTGATATTCTCAAAGCTGAAATAACTCCTCTGCTCCGCTGCTCACTCGTTTTCTCAAACACTCGCTGTCTCTTTCTTGCTTCACCACTCACTTCCCACGTGCACACACACTCTTCGCACTGGCTCTGCTATTCTCCCAAAACACTAGTTTATTCCCAACGTCGGTCACATTCCTGTTTTGCAAGACAGGCTTCACTAGATATAACTTCTTTTTTTTTTTTGTGCTACCGTGGAGTTTGTGTTGGAGTATGAGTTGTGGTGGGGGCTGGTCGTTTGTTGGCGTTAGCGGACTCCATGAACGTTATCTGTGGTTGCACACTGTTAGCCCTGAAGGCACTCGCGAGCGCACATGACGTCACATCCGTTGGAATTTCCCGGAAAAAACGGACCGGTTTCAGGCTGATAAAGGAAACCCAGAAAGTTGCAGAAGGTCTAATTTTTTAGGTTAGGTTATAACCTGTTCCCACATTGCCAATAAAAATTATTAAATCACATGTGTATATATATATATATGTGTAAAAACTTACATACAGTCCCTTTAAATGGAAAAATATTGATGAAATTGATTGTGTGTCTTTAAAATGAAAGTATATATCTCATTCCATGGTGGCTCAAGTCACAATGAAGAAACTGACTGACTGTCTATCCCTCTGGTACTTTTAATACAATAAACAGATTTCAGGTGCCAACAGCTAGCTTAATTTTAATTACAGTGTATTTAAAAGCACATAATGTTGGCTGAATACTGTGTGGAAAAAATATGAACTCAGATTTTAAATATACAATTATTGCAGCATGTCAAAATGTGATAAATTTGCACGCACTACAATCTGTCTCATGTTAATAGTGCAGCACTAAAGAGGAACCTTCAGGGAGAAACCTTGGACACTGTTTTAGTCATGCTGATTGATAGTAAGACTGACCAGGAGGGATACGTTTACATGGTAACTTAGGTCAGACGTATTTAAACCTCCTTTATTGAACAGAATTTCCTGTCTGGTTTGCTGAAGTAAGCCTGGTTAAACAGGGAGTCTTGTTTTATGGAACAACCCTCAGGTGTGACGTGCACAACTAAAAACTTTATTATATACTTAAATAAGGTCCTTAGAGCAGCAGTGAAGCCAACCAATGAGTTTGTCACTCAGTGGAGAATTTCATTCTTTGTTCTTTGTCTTTCCATCACACAGCCAGCCACAGCACCAGTCAACTGTCACAGAAGCTGAAGACGACCTACAAAGCCTCTACCAGCAAGGTACCTGGCTCCAGCTATTTTAACCTATTCTATAGAGCTCGTACGATTTGTCATCTGTGTAATTATTTGAGCGGTGGGGGTAATGGTAACAGACTATCAAAAGCCCCTTTGTTGCAGAGTGAGGAGAAGGAAGTCTTTTTCTCTTCCTCTGAGGTCATGATATGTAAAGATTGGGTAAACAAATGAAAATGTGACCAAAAATCATTACTGTTAAATGCTTTTGTTTTTGAAGTGCTGATGCATTTATATAAAGATTTTTGGACGGAAGTTACTTGATTTTAAGCGTTTATCACAAAATGTCATCTCCCTTGACCTTTTCCTTTTTAATCTCTTGCCGATGTAGCGCTTGTACACTTTCCACAGCAAAATAGGTGGACCTCGCAACTTCAGTGTGGCCACATGGGAGTTGTGGGGAGGAGATTCATGGGTAACTGCCTGAATGCTCTGTTTGTTTCTAAGCATTGTGAGGGACAGCTGTGGGCTGAGTCTGTTTTTAACTACAGTCTGACCTTGACTCCTCATCTCTTCTCTTCTCTGCTCTGCACTCTGTCGGAAATAATTTGGGTGAACGGCTGCAGTTGTAAAAAACAACATATTTTTACAGTTTCTTATAGGAACATACTGAATTTTTGAAAGAGTCATGTTGGTAACGTACTAATTAAACAAAATCTTCTACCAATAGAGTAGAACCTTAATCACCATTTGAGTCCCTTTCCATCAGCATAACGATATGTCAGAGTCAGTTGTCATAATGCCAAAGCAAATAACAATACAAAAAAAAAACTGGCAAGTTCAGTAACAAAATTGTCTTCAAACAGCTGTTAAAGGAAATGTTCAGTATTTTGGGAAATACTCTTATCTGCTTTCTTGATTAGAATTAAATGAGAAGATTGATACGCTAAATAGGCAGCAGTTACTGTCACACATTGTGAAAGGGTTAAAGTTGTAAGACGAAAACACGGACAACTCCCAAACCCGACAACACCGTGGTAGCAACCTGTCCATCACAAGTTAGCCACGCCCTAAAGCATCCCCTGCTTTATGGTCTATTTGACTCTAAATAGGAACATAATTTACTAAATGAACATCATGCTGTATTGAAGGAGACTTGAAACTAGTGATTGAGACCATAAACTCATGTTTACAATGTTTACTGAGGTAATAAATCAAGTGAGAAATAGGCTCATTTTCTCATAGACTTCTATACAATCAGACTTCTTTTAGCAACCGGAGGAGTCGCCTCCTGCTGGCTGTTAGAAATAATGCAAGTTTAAGGCACTTCAGCATTGGCTTCCCTTCTTAGACCCGGAGGTAGCCCACTGAATGTGCCGGGCTATTTCTTGATCAGAACCAATAACTTGGAGTCTAGCATATAACCTCCGTAAAACAGGAGAGTCAGTGGTATTGATCTTCTTATCTAACTCTTGGCAAGAAAGCGACTAAGTCATTTCCCAAAATGTCAAACTATTCCATTAATGCAGGGCTCTACAGTGCATATGCAAGTGAAATGTTTTGTTCCAAGTACATCTTTTGTTTCAAAATTCTTAAGTATCTTCCAGTCATACCAGTTTGCTCCTGTGTCATGCATACAGTATGTGTTCATGTTATTTCTTTAAATAAGTAACTATGCCCCTACATTTTTTGATTTACCTGCGCCCCAAAAAATCAATGTAAGCGTAAAGCCCTGTAATAGTATCATAAGTATCATATTGAAAATGTTTAGTTAAGTGTATTATGGCTTTCAAAATGACTTTGAACTTCTCTTCCCCACTTCCTCTTATTACCTAAAAGTTTCCCTCGACTTTGCCTTTCTTAAAGCAAAGAAACAACACTGAATGCAGCCAAAGTCTGAGCTAGATGAAGAGTGGGACAAAATCCTCTTCTGATTTGAAAGTTAGAAAAGAGGATACACAGGATCAAGGGAGGACTTCTTAGATTAACAGAACTAGCGGCTATAAATAATATACAGCTAACCTATCAGCTGGCTGAGAAACATGACAAAAACTAATTCTGTTAAGACTGACCGTACTTGAAACTAATGATCTGCACTAACTATATCCTCGGTTACTTCTGGGTTGACCTTGACTGGAATGGGCTATTTTTCTTGTTGCTCACTGCTCATTGTGTTTCAATGAGAAGAAACGAATAAGATTGTATTGTACTGTAATGTGAATGTTTACACACCGGATATAATGAGACCATACATTAACACAGTCTCACACAAGGAAACCAGATGCTTCGCTGCTGCATCTAATGACTACCAATGATCTAAGCTTATCGCTGTGGTTAGCCGTCTGCTTGCAGAAAGCATGCACAGCACAGGTTGTGACTGTTCTGTGACAATTGAAACAACTATTCACCCTTTAATTTGTTCACCTGGAAGCCTGCAGTGACTATGTATAACCAGACCACTAGATATGTTTTAGAGGTGCACCCCTCTTATAATAGCTTCCTCACACCGATACTCAAATTGGAGCAGTCTTGATATATCATCCTCCAGTTACACACAATTTGGCGAAATTTGAAACCATAAACGTTTTGGCAGTTGCAGAAACATCCTCTGATCTGAAAACAGCGCTTGCAGGCTACCGTTCTAGGGGCCTGTATCACAATGACAGTTTAAGTTTTGTTTGGGTTGTCTGACGAATTACAGTGTGGTAAAACATATATAATATAATGACACAATTAAACTAGATTAAGAAGCTGTAGAAACACTCTGGATAATATCCACATATTAAACATAATGGCTGAGGAAATGAATGGATGATAATGCCGAAATGCTGCATTCATAATGAACTGAGCCAATTAACTGTGCACAATTAATCTGCAGCTATAATTGCCCTTCATTAGTCTGTGGTAAACCATCTCTCTGTTTGTTTTAAATCTGGAGTGGACATATCACTGTGCAAAAAGATGTTTCATCTATTGCTGACATAATTACCTCGGAAAGCAAAATGATTATACTGATCTATAAAGATGTCTCTATTGCTTTTTATTACTTCTCACTTAATTGTAAGCTTGTGTCATTATGACATTTTTTCAGAGAGCTGTCAGGCTGACGACATTTCATCTGATCCTCTGAAGTCAGCCTGCTCTGTCTGTCAGAGACTAACAATAAGATGTGTAATGCTTGTAAAAAAATGTAAAAGCTACAATTATGTCTTTTGGTCTTTGGTATGGTTATGTAGCCAGCTTTCAATTACATTACCATCATTTATCAAACACAAACTATAAACCCAATTGATAAATTTGTTTCTGTAACTGTGCCATAGTAGGCCTTTTAGTAAGGCATGAGGGATTGTAAGTTAAAGGAACAGTTCACTCCCAAATCATAAATACATATTTTTCCTCTTACCTGTAATGCTATTTATCAATCTAGATACTTCTGTGTAAGTTGCCGAGTTGTGAGCAGTTTCATATAGGAACTATTTTCTTTCTACCGAACTACACCCGCCAACCGTATCACCATGCAGAAGGAAGCATGCATCTATACTTACCTTGCACCACTGAGTTAGCTAACGTTACAGCTCAGTCGAGGAGTATGCCATTAATGTTTACAGGGCTGTCCTCAACCAAAGAAATTCTTAGTTGACTAACACTGATACGATTTGTTCGACTCATCGATTAGTTTATTTAATTTCTCTAGTTTCTCCACAAAGCCTCACACAAAAGCACTACTTTAAATTTTGTGTTTACCAAAGATGTGCTCAGTATTTTCTTGGAAATAAATCATTCAGCATTAAAAAAGCATAAAAATGACTAATCGACTAAAGAAATCTTAATCTTAGTCTTAGTCAACTAATCGACTAAGAGGAGGCAGCCCTAAATGTTTACATCTCGCACTGTCACAAGCAAGAACCTCTCGTCCATGAATCGATGCATGCTTCCTTCTGCGGGTATAGATATCTCCAACACTCAGCAACTCACACCAAAACAATCTAGATTGATAAATAGCACAACAGGTTAGAGGAAAAAATCGGTATTTTTGATTTTGGGGGTGAACTGTCCCTTTAAGTTGTACACATGCTGGTATTTATACCACCCATTCTGTCAGAGTAAACAGCATTCCCATTCTGAAAACCTTGTATTGGTGCACCTGTAGATACTTTAATTTTACTTGGCCTCTAATTTAAGCAACACTGTGTTTGGTTTAACACCAGGAGGAATGCTCATCCCTCTTTCCATTTCTCTTTTCTTCATCATGCCCACCTCTCTACCTTTCCTGTTCAGATTGTGTCCAGTTTTAAAGCCACCGCAGGGTCCCGGGATTTGTGCCAGCTGCTCAAGGAGTACGTGGGCCACCGGGATGGGATCTGGGACCTCAGTATCACCCGAACTCAACCAGTAGTCCTGGGCACCGCCTCCGCAGGTACACCAAGTCACTTTACTGACAACATGCCACATAGTGGTTTACAACAAGAAAAAGTTCAAACTAAAGGTGTTGCATGCAATATTTACATCATTATATCATTGTGTCACATTAATTGGGATTCCTTGGTGCCATTAGTTAAAAATGAGAGCATAGTTGAGATGATTGACAGCATCTGTTGCACACTAGTGTTGTTAGTGTTAATACTGTTGAAATTCTCAAAAAAAGACAACCCCTCAAACAGACAGAACTCTAATGGTTTTTCGGATTTGTTTAACACGATTTTTGTTTTTATTTCCATCATTTGCCATTGGAAGAAACTTAAGAAGCTCTAGCTGGAAATAAGCTGCAGTTTGTGTTTGTGTTCATGTTGTCCACCTCTGCTCTGCCTTCACAGACCACTCAGCTCTGCTGTGGAGTATAGAGACTGGGAAATGTTTGCTGAGGTATGCTGGCCATGCAGGATCAGGTAATAATTCATAAAAAACTTAAATAACTGTATTTGTCCTCAACCATGCAGACATTTCAAAGATTAGTCTGTTGCACTATGCAGCATTCATAGACTTCATATAGCAGCAAACACCATTTGAAATTTACAGATATAGAGGAGTAATGTCTACCTGGGCAGAGAATGAAGTCACTCTCCCTCTGTGTGTTTTAATCCGAGCTTCTCTTTGCTTTGTTTACGTAGCTGGTCCTGTCGTGCTTGCATTTTAGTGCATGTGAGTCCCTGTGTGTGTGTGTTTGTAACTAATTGCCACCGCTCAGCACTGCGCTCATACACCTGTTGTCGCTGATAACGCCGTCCTAACCCACTGCATCGTCCCGGAAGTATAGCGCCCATCCTGAATAACCTTTCTCAAGTAGATATAATGATGATTTATGCAGCAGGTTTTGTATTAAACACTGGCTGGTTCATGACTAAAACATATGATGTAGGTCACTGTTAGGTAACACAGTGTGTCTGTCCACATTTGCTCACTTGGCTTATTAGATAACAGAAATACGTACAGTATATGATGTTATATATGTACATGTCTCATCATTGCTCTCTCTCCCACAGTCAACTCCATCAAGTTCCACCCCACAGAGCAGATGGCCCTCACAGGTATGTATTTAAAAGCATGTGTGGTTATTTTGCTGATTTCTTCAACATGTTAATTTCCCTTCATGACTATTTGGCCATCTTCTCCCTGCTGCTGTTGTCTCCAGCAATTAAATATCTGTAGATCTGAATGTGCTGTGTGTTTGCTGATGTGTACTTACTTACTCACAGCCTCTGGGGACCAGACGGCTCACATCTGGCGCTACATGGTGCAGCTTCCTGCCCCCCAGCCACCACCAGATGTCAGTGTGAGTAGCTTTTTTTTACTGTTCTCTTCTCTGAGCTTCTACTGGAACATCCTGGAATGTCAGAGTTTTGAGAGGTGTATTTTCTGTCAAAGGATTTATTAAATTTACAAACTCAGTGAATATTAATCATAGAGTGGATATAAGAAGTGGACGTAGTGACCGTGACTTCACCCATTGGTTTGTGGACCGCCGTTTTGAAGCCTCTCGAGTTCGGCATTTTGGCCGTCGTAACATATATTTGACTGAATTTTCCCAGCAGCTTGTTTATATTTGAATTAAAAGTCAAGTTGTGTTTTGTTGTCGTTTTGTTAAAAAGGAAACAGAAGTCATCAGCTGCATGTTCAGCAACTACCCGGAACTGAGTGGTGCGTTTACATGTCTTGTTGCAGCCTGCAACAGAGTATCAAATACATACAATGAGTATAAATAAATATAATGAGTATAAATACACTGGTGGTCAGAGACAGAAAGGTCCATCATAGACACATTATTTAAGTCCAAACTGAGCTAGTCTAAGGTATGGCTGAGGCTATGAGTTGGGCCAGTGACATGTTGAACCAGATTAAAGGACTCCGTTATATTTAAAAACTCAACTGCTGAATTTGAGGCGTCATCTTTGTGTAGGTTAGAATCACCAACCAGGATCATTTTATCATATTTTAAAATAACCGATTATAAAAATGCTGATAAAAACACTAGATTTGCTTTGGGGGGGTCGATAGATTCCAACACACAACACTGGAGTGGCCCCAGTAATTTTCAGCATCAGCACTTCAAAGCTTGAGATGTTGTTGACAGTAATGGAGCTGCATTTGTGCTGATTTTTAAAAAGCAAAGCCTCCACCACGACCAGTAACCCAGAGAGAGCTGAAACACTCGTAATTCGAGGGGCACGGTTCACTCAGCTGACTATAGTCACCAACCTTCAACCAAGTTTCTTTCAAAAATAAAAAAATCCAAATTAAAACAAGTAATAAAATAATTTAAGACGAGATAAGGTAATCCTTTAGTAGACCCACAGTGGGGAAATTTGCAGGATTACAGCAGCAAAGGGGGACAGTGCAAACAACGAGGCGTCAGTAAAAAACAAAACAAGTTCATATGCCGCTTAGCGTCTCATGGCAAATTTATCAACAGAACTAGATCCTAGCTGTCACAGTTTTTTTAATCTGTGTCACTGCTGGCATCTGCATGCATTGACTGAACGACTAACATTGTGTCCTTCTTTGTACACCCACAGGCTCCATGTGATGACGACCAGGACTCGTCAGACCGAGAAGAAGGTGAAGTGGATGGCGAGGGTCCTTGCGAGGTCCCCACCGTCCGGGTCGCTACAGCTACCCTGAAGAGCCACCAGGGTGTAGTGATCGCAGCTGATTGGTTGGTGGGAGGCCGTCAAGTGGTGACAGCTTCCTGGGATCGTGCTGCCAACCTGTATGAGGTGGAGACGTCTGAACTGGTTCATGCACTCACTGGTATGTAAACAGGCTGACATATTATATCCAGCGGTGAAAGTAGATTGAAGCTGTTGCCGGTACTCTTAGGCTACCCCAACCTTCATTGCTTGATATTGTTCTCCGCCGCCCCCAGCTTCATGCTTCCCTGAACACACAATTCAATGCCTGTGTGTAGAAAGAAAATAGACCCAAAACACAGTTGTTTTGGCAGGGATAGGCCTATAAAGCCTACAGTAGTGCACAGATGCCGTTTCCATGGTTGGCACGCAATAGCGCCTGGCATTAACTCGCAGATCACTTGTTTGCATGAGGAGCGCAGTCAGACCCCGCGCATCAAGCAAGTACGCAGGCGGAGTGTTACTCCCTGTCTGAAGAGACCTTAATGCATGTAAACAGACTGACAAATGGAACCGAAAACGTAACCTCCTTGGCGGAGGTAATTTATGTTGACCTGATGTTAGCAGATGTGTTTTCTTGTTGGAAATGCGATCGTGAGTGACGGTTTGTATGTGGGTTTCGGCAGGAAGCTGCTGTCCCCTCTTCCCGGTACTGCATACCAGCACTACATTTTTAAGTAGTACGGAATACCGGACCGCACCGGCCTACTTTCACCCCTGATTATATTATAGTACATAAAGCACAGTATGGTGTCTGTTACCTACATATTTCCTGCAGTCCTGTTTCAGGTCACTCCCAAATTAACGGCAACACAGAGTTTCGTCTCATGGTTTGAAGTTACTGAACAGACATGAAAGGTCTTTTTTATTTTATTTTTTACAGAAATGCCTACAGCACATGTTTTGTTGCTAAATGATCGTATCATGAGGCCCACATTTACCTCTCTTTGTAGCATTCAGTGAAGAGATAACGAGTAACTGAGCTTAAATGGCAGATGAAAATGGGCTGCCTGTTCATTTTATGGAGCAGTTGTGAACAAAATTGGCTGTTATTCTTTTGGTTCCCAGACTAAACAGGAAGAAACCACGGTTTCGTCTTCTTAGTGTGACTACACAATGAATTACATGTAGTCCAAGCAGACTGTGCTGCAGGAGTTGGCCTCTTATGGCACTTTTGAACATCATTATTTTTAACACTTGAAAGGAAATACGCTGATGCGTGCTGTTTATTTGGTTGCACAAAACGAAGTGGAGCTCTGACTGACAGGTTCTTGCTACTTTCTTACTGTAGCAACAATGTGTCTCATTTAACGATGTACAAACTCGAGGAGTTTAGTTTTCATAATAATTTGTGTTTGTGTATGCAGGACACGACCAGGAGCTGACCCACTGCTGCACCCACCCAACCCAGCGGCTGGTGGTCACTTCATCCAGAGACACCACCTTCAGACTGTGGGACTTCAGAGATCCATCCATCCACTCTGTCAACGTCTTCCAGGGACACACTGAGTAAGTCTGTCTCCCTCACACACAAACACACACACTGCTCAACGCTTTATCAATAGTTGAAAGTTTCAACAGTTTGAGTTGCTGCAGTCTTTATTTCACCCACAGGGTGGTGCTGTAACATCTCTCTGGTCTGTCAATCCCTCCAGTACTTTCTGCTTTTTTTTCCTTTTACAGTGCCACATTAATTTACAGACCCTTTTGCTCTAAGCCAAATCCTCCACTTGCCTCTCATTCATTACTGAGCACTTCTCCTCACTTCGACGGTTTGCTTCTTTCTCCCCGCTCTTTCTCTTCCTACCTCTCTCTCTCCCTCGCTCTCCTGTTCATTTATCTGTCCGTTTCTGCGTTAATCCCCCACTCTGTGTAATTTGGCACTTCGCTCGCTGTTAACACTCAATTGCAGACGCTCATTTCAAAACGATGACTGTCAGGCTTGTCTGTGGCTTTCAATGGGAACGCTCTTTAAAAGGCGTAAGAAGAGTGTGTGTGTGTGTGTGTGTGTGTGTGTGTGTGTGTGTGTGTGTTTTTATGTGCATGTCTACATGTGTGTGCTGGCTGGCTGGTGCTCTCTGGCAGCCTTTGATTGCGAGTGGGGGGATTACATAGAGCTCATTATGTACGACCCCAACATGTATAATTCCTGCAGATCCCACTCCAATTCTCTCCCATAGACAATTGGTATAATGAGATTAAGCACCAGTGTTTCACAGTTAACGACAGCCCTCCTCCTTTCCTTTCGTTTACTTCTCTCCATTCTTCTTTCCTTCCCGAATGGCCATCGATGGTCTTTAAAGTAAAAACTTTCTTACTTGTCCTTCTGTTTAAAGCAAACTTACACAGACTGCTGTCTAGCCTTAAAACAGATAAAAAACAGTTTGCAGTCAAAAGACTGAAGCAACATTTACAAGCTGTTAACTGTTTAGGTGCAGTATTCTAAAGTAGGAGTAGTACCTTCATAAAAGGTTGCATCAACAGTCACCCAAATAAATTTACATACAGTTTACTCATCCCCATGAATTTTCCACTTTCCCACTTGTGAGCAATTTTGGTTTTAACCAAATTGTACAACAATAGCAGGTTGCTGTCTCCTTCTATTTCTCCAGCTAATTTTCCAGAATCTCCAATATGGCATAATGACGTGGTATAAATGGCACAATCTCCACATTGGTCCTGTGGAAGCAGCCGAGGAGAGGAGTGTGAATGGTTTAATAGGCAGCAGAGGTTGAGAGCTGGAGGGGAGACAGCCTCTCGTTTCCACAGTCTTCACTGGCAATTATAGCTAACGCTTCCTGACAGTGAACCGCGGCAGCTAAAAGTGCAGCATACACCCTCTATCCCACCACCCCGCCATAATTGCAGAGTAATGACAACTGCACGTGAGCTAACAAAACAGCCGAGAGCAAACGAGAAGTGACAGCGAACTTGCTCTACAAACGGAATGCCATGTCACGTTTGTCTCTCCTGCCATCGGCGGCTTTCGGAGACATTTGATTGCTGTTGATAGAAATGCACATTTGTGTGTGAGCGCGCGCATGTGTGTGTGTGTGGGGTGTCTGTATGCAGATCTGACATCCAGTCTCTGGAGGACTACACCAGCACTTACAAGGTTCTCAGCGACTGTCAGTTTTGCTGCAGCACAGCAAAATAACAGTGCTCTAAAACCTCTTAGTCGTCTGTACCTGAATTGTTTCATTTACATTTTACCTTTTAGGCATTTGGCTTATGCGCTCATCTACTTACAAATGAGTACATTGTAATATTTTTCCTTGAGATTTTCAGAAATTCACACATCAATCATTACAATCACTCAGTAGAAGGGAGGATAAGGATCAAAGCCTAGCAGATTTATGCCTGATAGAGATGTGCTGGTAGGTGAAGAAATGACAGCCAGGCAGGAAATGCGGCATAAAGATATATCAGAAAACAGCCCTACTGTGGTAATTGCCTAAAAAATCTCTTTTTGTTTTGCATCATTGTTGGTTGTTTACCAATGTTTCTTTAAATTACACTGAGATGTACCGTTTGTCCCTTGTTAGATATTTGTCAAAGTCAGTAATTTCTCTGAATGTATTAGTACATTTTCTGAAGCCCTTAAAAGTCTCAGAACACTGCAATCATCACGTCATACTGTGCAGAACAGCACTGCATTTGTCCTACAAAAGGCCTCTATATGAGAAAAATTGTGTTTTGGATGTTCAGTGTTCATTGATACTTACATTCTCTCACTGAAATGTAGAACTCCGGTAGAGCTTTCTCCACAAACAATTTGCGATCAGGCAGTTCATATTTTTGATCAAGTGTCTTAATGAATCTTTTGAATCCGGGCTTTTCAACTACGCTGACCGGATGTACTTGTTTACAGCGGCTGTGATTTCTTTCCATTTTGCACTTTTTTTGTCATATGGGATTGCTTTGGAAAGCTGGGCTGGGCTGGTTCTGGTTGCTTTGGTCGTATCTTTCGCTTTCTCCGGGCTGGCTCCTTCTCTCTCCGCTGCTTCCCTCCAGACCAAAACACGCCGGCCGCATACGTCACACACACTCGCCCAGGAGAGAGTCTGGATGGGCGCGGAGTCTGTGACGTGTGTGTGTGTGTGTGTGCGTGTCTGTGAGAGGGAGCTGTAGGCCGTAGGAGAGAGGGAGAGGAGGAAATGCCAAAGTGAGTCTCATGCCGGCAGGTTGGCTTAAAAACATTACATGACAATTTGTATTCGATGTTTGCGATATAGTCATTTTATACACCGCACGTGGGACAAGCCGCGATACCGCCCAACCCTACAGAGAACCATAAACGGAGGTAATGAAGTCTCCTCCTGTCTTGCCTCATCTCCCGGGGTGTTCTTGAAATCTTGAAATCGCGGCACAATTGTAGAAAAAGAATCTGAACTCTTGTATGCCACCTTCATGGGGCTAAAGAACTTAATGGTTTAGGGATTCATTCAGCTCACCTTAACTTCTCCGACTGTAGAAAGGCCCCATAATTCCCTCCGTATGTCTCTCTCTCTCTCTCTCTCTCTCTCTCTCTCTTCCTTCCCAACTCCCAAGTCTCCAACCTCAGGGAGTCTTGACCTTGGCTGTCAGACTCACTGCAGAGATGCCATTAAGAATACTTCCCTCCCTCCTCACCACCCTTTCTAAAAACCCTTTAACCTTAATCAACCTTTTAATCAATTACCTTGTCTGATTACGCTCCCCACACACACCTCCCACTGAGCACACCTCCCATCTTTCCTTCTCTCCATCCCTCTCTCTCTACCTCTTGTATTCCCAGGTGGGCTGTACCCTGCAATGTCAGAAGGTGCCTGTAACGATACGGCAGTTTCCTTGAGCCCCGGCCCCTCTAATAGGACAAAGTTTAGTCCCCTAATTAGCCCTTGATGCCATGTCAATTTGAATTAAGAGGGAAGGCAGTTTTAGTAAGAAAAGCTAGATGTGGAACTCTAGACAATGCTTGTGTGTGTGAAGGGACACAGCTAAACGCTAATCTTAATCAAGAATCAGAGCTTTTTAAAAAAAATAAAAAACGTCCCTCCACGATTGAACAGGCACAAAAAGGAGGAAAGAAGGAAAAAACCCTCACAGGAGCGACTGACATACAGTAATAGATTGGAAATATTAAAGGTCTATTAAATGAATGGCTAGGCCTGACCGTAGTGCTATCATGTGGAGCACAGCATCATGGCTGGTTAGATAAAGGGCGTTGGAGGAGGGGGATGCTGGATGCATACAAAGAACGTTTTTGCCTCTATTGTGCCCGACATAGCTGAATATATGATGTTGCAAAAGATATTGTGTATTCAGCATCATTTATCTTTTTATCCTATCAGTTATCTCCTGGTATGAAGGCTGCATTAGACCTAAAGGTAGGGCTGGTAAAGATTTTAGAAGCATTTTTTTGTTATATTAGTTGAAATTCTCTTTACATCCCGACAGCGATCAATAAATCAAATGATCTGAAGAAAAAAAGAGAAAAAAATGTGGTATCTGTGGCTGTCGCAGGACTGTAATAAACCTGTCCAATCATTTCATTCGGTCTGAATGTGATGATTGGACAGGCTACCTGCTGCCTGCCTGCGCTCACTCTGCTATCTTCTATATGTTCATGTTGGTAATGATAATTGTGGGGGAGTGGCATTGGAGGGAGGCCTGAAGCGACGGACTGTCAGCCTTCGTTGCCGCTAGTTCTTTGATGTTGGTTTGGTGTGTCTGGGTCGTAAAACTTCCATTCTAATATAACCTCAGTTTTAGCTGTTAGTTGAAAAAGTTTGAGGAGGAAAACTTGGAAAGAGAAAACCACAAACAGAAGTAATGAAGTCTTCTTCTGTCTTGCCTCATCTCTCGGGGTGTTCTTGAAATCATGAAATCAAGAAATCACGGCACAATTGTAGAAAAAAAACTCTGACCTCTTGTGCGCCACCTTTATGGGGCAAAGGGACTTTATGGTTTAGGGATTCATTCAGCTCACCTTAACTTCTCCTACTGTAGAGAGGTCCCATGATTCCTTCTGTATGTCTCGCTCTTCCTTCCCAACTCCCCAAAGTTTCCGATCGCAGGGAGTCTTGACCTTGGCTTTTTCTCCCATAAGTAATTATTTGGTCACATTCTTTAAGTGGCATGGCAGGATACATCTTCTGTGGTTAGCTGTAGTTTTTGGTTTCATGATCAGAGATTAGCGAGCAAAGCAGAAGCCATCTTTCACGCCGTCTTGACAGCTCAAACACGTTCAATGGTGTAAACCCTTAAAGTCGTTATTTAACCCACCCACAGCTACACAAGAATGCGGCACAAGTGTGATCCTGCCTACATTTCTTTTCTTCAGTGATACCTTGTAATGTTTTAAATGAAGAATCACATTTTAAATCGAGAACCACGCAGTGTTAACTTTCTGATATTGTACCTGATACATCCTCTCTACGTTCTAGTGGTGTCAATGCTCATAACACATCTTGACATATCTTTGTGACGGATGTGTGGCTCTGTCTTATCTTTACTCGTACGAGTAATTACTGCGTCTGTGGGAGAGGGTGACTAGACTGGCTATAAATAATATTCACTCCCGAAACTTTCCTGAATTGTTAAGAAATGGAGGACTTTTTGCTGTACTTTCCTATCAACTCTCGTCTCTGCACTTAAATTGGATTTTGGAGTACAGTGTGAATCCATTTCAACATGCAAGGGAAAGTATTACATTCTTTGTGTAACAACTGGCCTCTATTTGTGTGTCCTTCTTCTTCTTCTTTTGTAGCACGGTGACGTCGGCAGTGTTCACGGTGGGTGACAACGTGGTTTCAGGGAGTGACGACCGCACCGTCAAGGTGTGGGATTTGAAGAACATGAGGTCGCCTATAGCAACCATCCGCACTGACTCAGCTGTGAACAGGTAGGTGAAAGAAGGGCACGCAACTGAATGAGAGCTGAGTTTTGTAGGTGCATTTGTAATTGTGCATTTGTTTGGGAATTGTAACATCTACAATTCCATGACAACTGGGCAAACTAGTTAGAACAAGAATAAACTTAAACTGCTGTACTTAATTTGATGTAGGCTTTCGGTAACAAAATATTGAAAGATACTCAATATTAAAGGACTGTTATCAGGATTGTAGATGATCAGTGACCTGCCTACTTTTGATTGAGCTATTTGACTTTCCAACATTATGTAAATAATAGGGCTGTCAATCGGTTAAAATATTTAATCGCAATTAATCACATGATTGTCCATGATTAGCAAATTTTGTATCTGTTCAAATGCACCATAAAGTGGGATTTGTCAAGTATTTAATACTCTTATCAACATGGGAGTGGGAAAATATGCTTGCTTTATGCAAATGTATGTATATATTTATTATTGGAAATCAATTAACAGCACAAAATGACAAAATTATCCAGAGACCCTCCCAGGTACTGCATTTAGCATAAAACATATGCTCAAATCATAGCATGGCAAACTGCAGCCCAACAGGCAACAACAGCTGTCAGTGTGTCAGTGTGCTGACTTGACTATGACTTGCCCCAAAACTGCATGTGATTATCATAAAGTGGGCATGTCTGTAAAGAGGAGACTCGTGGGTACCCATAGAACCCATTTTCATTCACATATCTTGAGGTCAGAGGTCAAGGGACCCCTTTGAAAATTGCAATGCCAGTTTTTCAGAAATTTAGCGGAGGTTTGGAGCGTTATTTAACCTCCTTCACGACAAGCTAGTATGACATGTCAGTATCATTTAAAAATAGTTTGTTAAAAACATTAGAATCATACAGCTCATTAATAAAGGGAAGGCTAATTGTTGGTGTTGTGGCCAGGCTGCTCTGCTGATTTTAAAGCCCACTGTCTCCGTTTAGGGTTCATGATCAGTCAGACACTGGTATCAAGCGTCCTCTCCTGTATACTGGAGCCCAAAACAACAACTACAAGGATATTTGTGTATCTCCATTGGCTGTGATGAAAATGTCTCCATTTACAGTTGTTAGTAGTTTTCCTGAATACGAGGGGAATACAGGTTCCAGGGGCAGCTTATGTTAGTGTAGTGATGTTAGTGTAGTGATGTTAGCGTTGGGCTGTTGATGCATATGGAGTTGTGAGCAAACTAGAAAGTGAATTTGTGCTTGAGATATTTCTGTAAATCTAGTGCTTACTTATACACCAAGCAGTAACTTCTGTTACCAAATCATTCAAATACTGTAGAATAAAAGTCCAGGCTGCAGTTGTACAGGATAAGTTAGACTTTATTTAGAAGTATTAACAAAATGTTACGTAGATTAAAAGTGAACTTGATCTGACCTTCCAGGATAAGCGTCTCTGCCAACCAGAGGATCATCGCTCTACCACACGACAATCGACAAGTCCGACTGTTTGACATGAGCGGAGTGAGGCTGGCCAGACTTCCACGCAGCAACAGAATGGTAAGGAAGGAAACAAAGTGGCCGGGAACGTGTGTGTTTGATTGGTCAATCGGCATCATTAAAACTAAAACTTTTAAACGTGTTTGTTTGTGTGTGCAGGGTCACAGGCGAATGGTGTGTTGTACGGCGTGGAATGAAGAGAACCAGTCGTGCAACCTGTTCACCTGCGGCTTCGATCGACAGGCCATCGGCTGGAACATCAACATCCCTGCCCTGCTGCAGGAGAAGTGATGACGCACACACACACACACACAGAAACACAGTTAAGTAGGAGACGGTACACATAAACACTGTAATCTGTGGCCTCGCACACGCTAGTATGTTTAAAGTGGTTACCCAGTGAAGCATTTTAGTTGTCATGTTACTTTTGAGGATGTAGCCATTAAGGTTGATTTGATAAGAGCATATTCCCCAGATGAATTACTCTGTCATTTATTGTTACAGTTGAAACCTGCAGAACATCTCCACGTGTTAAATGACTGACATGGTTTAAGCGTTTTAAAGTCCAGAGGCCTGTACTACGAAGCAAGTTCAACATACCCAGGCTATCTTTTCGTTACCTGGCTTAACTAACCCTACCAAACATGATCCCGCTATGCGGTCCTACGGCGCTGGTTATCAACTCGGTAAATCAGCCTGGGGTTTCTCAATCAAAGGAAGAGCAAACTATAGTATTTGACAAATACGAATAAATTAAACACATAATCCAGGCTAAGAGTAACACAGTTGAAGCTGCCAAATGCAGGAAGGACAGCTTGCAAAAGAAAAAATTGCCGATGTGTGAATGATTAAATTAACACACTTATAATTAATTTAACAGAATACTCAAAAGTCAGATATAGTCATCTAGATATTATAAAAAGCTTTCAGAGTATAATGGATGAATACACCACACTTCATTACGTCATTTAACAACAATGTGGCGTGTAGGACTATTTCAGCCTTCTCTCAGCTCCGACTGCGGCGGTGTCAAACGGACTTGAGAGCAAGTCAAAAAAACAAAAACATAATACAAAGCGGTAAGCACTCACAGCATACAGCCAGCTGTCCTTCCTGTATTTGTCAGTTTAGCCTGCTTTTAGCCTGGATATGTGTTTAATTTAGTAGGCGGTGCTTTCATAAATTGACCTCTAATCTCGAACATAACATGCTCCAGAGCAGGTTATATGTTCAGCATAAATTACCATGGCGATCTACCCCGGTAAGAAGTGAACCACCGTCGTAGGACGGAAAACCCAGGATTAACCCTGAAGTCACCTCGCTAACTCCAAATCCTGCTTCGTAGTCCAGGCCTCTGGTGTGTGAGAGGCCACAGAACTGATCTCCTGCATTTGACCCTTTTACTTATTTAGCATGCGTTGTGAATTGTGACACGGCTAGGCTGATTCTTTCGTTCCTAGCCTATTTTTCTGTTTTAAAGTATAAAAGTATATATTTGACTCCACAGTCATAGGCTGCTGTTCACATCACTGTTGTTTAGTTACTGCTGAATGGTTGCTCTTGCATGTAGATAATCTCAGTTTGCAAATGTTACTTGTAAAGATGTGATAAAACAATTATACGGCCAAGAGAGTTTGTAGAATATGATATAAAGAAGGTGTGTATATATTATGTCGTGGCCTGATTAAGTGACCTGTGTTGCAGGTTGTTGCTATTTCATGGATTTAGTGTCTTACAGTTATCTACCTTATTGAGGGTGGAGTTTGGCAGAGGTAGCGTGGTTCTGTGAAATGTTTTTATCCTTTTTAGTCGGACTTGAAATATTTGTTATCATGGAACAAAACATACAATATTCAGGCCGGCCAGATTACCTGTGCAGCATGCAGGCTGCTGGGTCATTCAGTTGTCTTAAAATGTTTCAGGATCTGCTGTCCTGTGAAGGTTTTCATTGATTTAAGATGTGAGTACTTGCCTATTACCTTTGATGCTTTCAATTCACAGCCAGCCTCCATATTTCCATATTTTGTGGTCAATATTACAAAAGATACTGTAACTCTGCCTTGTTCCATGTTTACAGTAGGATTTTAATTTTTAATGTATTGCTCTAGTCTGCCTCTCCGTTAGACTGCAAAGTGTCAAGAGCATAGCAATAATGGGAAAATGACGGCACTTCTGTCGTTCACAAATCTTTTGTAGGTCTGTGAATGGGATGTGTTCAACATAATCATAATCTAGTGTTCCCTATATGTTGCAGGTTTATGTGATACTACTTTTAGCCATAAGATGCGCCCATATTTGCTCGGTGTCAGTGAAATACAGACCCATCCTCTTCAGTCCGTGTTGCCGTAATGTGTCATCCCCAACTTGTTGCTTACTGGTCACTTCTGTGCTTGAGTAAAAGCCTGTCAATATGAAGTTATAGTGTTTACACTTTGCATTGAACCCTTAGCCTTGTATGACCTCTTGGACCTTTTGTTGTAGATGGCGCTGTTAAGTCTGTGAGAAGCACTCTTTATACAAATTCAGAAGCAATAACCCAACTCCTTTATGTTTCCGGTGCTCAGAGTGAAGCCCATTTCTGTCTTGGAAATCAGTGAATATGAGTTGAAATACACACTGAATCTAGGGCTGCACGATTATGGCCAAAATACTTATCACGATTATTTTTGCTCTACATTGAGATCACAATTATTTATCACGATTATTCATAGATTTTAGGAACAAAATATTTTGATTGCAAATTCACATTTAAATAAACAGAGCGCTGCTTTCACTTCAATGTTGTGCTAAATTAAAACCGTCAAAAATTCTAAATGTTGTCCTTTTACTTTGTTATTGTCATGTATATTGGTTATTTGCATAAAAATACAAATTATTTAATTTTTATTAATAAAAAAAATCTTGAATTATTAGTTCTAATTGTATTTTAGAAGCTGCTTAGAGGTTGTGTTAGGACGTTAAACAGTTCATAATTCCTTCTCTATTACCTGCTTTATAGTGCTGTGAAAACATCTCCTTCAAACAACTGCAGTTATTTGCCAAAAACTCAATTTTACAAGATTAAATTTGAAAGCATCATGACAGCGTTATAAATCTACCATCGCCCTGTCCTCGGTTTACTCGAGGCCTATTGAAAGAGGCTGGGTCATGCGTCATCAACGCGTCACATCTTTGGGATACAACACATGCGCCGTAAAATCTGGTCAGCACTGTCCGAAATTGAGCCAATCGCAACGCACGACCGCAACTCCAGTTACACTATGCATGTGTTATACCCCAAGACCCGTGCCCGCCCATGTCCCGGCCTCCTTCAATAGGCCTTGAGTTTACTGAGTAGTGCTTTAACGCACCATAACGGCGCCGTGTAGCATGTAACTCCGCTGCTGTCACTGATCACTAAGCGGCATCATGGGAATAAATTACAATATAGGGAGAGTCTGATTAAGTTAGTTGTTCTTAAAAGGTATAATACGTAACCGTTGTCGGCATTCAAAGTTAGCTCCTCCTCGTCGGATCAACGAGCGAGGGAGAGAGAGGGATCCGTGGTGGTCAAGCAAGCTATAGAGTGAACGGAGAGAGGGACCGCAGTGAAAACAAAAGCAATAAATCAGAGAAAGAAAACGTTATTTTCTGATTGTTTCCCGGCGGTTACGTTCTAAAACGATTAGGTTTATGACTACTTGTTGGTTGTTTTAAATTTGTTCCTCCACAACTTATTTTGGACAAGCGGGCGTGACAAATTACAGCTTTTTGTCTTCTTCGCTTACTGAAGAACTTCCACACCGACGACGTGTTGTGTGACATTACTGACTATGCCGACGTAAAACCTTCATGTGGCGGCTGCACATGTATCTGACCAGCAAAAAACGGATATATTTGCACATGAGACTGATGAAAACCTTCTGGGTCTGTTAGTTTATGAAGCGCTTGATTTATGCAGCAGAGTTTTCTATGAGCACAGCACGTATTATAAACGTCAATATCACGGCGATCGTGTTCATTTAATTGTGGGAAACCAAAATGGTGATTGCGATTAATATTGGATTAATTGTGCAGCCCTGACTGAATCTCAGTTTAAGAACTAGATCTGGGCTTGACCGGAATCCAGAAAAGTCTTTATTTTTTACACTTGTGCAATATCCCTAAACATGAAGTCATACTGTAGTTTTTGATCTTCAAATGTTTAACTTATTTCAGTGCTGTAAACCCCATAAAATGACTTTATGTACTTGTGTGACTGGTGTAGATGTAGCTCAGTGTATATAGGTGTGCATAACTTACCCCAAAGTTGACTTCAGACTTCAGTCAGGATGGATTTTGAAGTAGCGTGAACCTAAAGATGTAAAACACGTATTGAAATGCCTTACCATTGCATTAAAAATGGTGTATTAGCCTTATCCATCTGAGCATCAATGCACTTTTCCAAATGCTTGTTAAATAACTAATTGTGTTCCACTGCACCATGCAGATAGGATTTTTATTCTTGTTCCATTCAGGGAACTCAATCACGCGCCCACTGATATCAATGTCATTTTAATCTGCAGGTAGAAAGGAAAGTCCGATTTGGCGCCCCACATATGAATTCCAACTCGGAGGAAATATGATTTTGGATTGATAAATTAAATTATTGCGTGCCAGATTGTAGGGGGGGTAAAAAAGTGGATAGGCTTCGCTTCATTGTAGCGAATCATATTCACCTCAAACTTCATTATGTGATCTACTTTACATACTTTATTGTGAGGAGTACGTGCTCTCTGACGCTTTCCAATAAAATGTGTGATTTCCTTTCCCAGTCACTCCTGTCTCTTTCATCTTATTTAACACACACCCCTCTCACCCTTTTATTCAGTTCAATAAGACATTTATAATTTTGAAAATCACACTTTATTCATCTGGATGCAAGTCTGGTAGCTTGGAATAATGAAGTCTAGTGTTAAAGAAAGGGAAACCATGAGCTTTAAACTGTAGTGTTGCGTACAGTTGGCATGTAAAGAGTTATTTCTCACACATCTGCTTTCTAACTTTCAAAGTGGGTTAAATATGCATGGTAGGTTTTTCAAGATATAGGGCTCTAGCTTACACCTGGTGCAAATTTGTTCACACAAGATAATACTTTGTGGCCTCAATTTAGTTAAAACGTTCCCACGTTTTAGTTAATTTGTGCGCACAAGATAAGTATATACATAGTCACAACGCACCCCACTGCAGTCTGGAGTGATGGTTCGCGCTGCCAAGCCACAATTACGCACGGCAGTTCTGCTGGTTACATGACTGTAGTCATGACTGAATTTTTTTATTTTTTGACATACTAGACTATGACTTTTTTTCAACATAATATACTATGACTTTTACATTTTTTGACATACAATACTATGACTTTCTTTCGTCATATATTGTGACTTTTTTGTATTTTTTCGACATACTATACTATGACTTTTTTTCAATATACTATGCTATGACTTTTTTTCGACATACTTTAGTGTGCCTTTTTTATTTTTTTGACATACTATATTATGACTTTTTTTCATCATATTATACTATGACTTTGTTGTATTTTTTCGACATACAATACAATGACTTTTTTTTACTTTTCTCGACATATTATACTATGACTTTTTTCGACGTGCTATACTATGACGTTTTTTTTTTATATATTATACTATGACTTTTTTATTTTTTTGACATACTATACTATGACGTTTTTTTCGACATGCTATGACGTTTTTTTTTTATATATTATACTATGACTTTTTTATTTTTTTGACATACTATACTATGACGTTTTTTTCGACATGCTATGCTATGACGTTTTTTTCGACATGCTATGCTATGGCGTTTTTTGTCGACATGCTATACTATGACGTTTTTTTCGACGTGCTATACTATGTTTTTTTCAACATGTTATACTATGACTTTTTTTTTTACTTTTTTTGACATACTATACTATGACGTTTTTTTCGACATGCTATACTATGACGTTTTTTTCGACATGCTATACCCTGACTATGGAGTCCAGGCTACTTTGTGCAAATCAGGGACATCCTGCCTAACTCGCTGCCTCTTGAAGCTCCCTAGAAACTTTTAAACTAAACATTGTAGATCTAAAATAAAGACAAATTTTGCAACTGCATGGCTTATTTCTTGCAAAAAATGTTTTCAGAAACACATTTTGGGGAAGTATTACATTTTTTAAGAGAAGAAAGTCTCCAAACAAGCCGCCATGTTGGTTCTGGTTTGAAAGCTTGGAGCAACAGCCCACGAGGGTAAGTGTTTTTCCAAACAAGTGCCTACTGCCTTGTGTTTGTTTTAATTTTTTTCGACATACTATACTATGACGTTTTTTCGACATGCTATACTATGACGTTTTTCATCATACTATACTATGACTTTTTTTTTTTACTTTTTTCGACATGCTATACTATGACGTTTTTTTCGACATGCTATAGTATGACTTTTTCGACATGCTTTACCATGATTTTATTTTTACTTTTTTCGACATACTATACTATGATGTTTTTTTCGACATACTATACTATGATGTTTTTTTCAACGTACGACACAATGACTTTTTTTTAGACATACTATACTATGAGATTTTACTGCGCATGTGTTGCACCCCAAAAATATGACCCAGCCTCTTTCAACAGGCCTTGTTTCAGGTCAGGAACATCATGGGTGTGTCAAGTGCTCACCGCCGCCCACGCCCTGACACACCTGCAGCTTCAGCTGCTGATATCTCCTTTCTTCTGTTCCTTTCTTACACAGTTTATCAGGACTTTTTCATGTTACGTGCCTTTTGTTTTAAGTCTAATGGATGCAATTTGAATCATAGCGAAGTACAATACTAGAGATAATATGATGTACATATGCCTTACCTTTCTGGCTTTCTGTTGTTAGCTAGGCTACCGCTGCTGTGAGCCCGACAGCCGAGCAGCTAACAGTTTAGCAGCACACTGTGCAGATGAACTAGCTGTGTACAGGACACTGTTACCCAGCCCCCGCACACTTCCGGTCTCTCTACATCCTCGTGTGATCAATGTTAACATATCTGATTAGTAGTGGATGGGTTGCGGGTGGGTGAAATGATACAGTAAACAGTAAAACAAACAATGAACCTCGATCGTGTGTGTGTGTGTGTGTGTGTAATATGTCACAAGAATATCGAACACTGATTGAACAATACATCTAGTTGTGGGAAAATCCATTTGTTCGGGGTGGGTCGATTTCTGCCGGTATTTTGAGCTCTGGTGGCTGAGGAGAGCAAATAATGGCCTCCAGAAACTTACACAGATTCTCCCAACTCCATGCAGGTGCATGCTTGACATCGGGGTGCCTACGGCACAGGACAGAAAAGAAAGAAAAAAAATGTAAGTATTTCTTTCTAAACACAAAAGTGGAGTTTTAAACAGGAAAATCTACTCAGAACTCAACAGGTTGCAATTTGTGCTCTAATACTGACATCTAGTGTGCACTCAGGCTATTCATTTAATGTAGTGTGGTTGCCAATGTCAATTGATATCGGGGAATTGTTCTCTCTTGCAATGCTTGTATGTCAGAAACCGATTCACCACTCACTTCCCACGTACAAACACAAACCCTCTACGCACTGACTCTGCTCCAAATAGCTCTAGAGAGGGCAAATCGCATTTTCACGTCGGCCACCACAGCTCTCCAACACGCTTGGCACACGGAGAGGTTTTAATTGGTTGCAATCTCCTCACCTCACCGCCAGATATTGCCAGATCCTACACACTGGACATTGAATTGATCACATATGGCGTCGTTCTCTCGGACGGATAAAAAAAAAAATATGCAAAAATGGATCGCCAAAAAGACCTAGTCTATGAGTTGAAAACATTTCAGCTCATATTTGTACTGAAGTACAATAGCCTACTTGAGTAAATATACCTGGTTACTTTTAACCATATGCTGCAATGTTTACTGTCTTTGGCACCCTGAGGAAGGCCAGTTGGTGTCAAAGCCTGGAGCATTTTTGGATAATTTTCAAAATGTCTTAGAATATTGAAGATGCTGGATCATTACAAAATGTTGGTATGATCCCTGTGTAAGTACTGTTGGTCTAAGCCTACATGTTGAAATAGTGTCATATTTGTGTGTGTGTTAGGCTCTTAGATTTCATTGAGAAACAGCATGACACTGGGAGAGAGAATATTCTGTGGATTTACCTCTCTGTCCTCGTCCATTAGATTATACCTGGCTGGCCGTGACCAGCCACTGGAGCAAATTGTCAATTATGATGTTTATTGTAGAGCACACAGTCGACTCCATGGCCTTAAGGGGGAAGGGCGGATGCTGCTGAGGAGGCATACCTCGATCCCCTCCTCTCCTCTCCCCCTCTTCCTCGCTTCATTCTTCCTCCAGGCTAATTTGGTGGCTGGTCTGTGTGACACCTGCCACCGAGCCAAATAGAGATAACCATTTCCCCATGGATTTCCCCTGGGAGAGACAGGGGGAGGGAGGCCTCTTTAATATTTGTCTGGATACTCCTGAGGGCTATAGACAGGTGGAAATGACCCAATATCAAGTGCTCATTATTTGATTTTTGTGTATTTGTAATGAGACACATTTAATATTATACATTTAATGCTCCGACATTAAAATCTGATTAATCAAAAAAACTATCAAAACAAGGTAAAATTACAAGATTTTGTGGTTTTATTCACATATACAGTACAAACATTCACTTTTTATTTGTTACTGAAGTGCAATTTACAGACCTTAGCAGCAATTCTTCATATACTTTAATTTACATGATAATTAGACATTTTAGGATCTCTCTCACATCTTTGTCAACATCTTTTATACATATGTACACTCTTAGATACAATATTGCCATTCAGACATGCCTTATATTTTAGTATTTTAGTGTCTCTCAAAATAAATCTGCAAATCTGTTTTCATGGCTAATACAGCCACTACGAAACATGGGGTGAATCAATGTGGAATGTTGTTACCTGTGTCGACAAACCATGTCAAGTCTGAAGTTATGGAGTGTAGGCTGATGATGACCACTCAAACAATAAACATCTGCAACACATGTTGGTGAAAAACAAACACTAAACCTCTGTTCTGATACACAGAGACATGATTTACACAAAATCTGATCTTAATGTGTAAACAAAGAATCAGACAATATGACTTCCTGAAAACTGACTTCCAGTGTTTCTTAATTAAAGCTGCCACATGCCAAGGCTGGGTTACCAACTGTGAGTAATGACGTCTTACAAGAACAGAGGCCTTACAGAAACAACACTTCCGGTTATTTTTCTCACTGGTTTAAAGCGGGTGGGACTTCGTTTAGAAAAAGGTAACGTCACGTGCTTCAGTGAACCAATCAGGATTTGGCAACATTTCAATCAGATCACAGCTGGTAGGTTGTTTGGTCATAATCATATCTCAACAGAGCACGCCCACATAGCCGTGATGAAGCAGATTAGCTGAGTTTTTGAGTATTAAAGGAGCAATATGTAGCACTGACAGCTAGTGTTTAAAATGGATAACAGCAGTCCAAATTAGGGATGTCACACCGATAACACCGGACATTTTACAAGAAAAGACGGTGCTCAATATATTATATGTAGAGCGCTAACTTTGATCTTTACCATCGGATGGCTGCGTGCCTGGCCGCTCCGGTAGAGCTTTCGCTACGAGGCTGCAGGTTTCCACCTGGAGCCGCTGCGCCACTCACACCGGCTGTGACCACCTCATTAACCTCATTAACGGTATGGTTCCCTAATAGCATTGGGTTTAAGTCAAGTATCGCCAAATAGGTGCTTTTGCTTTTCCCTTTGACGCCAAATTCCTCCGCCATCGTCTTGTCTGTCAACTCTCTCTCGTCCCGTGTGTGTGTCTGACTCTTGCTGCTCTGTGCTGAGACTCTGTACGGAGCAGACACATTCCCTTTCAGTTTGTAGTGTCCGACTATGTATTGATAACACGGTTCTGATACGCCAAAAATGAACGAAATGGGTTTTATTTCTATAAAAAAAAGCAAAACGATCATCGATCAACGATAATCGGTGTATGCCCGACCACTGTGTAACACCGGTAACGCTGACTACCCCGGCAAGCATAGTCCAAATTCAAAACATTAAAGCTGTCCGTCTGCTCCTCTGGTGTGACTGAGAGCAGCGCACATTTTTCGCAATTTGAGGGTTACCTTCTAGACAAGACCCTGTTAGCCTCTGGCCAGCAGCAGTAGTCGGAATCACTTCACCGGCTGTGTGTCTCAAATACTTGTTGCCGAGATGTGCTGAGGTTTTTCAGGTGGGGTAGAATCTAACGTTAAAGTTATCTCTGTTGATTCAGTTCGTTAACTTGCTTCCACGGCTACAGAAGACTGTTTGCGTGCCAATTTGTCTCATATGCGGCAACGGTGTGTTGAAACGGACAGTGGACGGGATCACACCGGCCAAAACAAAAACAGACGTTTCGGACCGTAACGTAAATGTCAAAGGAGAACATACGGGCTGTAGCATTGTTGTCGGAGAAGCCAGTATTTCAATTTAGCATGTTTCCTTAATCTCTGATGACATATCATGGTAATTTTATGAATTTTTACAGTAAATTTATTATATATTGGTCCTTTAAACTCTCAATAAATGTGTTTTAAAAGTGTTTTTTTTCCAGAATTTTAACTTTTGCTTATTAAGTCACAAATATGTAATGCTATAGAGAAATATAACCAAATATAAGTGTTCAGGGGCTTTAAAACTTTCATAAAACAAACACAGCTCTGCAGATGCATAACTGTGCAATACTACTACACTACTACTCAGCAATACTGGCCAATATCCTAGACCTATTAAAGACCTATGAAATTAGTAAGACAACTGATAATTTGGTTTGGTACTGTATCCTCACTGGAGCACATAATGCTGCCAGAACAGGGGCTCAGTAGGAGCAGGACGGGAGAACAACAACAGAAACGCACCACTAGATGTCACTCTCACTACTTCCATTGTCCGATGTCTAAAATCCTTGAAGAGAGAATACAGCAATGACAGAACAACACAGTCATGATCACTATGAATATCAACACTTAGCTGCATAAAAAAAACACACACGTGTGTGTGTATGTTTACATCGTGAAATGTGCAGAGACATAAAAATAGTGTGAGGTACAAATGTACATGGTAGTGATCAGGGATGTTCACCTCGCTGATTTTTAATCTGTAATTCATACATGAGGGTTGTGTTTGTGGAAAATGGTGTTTCAAAATAAAAAATCCCTCAAGTCGGACACAGCGCTGACAGTGAAGGGGTTTGGGCGGTCATGACCACAGAGAGAAAGCACAAGTCGATCAGGTCAACGAGGCCTCGCTAATGAGTCACGACCGAAAGTCGCTCTTATTGGTGGCGACAAGCTTCTATTCAGACTTAAACCGGCCACAGCAGGCTGAAAACTGAGGCCAACCGGGTCAAAAGACAGGAAGAGAAAGGAACCGATATTAGTATGAAAGAGAGGGAAAAAACAGAAAACCACTCCCCCTTCCTCCATCATCACCTCCACCTGGACTTAGGCAAGCTGTAATGGCTGCGTTTATGTACCTCGATTCTTCCACGCAGTGGGGTGAGGACGGGAGAAAAAAAGAAAGAGGGTGTATTAACCTGTCGTCATGTCGTGTTAACCTCCACCGAGCTTGAAAGGCAGAGAGGAGGGGTGGAGGGGCGGAGGGGTAGACGCGAGCAAAGAGGAAAGAGTGACAAAGAGGAGGTGAGGGGAAATAGGTGGAGGACGGAAGAAAATGGAAAGAGGGCAAGGAGGGAGGGATGGAGACAAAAGGAGGAGGAAGCCAGGAGTCAAAGGGTGAGTCAGAGAAGATAGAAATGAGAGAGCGACGGTGAGGCGGGCTGAAGCAATGATGTGTCCTTCTCTTTTTCTCGCTCTTCCCTTCCTCTTCCTCTATCACCCGTCACCCTGACAGGGCCGGTAATTGGACGTGGACCTCTCTCTCTCTCTCTTTTTTTCTCTTTCTCTGTCTCTCTCCCCCGTGGCTCGGCTCCTCAGCGGGAGCCTTGGGGCCCGGAAATAGCTGATGACAAGATAGCGGCTGCCTTTCATTCCGCTCAAGGTTACCCCACCCTTCCTTGACAGCCGGAGAGGGGGGTATTTAGGTGTGTGTTTGCTTAAATGTGTGTTTAAAGAAGGGCGAGTCAAAGAAAGGGTCCGTCTTTTTATGTCCGTTTTCTTTTCAGCCCGTCCAGTTGACCTTCCTCTTGTTGAATTTCTGTTGGGTGGATGGGCGGCACATCCAGAATGACAGGCGGTGGTGATAGCCTTGAGTTTAGAGGTTGCACTGGGAAACGTCCAGGTATGAAGGTGTGAAGCAGGATGTTGGTAAAGAGTCATCTTACCCTAAAAAAATAAAGGTTAAACAAACACACTCTCTGTGTCACACTCACTCACACACACACACACACTTCCTCAGACCGACAACAGGAACTGTTCCTGCTCGGGCGGTTTCTTGACCCAGGTGCCGAGGCCCGTTTCCTGCAGAGATCTGAACCACTGCTGCTTCACTGTCTGGTAAGGACGTGCCGCCATCTTGGCCTCGCAGTACATGAGCTGGCGGTCCGCCGAGCCGGACACTTGGATCCCCGACTGAAGAGGGCGGGCGAGCAAGGGAGAAAGAGAAGAGGAAAGACAGGGAGAGCAATTGGGAGTCAGATAAAAGCGACACAGAGAGACAGACGTGAAGATAGGAAGGGAAAACAAAGAAGAGGGGAATAAAGTCGGGGCAGAGAGGCTAAAGGTTTCATGAAGGGGGGAGAGAGAAGAAGAGGAGCGAGCAAAACAAAACGAATGAGCCGGCACAAATGCATTTGGGTGGGGTTGGGTGGTGGTGGTGGTGAGGGGGGGCTTCAACAGCTGTGTAATCTCCCCATTTAAATTTCACAAGCAATTGAACATTCTCTGTGCTTTTTGTGCATTCCTATTGTCGCGAGGGGAAACAATGAAGATCGGCGGAGAGACAAGTAGAGAGAGAGAGAGAGAGAGAGAGAGAGAGCAAGAGAGCAAAAGTTTCTTTTGGAGATTAGTGCGACTGCTCTTGCGTGGCCCTTATATACGGCGCACAGGGAGCACTTAGGGTGGGGGCCTCCTCGAGTACTTCTCCAAATAATTATGGTTTCATAGTCATTATGCTTTAACGGCCGCCATTTGGCGACGCAGGCACTGTCTGTTACATAAAGTTTCAGAATGGAAATGAAAGTGCAGCGGGTCTGCGTGCTGACGTTAAAGATCCCAGCTACCAGTTTTTGATAAGCCACATAGAGAGCAGATGTTGCCGGGCCGACAAATTTATCTATGGCAAAAAAGGAAATTCCACACGTCCTCCACAGAGCGCTCACCTGCGACTCTCATTTTAATACATGTGCTTTTTAACTGAGTGGCTGTTGGCAATGCATCTCTCCAGTTAATGTCTCTGTGTCACTGTGTGCATGTGATTCCTGATGGCAAAGGATTGCGTGTTGTTTCTGACAACAGCTGAGTCTCTTGCTTTCCAGCAGAGGAGTATTTTCAGGAGGTGCGAGTAGAGCAGAGTGAAGCGGGTGAAACGGACATTTATTCATATGAAAATGTGACCATTGTTCCGGCTCAGATTAATTAAATAGTACATCATTATATTTGTTTCCAGCAAGTAAAAGATACACTGTGGAAGGTGTTTTTTAATTAACATTTAAATTAGTGGGACATTTTCACAGCAGATATTTCTACAAGTTGTAACAAGCAAAGCACGGTGTAATTAATAATATTAATAATGGCTGTTTTGCATTGTGCCAGTGCCCTTTGTATTGTGCATGCTGGTATTATTAAATGGAACAGAGCTATCATTAATGTTACACCTGTAGCCTATAGAGTGAGCGGGAGCACTGGTTCTGTCAGTATTTTTACCACTGGGAATTCCCATTTCTTGTAATGATGTCCTCAATATAAACACAGGAACTTGGATAATTTAACACTGTGTTATGGCCAGCATTTTAATTATCTCAGCTTTGTTTCTGGGGTAGTTTTGGGGTTAACCAACATCTCAGGTTCGAGCCTGGCCTGCAACTTTTGTTGTATCTCCTGTCACCTTTCAACCGTCTTCCACTATCTAATAAAAGCAAAAATGCCCCCCAAAAATACAAAAAACAACAACTTTGTTTCTGAGAAATATTGTAAGTTTGGTATAGCAGATGACTCTAAATTCGGGTTGTCAAAGTTAACGCGATAATAACGTTAATAACGTTTTAACGCAACTTGCAATTTGTTGGTTGTAGCAAACAGAAAGTAGAAAACCTAAGGAATCCATTGGTACCAACCATTTCATACCATTTCAAGGAGGCTAAATAACACTCCAAACTTGCACTACATTTTGACAAGGAAAAAATGGCATTGCCATTTTCAAAGGGGTCTCTTGACCTCTGACCTCAAGATATGTGAATGAAAATGGGTTCTATGGGTACCCACGAGTCTCCCCTTTACAGACATGCCCACTTTATGATAATCACATGCAGTTTGGGGCTAGTGTGTAAACTGACACACTGACAGCTGTTGTTGCCTGTTGGGCTGCAGTTTGCCATGTTATGATTTGAGCATATTTTCTATGCTAAATGCAGTACCTGTGAGGGTTTCTGGACAATATTTGTCATTGTTTTGTGTTGTTAATTGATTAACAATAATAAATGTATACATACATTTGCATAAAGCAATCATATTTGCCCACTCTAATGTTGGTAAGAGTATTAAATATTAAACAAATTTCCCTTTGAGCTACATTTTGAACAGACAAAAAAAATTGATGAATTTGCAATTAATCATGATTAACTACAGACAATCGTGCAATTAATCGTGATTAAATATTTAAATTGATTGACAGCCATACCTAAAATACAATTCAGCTACTGACCGGAAGGAAGTATTCCTCTCGTAGATTCTTTCTCCCCACTGATAAATTTAGCTAAATTTAGCTCTGTCTTGACGTTACCCTTCCTGTGGATGTTTGCCCTCACCTTGCGGTGAAGTCTGCTCCAGCGGGTGAACAGGGCGTGCTTGCAGAGACGAGAGGGTGTCCCTGAGTCCCGTCTCCGTCCGGTGGCTGTGTTGACCACCTCCAGCTGTCCATCACCCAGCGTCCAGTTGACACTCACACAGGAGGCCTTCCCCGGCTGCTGATACTCGGCACTGCTCAGCCCTACAGGGACGACAACACAGGGGAGAGAGAGACTGACTTTAGGTGAGTTCAATCTCCAGTGACTTCAAGGTATTCCCCCATAGGTGATCCAAATTATCTTAAATGTGTAAAACAAAACATTTCATAAAAGGCTTTCAAAATGTAATGCACTTGTGAGTAAAACAAGTATCAGAGTGGAAATTTGCAATTTTCCTGTCAAACCTCCACTTTGTTGTTTCGTTTAACCTTCCTTCACCCTTTCCTCGCTCTCTCCCCGAGGCTAATGGCAGACATAAAGTTTTGCAGCGCTGCAAAAAGCCAAGTCAACCTGGGCCTGAAACTGCATGGCTGTTTATATGAAGCTTTGATATACCCTCAGAGAGAGGGGGAGAGAGAGGTGGGAACGGGAGGGCTATTGAGCATATAAGCAACGTGTTCCTGCCTTTGTATGAGTGCTTGTATGCTCTTGAGTTCCAGAACAGTTAACAGGAGTGTTGCCAGCTATGTACGCCATAAACATTATCTCCAGTCACAAAGATGAACCCTCCCCTACACTGGACTGTCTGCGTCTCTGCGCCGCCCTCTCCACCTTCCCTCTCTGAGATAATTAGCCTCGCTAGCAAAGCACACAAAGCGATCAGTCGAGGAAGGAGAAAGAGAGGCGGAGGTAGAGGGAAAGTGGAGGTGAGTGTCACATTGAGTTCCACGTAGAGAATTAGCTGTCTGCATTCGAGAACGCGGGTGTTGGCAGAGGTGCCGGGCGTCTGCTGTGGCGGAAACAGAGCCGACAGCGGGGTGAGAAACAAATGAGGGCTCAGGGCAGAAAAATGTCCTTTAGAGGCCACCGTAGGTGTTTGATAGGAACCAGTTTACCAATATATTCTGGGTGAGGGAAAACTGAGAATTTGTGATTCCCCCAACAGTGAGGAAAACAGACCTGCCAGAAATTTCCAGCTGTGATAAAGAGGCATATACGTTTATCTATTTCAACGGGGACAATAGAAAAATAAATCACTGTGTTAGCAAAAAGACTCATTTTCAACAGTTGTCCCAAATATTAAGTTAGCTGTAAATGGTTTGCGATTAACCATTAACAATTCACTTCAAACTGAAGGAATAGTTTGACATTTAAGGATATAATTTGCTCTCTTGCCGAGAGTTTGATGAGAAACCTGACACCACTCTCATGTCTGTACAGTAAGTATGAAGCTAGCTAGCAGCTGGTTAGCTTGGCTTAGCGTAAAGACAGGGAACGGGGAATAAGCTCGCTTGGCTCTGTCCGAAGATAACAACATTTTCCTACCAGCATCCCTTAAGCTAACGGAAATAGTTTGACACATACTGTCACCCCCTGTAAAACCACAACGTGTCATTTATACACTTTAGTTTTTGTACAGATTAAACAAACTATATACAGTATATAGTGTTCATTTGTGAGCTTGGTGGGTGGATTTGGTTACAGTACCATTGGGCAGAGCAAGGTGTTCTCATCTAACGCTTAGCTAGTACATATGCCTATATGCAAAAAAGTAAACTATTTATAAATCATTTTAATGATAAAATAAAACGACAAGAACAAATTGCTCATCTGTTTGCCAGGGAAGCTAATAGAGTGCTCCAGGGAGGATGTATTTTTGTAGGCCAACCAGGAAGTTAGCATCGCCCCGGTTCCCTCGACAAAAAGCCAGTGGGATTTTTCCATTGGGTTTTGGATTATTGAGAAAAGAAGCTCTTTGTTTATGATACTTGCACATTTTGTTCAGCGAGATAATCTTCACAAATGAACACCACTTCCATGATTTTTGAAGCGGGAATGCAATCTCGAGAAGTAAATAGCTAACGTTAGGCTATACATGAACTACACCACGGTCGCATGAGCGCGAGTATACACAACGAGGCTGTAAAGGTGGACGAGTCGGCGCGATGACGTTTTGTAGTTTCATTTAGCAACCGCCTTTTTTAAGACATATAAAAGCTTCAAAATTCACGGGTGGGGTATTTATTGATGTTATTTTATGTCGCAGAACAACATTAAAATCTCTAAAGCTTGTGTTAACCACAGACCTTATTTCAGGCATCTAACTAAAAACCCATTGACTTCCAGACGAGGGAACCGGAATTGCTAAAATGCTAGCTCATTTCCGGCTTTTAGGACTCATTCCTGTAGCACTCTATAGCTCTGTGTCTTCATCTGAACATCATCAAAGCTGAAACTGTTTGATGTTTACTTTCAATTACATTACAATATATTGCTTTGTGTTGCAATATGTGTAATAGCGCCAGAGATATACTTAACATTTATAGCATCTAGGCTAACAAGACCTGACTACTTGAACATTATATCCACTCCAAATCTGTAAAACTGCCTTCAGAAAGGAATCGCTGTCTTGGATTTCACCTTGACTTCCAACCCAGTTATTTATTATATCATGCAATGTTAAAGGTACCTTCACAGAAAATCAGCACAGATTCTGTGCGACGGGTGAACAACAGTTGCCTTTGATCTCACCGTCTGACAGACAGCTTGTTATAGTACAATACCTGATGTACAATACCACAATACATGCCTGAAGATCATCTCCCTCCTTGCTACACTCATTTTCCCGTCTTCACTCTTCCATTCACCAATCTCGGCTCTTCTTTTCTGCAGCTCCTTGGAGCTGGAATGAATTGCCTGCCACGGTAACAATCCTCCAAGTCTCTTATTACCCATCTCTTCTCTCTTGTGGAGACGCACCTCTTTGAACAAAAGACCCTCCTATCCATCCTGCCTTTTCCCTTTCTCTCGCTCCATTCATGGCTCATTTCATCCCTTCAATGGACTTGACTCCTCTGTTTCTGTAATAGCCAATTTGATTTTTCCCTCATTGAAGACTTGATCAATTTCTCTTCTGGGAAGTGTTTGGCAGACATGAAAGAGGCAGAATTAGAGCCTTTGGTTATGGGATTCAGAACCGTACAGTACACACATATACCCACGGCTTAATATCTGAGGCTTCTGTAGAGACACAATACGGCATAGCCTGTGTGTTTGTGTGTACACATTGCATCTATCCTGCATTACTGTAGTACTGCAGGGTTTTCAGAAGTGTTCCTCATGGGGGTGGAACAGCAGAGGATTAGTAGTGAAGCAACAGGCATGTGAAAAGACGGCCTTCTTCAGTGTCTGCGTTATAGGCAGCGACTCATTCATGAGAAAGGCTGATGTGACTGAAAGGTTGCTGGTTCAAATCTCTGAAACACTTATGATCGAAGTAGTTGGGGGTAAAGTGCTGTGTGAGAGTATATATATATATATATATTTATCTTATATCTTCTATATTTATCTTCTTGATACATGCTGAATTTAGGGATGTAAAATAATTACGACAAATATTACATCCTATAATTTTTTTATTTTTAAATTGTTGAAGCAACCTTCCATCATATAAAACAGCAGACTGAACATAAAGATGGACGACATGACCGCTCCCCAAAAGTGAAGCCAAAACATCTCGATCGCCCCCTGGTGACTGGCTGCAGTATAGGTCATAAAGCCCGCCCCCTCAATGTTAGCGGATGGGACATGGGACAAACTAAAAAGCCTAAGTACACATTAAATACATTTTTCCCAAAGATGGTATCTGTCATTTTAGGTAGTTCTGATCACGTATCATCATGTTCAAACGATCTTTTTTCTGGTTTTAATTAGTTATTTGATGCTATAATAAAGGGGATGAGACGTCATGACTGGCAGCTGTGATTTTCTCTCACTAGTGTGTGTGGGCGGGATCCCCTGGCTCCAAATGACATCAAAACCTCAAGAGGGCAGCTCCCGTATCCGGGATATTGGAGGAGCACTTTAAGAACAATGACTCCAAGAGCATGTGGCAGGGGATAAAAACCATCACTGGCTACAAAGACAACCGCACAGCCTCAAGTCCCACAGACAACACGCTTCCTGATACCCTGAATCACTTCTTCGCTCGGTTCGACCGGGAAAACAAGGAAACCAACATCCAACCTGCACTAACTGAGAAGGACCAACCGATAAAGCTCCAACACCACCAGGTCAAATCCGTCCTGCGCCGAGTCAACATCAGGAAAGCGTCAGGACCAGATGGGGTCTCCGGACGAATCATTAAGGCCTGTGCAGACCAGCTAACAGGGGTATTTACAACCATCTTCAACCTCTCACTTGAACAGTCTGTTGTTCCCACATGCCTTAAGGAAACCACCATCGTCCCTGTACCCAGGAAAACCAAAGTGAACTGCCTGAATGACTACCGGCCAGTTGCTCTAACCCCCATTATCACAAAATGTTTCGAGAGACTAGTTCTGTCCCACATTAAAACTGTCATCCCTGCCGATCTTGACCAACACCAGTTCGCTTATCGGACAAACAGATCGACGGATGATGCAATCACAACAGCTCTTCACGCAGCCCTTACACACCTGGATCACAACAACACATATGTAAGGATGCTGTTTGTGGATTTCAGTTCTGCTTTCAACACAATAATTCCACACAAACTGGTTCAAAAATTGAGCAACTTGGGCTTAGGCAGTTCACTGAGCACATGGGTGCTGGACTTCCTCAGGAACAGACCACACCTCGGCCACTCTGAACCTGAGCACTGGAACACCACAGGGGTGAGTCCTCAGTCCTTTTCTCTACTCCCTCTTCACATATGACTGCTCAACTATTCACCCCACCAACACCATGGTCAAATTTGCAGACGACACTGCTGTAGTAGGACTGATAACCAACAACGAGACAGCCTACAGGGAGGAGATCCAACATCTGACACAATGGTGTTCCATAACAACATGGATTTAAACACAACAAAAACAAAAGAAATGATAATAGACTTCAGGAGAGCAAGACGGGAGGAGCACTCTGCCCTCTGCGTACGTGGAGAGGAGGTGGAGAGGGTGGACTGCTTCACGTACCTCGGAGTCCACATTTCGTCAGACCTCACCTGGTCCAAAAACATCTCTCATCAGGTGGGGAAGGCCCAGCAGAGACTCTACTTCCTCCGGAAGCTGAAACAGGCTCACCTTCCTCAACACCTGCTGATCAACTTCTATAGGGCAACCATTGAGAGCCTCCTGACCTACTGCTGCACTGTGTGGTTTGCTAGCTGCACAGTGGAGAACAGGAGGGACCTGCAGCGGGTGGTGAGGATGGCGGAAAAAGTGATTGGGACCACATTACCCCCCCTCAGTGACCTATACACTGGTCGGCTCTGTAAGAAAGCCAGCTGTATCTCCAAAGACCCCACCTACCCTGGACATGTACTGTTTGCTCTCCTTCCCTCCGGAAGGAGATACAGGACAATTAAAACACACACCAACAGACTACGAAACAGCTTTTACCCACAGGCTGTCAAGTGTGTAGAACCCCCCCCAAAGGCTGAGGACACCAGCTGCTGAACCATAATTTGCACTTTATGATGATGATCCACTTATTTATTGTTCTGTGACTGAATGTTTTAATGTTTGTTTTTCACTGCAAAGAGCTGCTAAACTGTTTTTCGTTGTTTTCAATGACAATGACAATAAAGTATCTATCTATCTATCTATCTATCTATATTGTGGCGACACTTTTGTCCATCTTAATATATATATAGTCTATGTATAAAACCAACAGGTCTAGCTCTGTTCTGAGCTCACTAGCAGCAGGAGTGGAGCATGGGTCTGACACATGTATCTGGCTGGTTCAGTCTTGGACAGTACCGCATTACTTAGTAACACATTACAGCAATTTTGGCTTTTTTTTTTTTCAGTAACAAGTAGTATAAGGGGTTACAATTTGAAATTGTGAAATGTGAATAAAGCAGGGTGTAGCTGTACAACAAGCATGTCTCCTCAATCAGCTGCAAAACTGGTGGTGAACAACCCTTATTAATGTTTCCTGTTATCGACTGATTCTTCTAACCCAAAAACGACAAAGCCCTGCCACGCTTTCTGTTCACGCTGCGGTGGAAGTGAACAGCAGGACGAGAGTGAAGGACAAGTCAGCCCGTCGATGTGTTTGGCCCTCGGGGCTTCAGGTGTAGCTGCTTTGGCTGAATGCGATAAGAGCGGGCACTGCGATCACCAGGAATTTCCTCTAGGGGTGTTGCTTTTAAATAACCCTGGACACACAATAGCCGGGGAGCTCATCAGAGCCAATGAAAGGATGGAGGAGGAGATGAGAGGAGGTGGGTGTGTGTGTGTGTGTGTGGGGGGGGGTGCGCACACAGACATCAGAATGCAACCGAAGCTCTCTTTTTCTTTATTCCCCTCCTGCCTTGCTGTCTCCCTCTCTTCCTCCTCACCCTGTCTGTCTCTCTCTGTCCGAGCTCCCTTCAGGTTGAATGGCTGTCTGATAAGGGCTGTGATTACATTGATTTGGTGTAGGGCCATCTCCACTGTCTGTCCATCTTCCTCCCTCTCCTCCTTTTCCTTCACCCTGCTACCCTTCAATAGACTGCAGCTACTCGAGGTGCTGCAGGTGCAAAGATCTGACAGTTTGCGATGTGTGGACACACAGAAAACACACATCATTGTGTGTCAGGCGTGTCAGAGGGGAGGGCAGAGCATTTGCTGTTTTGAGTAAAGAGGATGTCTGAAGGTAAAGGGCATGTCTATATCATTCGTCAACTCAACAAACCCTCAACACTAAGAAAAATGTAAAGGACATTCTGCTGCATCATTCTTGAAAAAAAACTACTGTATATAGTCATTAAAACAACTATACACTTACCGCAAAGTTTATTATAGTTAGAGTGAATAACATAATATTATAAGTAAGTATGATTGATGTGGATCATACCGGAGCACAGTTCTCCAAATATTAACTGCAGCCTGTAATATCTAAAACCTAAAACTCCATTCAGGACAACTCAATTCATAAAAGCCATTGAACAAATCATGAGAAATGCTCGCTGAGGCCGTGGTCGGAGGATTCAATGATAAATTTGTCCCAACTATCATCAACAGAGGACAATTCACTACATTTATCAATCTTGATGAGGATAGGCCTCACAAAATATTCATCCTCAGGGCACCCAATTACCCGGAGCAGAGCCCTGCAACGCAAAGAGCTCCTGTGCCCTTCAAGAAGTATACTTGAAAAGTATGGTTGATATGGAGAATGTAGCAGATTTATCTATATCTATATATCTATATATCTTTAGAGTGGAGGTCCTAGCATCATATTGAACTAGAAAATCGAAGGAATCCATTGGTAACCAACCATGTCATACTAGCTTCGAAGGAGGTTAAATAACGCTCCAAACCTATGCTAAACTTTGGTGAGGAAAAACTGGCATGGCCATTTTCAGAGGGGGCCCTTGACCTCTGACCTCCAGATATGTGAATGAAAATGGGTTCTATGGGTACCCACGAATCTCCCCTTTACAGACATGCCCACTTTATGATAAGCACATGCAGTTTTGTGCAAGTCATAGTCAAGTCAGCACACTGACACACTGACAGCTGTTGTTGGGCTGCAGTTTGCCATGTTATGATTTGAGCTTATTTTTTATGCTAAATGCAGTACCTGTGAGGGTTTCTGGACAATATTTGTCATTGATTTGTGTTGTTAATTGATTTCCAATAATAAACATATACATACATTTGCATAAAGCAGCATATTTGCCCACTCTCATGCTGATAAGAGTATTAAATACTAAACAAATTTCCCTTTAAGGTACATTTTGAACAGATAAATTTGATTAATTTGCAATTAATCACGATTAACTATGGACAATCATGTGATTAATCACAATTAAATATTTCAATCGATTGACCGCCATAATATATTTATTATTAGAAATCAATTAACAACACAAAACAATGAAAAATATTGTCCAGAAACCTTCACAGGTACTACATTTAGCATAACAAAAATATGCTCAAATAATAACATGCCCACAAGCCCACACAAGCCCACACAAGCCACACACACACACACACACACACACACACACACACACACACACACACACACACACACACACACACACACACACACACACACACACACACACACACACACACACACACACACACACACACACACGGTGGTTCCTAATATGTGATTGCCACCGTCTTTGTTCTCATCAATGATCCCTAGAAAGAAAGTGTGCCCTACATCGCTGTGCGTCTTTGTCGCTCAGCCACTCTGACTGGCCTAGATCTGAAGTGATGGCTGATGCAGTTTCTACAAGTTGGGTGTCATTCAGATCCTCTTCCAGTATTCATCTTCGCTACAAATGAAAGCCTCGGGTCTCAGCGGAGCCCTGGAGGCAGACGTGCCAGACAACTTCATAGCTGTTGCTTGTCTGGCTGGCACAATGTAACTGTAGCGAAGCAGTGGTACATGAGTTTGATAAGTATGTGTGTGTGGGTGTGTGGGTGGGTGGTACATGTGTGATCTGTTGTGATTCGATGACTTGGTTTGGAGCTGACATATTTATTAAAAAGAACCTCTGAAAATAGATACTGTATATATATATATGGCCCAGGATTTCTGTATGGGATGGCCCCATCTGAAAACACAGAGATGCTTCAGACAGGTCTGTCACTGTTTAAACGCAGACTGACAAGAGAAAGCACACTCTGTCCTTTAGCTGGAGAATCTAAAAGACTAGGGAAAAAAACTCTCACTAGACCAATTGAAAGCCAAAAATGCAAGCACTTCACTCAACCAACCTGTACAGTAAATTCAACCCGATATCACTCCAAAGCATGTAATAGACCCGCCTGTCCTCCAGAGGATAGCGTGCCAGTGTCACATTTTGCCTCGCAGAGACGTGAATATTACACGCCTGTATGAACGTGCAGTACCAGCAGGGGGCGTCAAAGCCACTTACTTAGGATTTGGCAAAAAAAAACACTTAGTTAGGTTAAGGGCAAACATCATGGTGGGGCTTAAAATAAGTATGTAAACTAAATAAAACACGTACGGAAACACGTATGGAACCAACGTAACGTCAGTACAGACAACACGTGACAAACGTCACTAACGTAACTTGCTAAACAAAATACTGGTCACGAACAGGGGTCTCCCGCTTGGCAGTCCTGTGTTTGTTGGACCCATCAACCCCCATACCCACTCACCATAAGTGGTCTTTCTCACTTTATATACTACGTAACTACCTCTGAGGTTAGACTTCCGTCACTACATAACACTGCACCTTCATGCAGGCGTGTAATATTCATGTCTCGGCGTCACAAAACATGACAGGCGGGCCTATTACCCATTTTGCTGTGGGACTGGGCTGGTGAATTCCTGGCTTAGTGAGTTTAAATAGTGATTTTCAGTTAAGTTGGTAGAGGGCAACACAGAGATAACAGAGTAGTGAATATTGGACTTACATTCATCAGGTGGACACAAACACAACTCCAAATGAATGATAATGTTGCTCCATATCGGCTGGATGTGTAAATAGGCGACTGTTTTCCATATTAACTTAGAAAGTAGCAAAAAACGATTTAAAAAATAAATAATTAAATTGACTAAATTTAGTTGATGTTATAAAGGTTTAGGTGAGCAATCTCATGCAGTGACTTTCAGCTGCAGTGCTATAAAATCACTAATCAAATCAAGTACTACTATTTTTGAGATAATGCTTGTGTCCAGCAGCGTAACATAATTGTGATTGGCCCCGGTGCAAATCTTTTTCTTGGGCCCTCGTCCCGAACACAAGCACACGCTCCTGCGCACACATGCACGTACACACACAACCACTCCAGACAATTGCAAAGCAGACATTGCAATGCCACCATGGAGAGTCTCACCATGCAACTTCCATACTACAAACCAGCCTTAGATCAGCACCAGGGACAGCAGCCGGAGCCCAAATTCATCGACACTAACTTAACACCCTGCCCTGAAAGAGACAGATAACAGTAGGTGCGCATTTTCCAGCATATGATATGTAACAATTACAGTGATATAGATTTAAATCCCTGATTCCACTCAATAATGAGAAAAAATAAACCATTAGAAGTTTACCCTACAGGTCTTGTGCCCTGTAAAGTCATTAACAACACTGCTTAAGAACTATGTCCTTTTTTTATTGGAATGTCCCAGCCGTGAGCGACGCAGCGCGACGTGGCACGCCGTTTTGAGCTGAACTTTTGTCAGACGCCCAGCTGTTTCCCAGCTTATTCCTGTCGCTCGCCTTAAAATTGCCTCAATGGACCAGGAGCGGCTGATTGGTGAAGTTGAAAGTTATCTATACGATACCTCCTCATTTCACTACAAAAACCTAAATAAGGAGGCAGCTGGCTGGAGGGAGATCACCAGACAGCTTAACATTTCCCACTGCTGTCGGCTGTATTGTATGTCATTTTCAGTAAATATAACAATATTAATCGTGTGTTTTCTGTTTATAAAGAACAAACGTAGGAAGAAGTGGTTACGTCTCCAGTCTGATCTTGAGCGAACAGCTGGTAGGTAGCCTACGTGGATTGTTCACATGACGTAACAGAAGTGCATATAACTGATTCAGTGTGGACACGGTGTAGGAAGGTGGTTTTTGGGCCCCCGGCAGCTTCTGGGCCCCGGTGCATCAGTTGCACCGTCGATATTTACGCCACGATCTACTGTAGCAGGGTCAACTGGATAACCTGGGAGTCCATGGCCTCATCACTTATCAGGGAAACTGACCAAAGCAGCAACATTTCAGACAGAAATCACTTAATCCCAATGGAATCAATGAGATCAGTAAATATGCTCACGAGTCAAATAAATATATGCAGTTTTCAATTTTTGTGAATTTTGACACACAAATCTGCACCCTTGTGACAGTTCAGGGACCACCTCAAAATATAGACCAAGCATCCAGTGCTAGCTATATTTAAAGGACTCGTGAATGAATTTCATTGTGCCACTTTCTGGTGGGAAGACTTCCCAGAGTCAATGTATTCCCCTAAATGTAATTCGTCAAATCCCACTGAGACATGTCTGTGTTGCAGTCGTACCGCTGAGCATGGGCTGGTTGCGTCTGTGCGTTGCGGGCAGCGGGCCCAGGCGCTCCTGCCGCTGGTTCAGAACTCTGCCCAGATGGCCTGTGTGGCGCAGGCTGCCGACGGTCACGCTGTGCAGGTACACCGGCTCCACGAAGTGGCTCAGCAGCGCCCCCTGCAGGCCCAGGATGTTCCATCTGAGGGGAGGGAGTAAAGGGAGAGGAAGTCAGGGAGAAAAGCGGTATGGTGGTTTTGTAAAGTAGATGAGGAAGGGAAGTTTGAGTGGATGAAAGAAGGAAGGAAAGAAGGAGGGAAGGCAACAGTTGGGGGGAGTGGGGAGAATACGAGGGAAGAGAGATAGAATCAGGGCGGGAAAGGAGGAGAGAGGGGAGAGAGACAGATGTGAGAGCTTCAATGACAGGTAGACAATTTGATCATTATCTTGATGTGGGACGTGATGAATAACAGCCGCTGGACTGACAGCGCACACAAACAGACACGCACACGTCCTCTTCCATTTTCTCTGGTTCAGAGACACAAACCATCATCGCCACCACCTACAACAACACTGCCAAAGGTCAGTCCATCAGCATTCACTACGTGGAACAACACATTACCATGTGTGCATTCATCAGTGCCATCGAGGTTAATGCACTGCACGGGGCTGCAGGCAAGCTTCCCTTCGATTGCTCAACGCGAGGGGCGATCGCCTCAGGATTTGTTTGGGGGGATCCACGAGTGACACAAAATCACTGTGGGGCTAATCCTGCCAGCCGCTCCGACGCCTGCTACTGTAGCCAGCTGGTCATGTGCCACCTACTGTCGAAATCCTCTCTATTTAACCAGCAGATGCTAATTTATGGATGGAAAATGATAATTACCGTGTTTATTATCATTGCTGCCCTTCATAGAGAGAGAGGGAGCCTGCTGTGTGCCTGAGCTGTGTACTCTCCGGTGCACTGGACTAATGAACTTATGCGAGGCACAATCAAAGGCTTCACATTATGCTACTAATTTTTAGATCATTGTTCTTTTTGTTAATCAATGTCTCTTTATCATGGATGCAATTACAGCAGCTGCTTGTTTTTTTCTCGCAGACTTAATAATCACTCATTACGGCTTCTTTCGCTTCCCGAGCAGTCAATTAACATCAACGGCTTTCTGGGAATCACTAAACGGGCTCACAAAGCGGCGGCCCGCCTGCCTACGCTTTACCTGCAATCTGTCGGCAAGATCTGTCCTTCCCTCTCAGACGGAGAGGAGGAGCTCTGCTCAAAAAGCCCACGCTCGCACACAAACCTCCACCAAAACAGAAATAGTTTAGCCTGAAATATTAATTTACCCAGAAAGCGACACCGTGAATCAGAAACATCTTCTAATCTCATGCAAGAAAAGACAGCCATCTGGCTTGGGTGTGCGAATTTAAAGAGAGGAGAGGGGGGAGACCTCTTCTCTCTCTCTCTCTCTCTCTCTCGCTCTGTCTCTCCACATCTATCCTTTCTTCCCTCCCCCGGTAAACGCCGACCATTAAAGTAATGTGTTCATCTGCATAAAACTGCAGCGGAATGGAGAACATCATCGTTATATGAAAGCCATTTAGGCCCCTCAATTAAATCCAGCTGTCGACTTCAAATCAAATATTAGCAAAGGAGCTTCATTGGGCCTGGCTTAAGGAAACACAACGGTGATCATCAGGTGGAGCAATGATGGGCGTTGCACGTTATCAAAAATGTTTATGATAAGAGCAAAGATCCTAAAATCCCTTATGGTCAAGGCTGAACTAACTGTAATTATGTGCAGGAACTGAAGGAAGTGGGGAAATAAAAAAAAGTAATGGGAGGTTGCAAAATGAGTGTGACAGAGGACAAGAAGAGTATCCAGGGGATCACTTTAAGACTGCAGAGCAGTGTGTGTGTGAGTGTGACTGTGTTGAGTCTGCGGTCCTAAGCTCCTCTCAGTTCCACCCTCCACCCCGACCTTGATAAACTGGCCCTTGGTGACCCACTCACTTTAACGACGGCCACCCATCATTTACAGCGATATAAAAGAAAAAAAAACGTAAAGAGGAGGCTGTGGAGCAAAGAGAGTGCGTCTGCCGTGCGGCCTGGCGGGATGGAGAGGGGAGGAGATGGTGTAAGGGAAGAAGAAGAGCAGGGTGTCCCTTCTCCCTCCCCCGTCACTCTATTTTTTTGTAAAGTAATTGCTTTCACCCCCGTTGGTGACCTGGGTAGATTTAATCACACCATCTCCAGCCCTGGCCAACTGAATCAAATTGGTCAAATTAACAGCGACTCCACAGGAGAAGGGTTCACCTCTCTCTGTCTCTCTTCCTCTCTATGTGTGTGTGTGTTTGTGCCAGTCCTTTCACACACACAATGGCTCAGCTGTAGTCCTGTATGGCTCAGTTGGCACAGTGCGGTGCTTACTAAGCTAAATTCATGGGTTCAGTTCCTGCTGAGGCCCGGTCCTGGCACAAAAACTGGGACTATATTAAAAATCGATTTCAGATATGTTAGAAAATGCAACATCAATGGTGGAAGTAAAGAATTACTATTGTTGAGCACCTTCATTGTGTGTGGAGTATTTTTAGCCCTGCTGGCTGTAGGGACGGTAACGCCGGTCTGTCAGTTGGTTGGACGGTCCACCACTTTGGGCCAGATTGAAATAGTTCATCAAGTCATGGTTCCATGGACCCATGGACCCAAATGTTAGCATGCTAACACACCTGACTAAGATGGTGGCTGTGGTAAATATCGACATGTTAGCTTTGCGAGAATCTTAGCATGCTAATGTTAGCATTTAGCTCAAAGCACCGCTGGGCCTAAGTACAGCCTCACAGTAGCACTACTACAACTAGTACTACTACTTATTTCATAGTTTACTTTAAAGTATAAATTGTGAATGTCACCAAGTTACCCCAACATGTCCTAACAGTATGATATGTGTTACTTAATGCATTGTTTTAAGTTTTATACCTTCTGAAGAAATAACATGTTATTTGTCATAAAAACTAAAAATTGAATTCATAAGCCACAAAACATATCGTTGCTCAATTCAATACAGTCAATACTCGAGGATTTTGTTGCTACATTCATACTTAGTCTGGTAGCTTGTGGTGGATAATGTTAGTTTATATTAGCAAATCTAAAGCCACCAGACACACCAAGCCGACATCAAAGAACTAACGGCGATGAAGGACGACTGTTGTCGCCTCACGTCGTCTTTGTCTTGGCCGAAAAGTTGCACTTGAACACACCGCAAAGACTACAGCCGACGGCCGGTAAGCATGTACGTTATGCGCCTGCGTGAGATGAAATAACTCTCCACACCAGCAGGCGGTAGTAGTCCGTATTCGTCATTCAAAAAAGGAAAACCGGAAGACCGATGACTGTCAAGTCGTTGTTATGAGGCGTACATGAAACAAAGCGCTGTTTGCCGACCATTTTCACACCACTCTCACTCACCACTTAGCTTCATTCCAGATGGCCATGAAAATATCTGTGTATTGGAATGATTAAATGAGATGGAGATGAAAAATGAGAAGATCCTTCTATGTGTGCCCTCTTGACTTTACTCGTTGGCTTGCTTTCCTTACTTCAAAAAAACCTCTGACACAGGCGGACTAGAACCGACAATGCGGGATGCATCCCAAAAACCAGGCCGACAGACGCTCACCAACGTCCCCATACTGTCCGCCGGCCGACCGTCGGCTTGGTGTGTCGGGGCCTTTAGATAAATATTGCTGTGTAATTGACATTTCATTGACTTTATGACATCTTTCTAATCATGCTACTGTTGCTGTTTTAGTATTTATCATTATCATGTAACACAGTTTAGCAAAGGTTACATAGTCTCGCTTTAAAGCAACCATGATTTTGACTGATGTGTTTGTACTTGGATACACCGTCTTCAAAACTGAATTAATTTTGAAGCTGATGTTCTGCAACTGGATATGGAACAAATCGCCTCCTTTAACACAGTATATGAACAGAGAAAATAAAAATGAAATGTATCTAATCATAGATGCATAATCATCAGTTAACACCTCTAATAGTGCGTCTCACCATTTCAAATTTAGAACATATATTACACAAATGATTCAGTAAGGGAATATCATTACGTGTGTGTGTGTGTGTGTGTGTGTGTGTGTGTGTGTGTGTCTCCCTCTGCCAGTAAAGATGCTCCAGTGTGTACACATCGGTGCTTTCACTTCTCACGCATGAGGGCAGTGTGAAAACGGAGGCGGGAGAGCAAAGCTGTCTGGATTTAGTGTTGCCGTCTGTCCTGTGCAGGCTTGCCAACATGCGGACGATACATTAACAATAAGACCATACACCGGCTCCATTGTGTTTTTGTTCTCTGTGTACAGTAAGCTACGAGTGTTACACTGACACTACACTGTATCTGCTTGGCTCTGTTAGCAAGCCTAAAGCACATGTTTGTGAAATTCCAGTATAGAAACCTTGCCCTTAAATTTTGGCATGTACCTGGTAAAGTCTCAATTAAAGGTGCTATTGATACCATTGATAAAATTCAAACTATATGTCGCATTCTCAATATTTGTCTCCATAAAAATTTTATCAACAAGCCCTTCAATGAATAAATACCCAAACCCCACAGTGGATAAGGGGTTGTATGACTAATATCTTCGCTAGATGTGAGTCAGGCCCACAGATATGGAGATTAAAACAATGACGTGGTTAATACACTAATTCATTAGAACGGGATTACCCGTTCAAGTTACATATGGGAAATCAATAGTCACCACCCGGACTAGAAAGGATTTCATATACAGCATGGCTCATGGCAAGACAAACATGCACCAACACACACAAATGCGCCAAGGTAAATATCAGACAAACCTCTACCCGGTTCATAAAGCACATTTAAAAGAGCTTTCTTTAAACAGGGATCACTCCTTCTCATAAGGAAGCTAATCTCCTAATAAAATTAACCCTTCAATCAATCCTTCTACCTTTCTGTTCTTACGTAGGCCACAGACCTCCTGGGTGAAAGGATGTGTTGATCACATGGTTTGTTAGGAGGTTATGTTGGGGCATAGGGACCCCGTTTCTATCATTGAGTAAACTGACAACCCCTGGCCAAGTGACATATTTTATGGATATTTCATAATATAACCAATACATAACAATAAGAGAACAAAACAACTAATAAACTGTACAATTAATCCAAATAGTGAACGCAATAACTGCAGGAAGTCTGTGTAAAACAAGCGATTTGGATGCATTTTGAGCGGATTATTTGAATATTGCATCAGAGATGAGTTTTCCTGTTATTTTTAGGAACTTTTAATACAAGTCTGTCTGTAAAATGTATTTATTTATACAATCGTACTTACTTAATAGGCTTCTATTTGGACAAATTCAGTGTTTTCTTTTCCTTGACACTTGACCATTGTTCTATTAGCTCTTTGGTTTGTTAACTGCGTACTTTTCTAATGCAGGACGAGGCTGTTTAACAGAGAGGGAAGGCTCTGTGAATATAACTTGTGTTTAGGTCTTCACCGTGCCCTTATCCTGTGATATATTTTTTGCGATATCTTAAATCCAAACTTTAAAAAGAACTATTTAATTTAATTTTCTTCACAGAAATTAATGACATGCTGAGATATAGGGCAAAATGCTCAGTATGGACGGGATTGGAAAATGAGAAAATTATATTTAAAGGTTTTTTCATTGGTGTTGTTGAACTCCTCTGACAGCTTTCTTTGCTTTAAGAAAAAAAGTTGCACACAAACAAAATATAAAGTCTGAGTCTAAATTGCAAGTAAAGAAGCATATTTTATATAGTCCAATATCAAACCTGTGTAAGCTCAACAAAAGACAGCAAGGACAGCATTTTATCTGACAAAACATTGATTAGATTTCCAGTTTAAACTCGCCAAGGGAGGCCAGGTTCTTTGAGGTATAAATCAGTTAGCAGGATGTTCAGTATGGCAGAAAGGTGCTCTTGTCCAATTTAGTTTTGAACAACTTAACAAAAATCTATAAGTGAAATGAGGCAGAATATAAAGGGAGAGCTTTGATTTTGAACAGAAAGAGTGCCAAAAAGAAAAAGAAAAGCCTTAAACCCAGAAAGCTAGACCGTTTTAAACCCAGAGGTAACACCTGAAAGCACTGACCTTGTGATCTTGTCGGTGCAGGACATGGTGATGAGCTGCTCGCCCTGTAAGACGCCGTCCCACGTCTGGACGGGCCCCCGACATCGCACCGGCACCGTCCCCTCGCCTGACTCGATTTTGGTCCGCAGGTGGCTGCGGTGCTTTCTCAAGAGGTGTCTGCTGCTGTGTACTGCCAACACAACACACACAAGCACAGCCTGAGCTTCATCAGTCTACATTATGTCATCTCTTATTACACAGCTTTGCTGGATACCCAATTTAATTAGCTATTAATGAAGTCTGTTATTTCTAAATAACACAAAGGCGTTTCAGATCTAATCACGTCAATAAGCAGCCAAGATTCATTTTGTAGACTTTTGATCAAATTTACTCAAAATGCACCAGGTCACAAAGACAACAGGTACATTTTTTTCAATACTGCTTTCAATATATTATAGAAAATGATCCACTATACACATTAGCTCTTACGTGTTACATTTTCTATGTAATTAGAGAAGTTCTCAGCTACTAATTATTGAGGTTCATGTGTAACTAGCTACATGCAATTTAAACTGTTTTTAACATAAATGTTTATCCAATATTATGGTAAGCCAACAACTTATTACTATTATATATTTTAATACGATGACAGGTACAGTTTCCAGTGGAGGATAAACATTGCATTTCCTTTCAAAGCAAAAGTTTAAATGAGGTTAACGGCGTCATTTAGGGAATTAAATGTATTATCTTGGGACCGTTGGCTGCCTAATTGTTAATGAAGTAAGCATTTGACTGGATTGTTGCTGGGTGTACAGAGCAGCCTGCGGTTTGGAAGGAAGGAGAAGGAACCATTATCCTGAATGAAGCAGTTTCGATGCACCCTTGATGAACTTGGGACTGTTTATATTGGGTACAGTGTGACGTGGTATTGTATGAATACAACCCCGTTAGTGAGAGCACAGGGCCTTGATCTTTTTAAACCGCTTTCATGTGGTTTCATGTGGGTGTACAAGGCAGCATGACCTCTACGGGCGCTAACATTGTTAATTAAAGGGGACCTATTATGCTTTTGTGCTTTTTCCCTTTTCCTTTAGTGTGTTACATAGTTTTTTTTGTGCATGTAAAAGGTCTGCAAAGTTACAAAGCCCAAAGTCCAGACAAAGGGAGTAACACCCCCACAGAAACACTGCTCCTGAACTGCCTGAAACGTCTCGCTGGAAGTCCCGCCTTTTTCTTCCGTAACGTGGTGATGTCACCAAGTAACACATTTTGCCTAGCGGCTAGTTTGGCATGCCCTCAAAAAAAGTTAGTTAGAGCGGAGCTGGAGCGGAGTCTGAAGAGTTTGGTTCGGTTGACTAATCATAACAGAGTGGGCCAGCTGACCAATCAGAGCAGACTGGGCTTTTCAAGAGGGCGGGGCCAGGAACTCAAACATAACGTTTCAGACAGAGAGTGAAAAGAGGTGCTGTAGCACAGCCGGTATGAGAAAAGTAAAGCGTTTTTTGAATATCGAAGCATGCAAACATGTTCTAGAAGAAACCACAAATACAGGTATGAATCTGAAAATAAGCATAATAGGTCCTCTTTAAAGTATACAAAATTCGTAAATAGTCTGCATAGTATCGGAAAAAGAAACTTTCAGGAAGAAGGAAACAACAAACAGGCACAGGATAAATTATAAATATTATTTTTCTTGCTTTCAGTTAAATTACAACATGGATATCTCCCTAATAGGGTGACAGAGTGAACACAAATAAATCGCTGTTTTTGTTTTAATAACCTCTTATTTCTTAAGGCTTAAACTCTCCTTCCTTCTCTCTTCCTCCACGGCTGCTGCTTCGGCTGATGTGACAGCAGCTAAAAATTAAGCCCCGGTTTCCAGCTCAGAAATGTTTAAGAACAGTCAGGAAAAGGTATTAAGTAATTTTCTAATCTCTGAGAGCGCACTGGAGAACATTTAAGAGGTTTAATGACCACAAACGTCAAGTTCAAAGGCTTCTCCAATGACAGCATCAGCATTTCCATCCTCACTGGTTTCATGGAAATCACACCATGCACTGCACTGTAGTGTATATTCAGAGAGCTGAATAGCAGCTTCAGTCCGTGATGAAAGGAGAAGGGTGTGGGGGGGTATATATACATTCTACTGATGGAAACTGCAGTCCAGATTACATTTCTGAACTCGTAGGCCACCAGAAAAAATGCTGGGCGAACCGTCTAAATGAATATACAATTTATTTTCAGTGGGTAAGCAATAAAATGTCATCTAGTCAGCACAGCGTGGCTGAAAGAGGCCAAAGACGGGATGTGACATGAAAAGGATGCCAGCTTCTTGACAGTGTCTGGAGAAAAAAAAAAAAAAGCAGAGCAGTGGCTTTCAGAATATCTGCCAGAGAAAATGATCTCTCTACAAACCTGACTGACTGATGATAGAGAAAATGACAGTGATTACATTACATAGAAATGGAAGATAAAGCGTGCATTTGTGAGGAAAAAGGATACCCAAAAAGATCCTGAAGATATTAAAAAGAACTTTATTTTGATCTGTTTTCGGCAACCTACGTAAAACAAAAAGAAACAGAAAGGCCGGGTGTCTTACGGTCACTGGTGATTTCATAGGGCGAGTTGAGCCTCCCGTCCCCACACGGCGAGGTGCTGATGTACATGTGGAAATGGACGTTGTCTCTCAACCTGTAGCCGCACTCCTTGTGCCGCACGAATATCGACTCCTCCCAGTCCTCCGGCCGTTTACTTTAAGAGAAAACGAGAGGGAGACTGATGAGAAAGGTGGCACCATTCATCACGGCGCAGCAAACAGATTTCCACTTTTCGTTTCCAATGATGAAGTGAGGCAGGGACAGAGAGAGGTGGACACTGGCTCTCTCTCTGACCATAGTCCATTCTCCTGCTGTCAGACGAGACTCCTGGACATTACTCAGGCTGTCCAAATGTCTCATGGGAGACGGGGGAGAGTGAGTTTAACTTGTGGTCCACATATACTTTGCATTTGAGTTGTGAAAGTGTCACAATGAAGGTCAAATAAAGAATTAGCCAAGTTAAAATAATGGTTATTATTATATAAAAACAAACATGCAGGAATATGATAAATATGTTGAGTGCTGCAGGTTTTACTGGCACTGCAAATAAACGGTTTCATAGCTACTGCTATGGTGTGATTACACATGGTACAACTGCATAGAAAGTCAATGGAAAGACGAGCTGGTGCGCATGTTGCTAGCTAGCTAACGTTACAGCTAACGTCAGTACAATCAGCACATTGGTTGTTTGGCATAAATAAACACACTAGACACAATAGAGTCCTAAAATCCGGAAATGAGTTAGCATTTTAGCACTTCCGGTTCCCTTGTCTGGAAGTCAATGGTTTTTTTGAATGCTGAAGAGATTTTAACGTTTTGTTCTACAACATAAAATAGGTCAGTAATTCGTTGTGAATTTTGATGCCTTTATGTGTCTTAAAAAAGGCGGTTGCCAACAAGAGAAAATGAGACAACTTAACATTTTCATGTCAACTCCTCCTTTACCTCGTTGTGTCTACTCGCGCTCATGCGACCGTGGTGTAGTTTGTTCATAGCCTAACGTTAACTTTTTACTTCTGGCGATTGCCAGAAACGTGTAAGTATTGTTTGCCACAGAGTTGATTTTCTGCAATAATCCAAAACCCAAAGGAAAAATCCCTTTGGCTTTTTGTCGAGGGAATCAGGGAAATTCTAATATCCCGGTTCGTGGCCACATGCCACGTCTTTTGCATGCTCAAATCCATTGTTGTCAATGTGGAGAGCGATGCCGCGCAAGAGTGCCCAAGTGCTTATTTTTTGACTGGATGGATATGATTCATTAGAAAAGATGCTGAAATCAGTCAGATGGATTAGTGATAAAATAATAGGTTACAGGATTTTTTTTTAGGACAGTTAAAGGTGCACTGTGTAGCATTTGGCGGCATCTAGCGGGTGAGGTTGCAGATTGCAACCAACTGAAACTTCTCCCGTGTGTTGAGCGTGTAGGAGAACTACGGTGGCTGACGCAAAAACGTGAATGGCCCTCTCTAGAGCCAGTGTTCAGTTTGTCCGTTCTGGGCTACTGTAGAAACATGGCAGATTCATAGTTTAAGGTGATTATACACTAAAGAAAACATACTTATTAATATTATATTCCATTTCTGCCAATAGATCCCCCTAAATGTTACACACCGTTCTTTAAAATCAGATTTTTTTTTCACTCCATTCATTAATAATGAGCTGAATTCTTGCAATATGGCCGACTAGGTGACACATATAGTTAATCTAATTTAAAAATCTGGGTCACTGTTTCTGCAGGAATACGGCTTTCAACACTCACACACACGTAAGTACGTGCACATAGTATATTTAAACTACGCATCACAATGCAAAGCACGGCTGCACTCTTTGTATAACCTCTCCTCTGTCTCCGATGTCCTTTCGCTGAGTGTAAATATGGCAGTTCTGGCATTTTGTTTGGTCATTTCATTATGAGTTATCTTCCCCATTAGCCATTTTACTCAGCCGCAAAGTCTCTGTACCTGCCACCCAGCATTGTGCTAAGACAAAAAGTCAGTGCTGTGTATGCAAATCTGACATTCAATGATCTAGACTCCTAGCCGCTAATCTGATGAATCAGCCTTGCTATCGAGCTCCTCGGGGAGCTCAAAAACATAATATATGCTCATGCACTGGAGGCAGTCAGGAGTCAGAACTCATCAAGACTGTCACTTGACACTGGTAAAAATCCTGGTGAGCTTGTGTGCACCGGAGCACGCTGCGCAGGTTGCAAAGACACACAGAGTAGGTACGTTTAAAAAAGTGCTAAAAAACAAATAGGCCATTGAGACCCTGAGCCGAAACCAGTTGAGTGTGTGATAGTATGCTTAGTTAGCTGGAGAGAACGGCGCCCATATGGCTCGTTGATTATTGAAAAGTCTCTGGTGAACAAAGCGGTGCTGTTTCCATGGAGCTTATTATAGAGGAGAGAGCATGCTTTGGCACTGCAGCGGGAGGTCACAACAACACAACATATTTAATGCTATTAAGCACACTGTGATGCATAATGTACTGTACTGCATGTTAAAATAGTTGGAGGCACCTTGGAAACTAATGTATGGAGGTATGTATAATGTATGTATGAAGCCTACGCCGTGGACCATGGAATGCATGTGAACAAGGAGGGACCATAAGTTCATGGCATGCAGAGGGAGTGATCATAATATTGATTTATGTACCTTAAAGGGAGATTTGTCAAGTATTTAATACTGTTATCATCATGGGAGTGGGCAAATATGCGGCTTTATGCAAATGTATGTATATATTTATAATTGGAAATCAATTAACAAAACAATGACAAATTTTGTCCAGAAACCCTCACAGGTACTGCATTTAGCATAGAAAATATGCTCAAATCATAACATGGCAAACTGCAGCCCAACAGGCAACAACAGCTGTCAGCGTGTCAGTGTGCTGACTGGACTATGACTTGCCCCCAAACTGCATGTGATTATCATAAAGTGGGCATGTCTGTAAAGGGGAGACTCGTGGGTACCCATAGAACCCATTTACATTCACATATCTTGAGGTCAGAGGTCAAGGGACCCCTTTGAAAATGGCCATACAAGGTTTTCCTCACCAAAATGTAGCGTATATTTGGAGCATTATTTAGCTCAGGATTAGATTACAGGATTTGTTATAGATAAAACAGTAAAGTGTAATAAATAATATAAATACTGTAGGAATAATGATCTCGACGCAACAGTAAAATTCTGCTTATATATTAATTACAGTAATAATCCAATTATATAATATATAATAATGTAACGCTGAGAGGGTTGCATATTTTTCTGATGTATTATTAGTACTTTTATTTTTAATACTAGAGATTATGCAACATTTGGCCACTGTGGCCGTGAGTCAACAATTACAGGATAATGCTAAAATATAGTGTAACATTATCACAAATAGAAAGGAGTCATTAAGTCATTTAACTGACTCAGTAATGTCAGTAAATCTGCAATATCTATCTAAACTTTACTAAAATGATCTTACATTTAGCCACTTTAAAGTCCAACTGAGATCACATTTAGTCATCCCTTCTTGTAGTCAAAGATAATGTCAAAGTGTTCTTTAAATATACCGTTTATAGTTTTGCATCACGAAAAGGAAGAAAAAAAAGTTTCTCAAAGGTGAACACAGGACGAGTGATGCACAGAGCAGATATGTGTGCTGTCGCAGACAGAAAAAAAAAATGCAATTTCATTTCAGTTGGACTTTAAGCTACTGCAGCAAGCAGCAAAACTCCCTGAGTGAGCGAGGGTGTGATTTATTACAAAACTTTTAATCTGTAAAAAGGAATAATCTGTTAATTCTTCTTTCAAAAGTGACATAGTTCCGCTTTAAGTTAATTTGGCAGATAATACTTCTGTACTTTTAAAATTTTGAATGCAAGACTTTAATACTTGTGAGGGAGTATTTTTACACTGTTGTGTTGCTACTTTTACTTAAAGGAATAGGGATCGGGTGTTGTGAAGTGGTGCTGTATGAGGTATGCATCCACAGTAGGTGTGAGAAATAGACAGGATCACCGGCACCGTAGCAAAGCAATACAGGGCTGTGGACGGGGACGGCAGAAAAACATACAGTAGTTTTGCCACCTAGATGAAAGGCTCCACTAAAACAAATTGATATCCATTTAAATGTACGCTATACTTAGAATACTTTCCGACTTTCAGTTCAGTTCCCCGTCAGAAGGGAGAAGGAAAGGGCTGTCTAACGGCGAGATAAAGCCGTGAATATAGCGTACACTTAAACGGATATTGATTTTTTTAGCTGAACCTTACTTTTAGGAGGCTAAAATACGTTTTTCTGCCGTCCCCGTCCACAGTAATACATTGCTTTGCTCCAGTGACGGTTCTCGTCTGTTCCTCAAAACTGGGCCACGCCGACCATCATCTACTGTAAGTAATACACCTACTATGGATAAGTACCTCATACAACCCCACTTCAAAACACCCAAACTATCCCTTTAATTAAAGGATCGGAATAATAGTTACATTTAACCAACACGATCCTGATATAACCTATAGCAGCTGTACAGCTACATATAATACAAATCAATATCAACTTTGGCTTAGAGCTGAAATGATTAGTCCATTGATCAATTAAGTCAATCGATAGAAAGTAAATGTGTAACTATTTTCATTATTGATTGCTTAAGTCATTTTTTGGGCAAAAACGCCAAAAATTCACTGGCTCCACTCTCTTTTTTGTGAATACTTGTTACTTTTCTGTCTCCTGAGATAGTAAACTATTAAAATCAGCTGATAAATCCATAATAATTGATAGTTAAAGTTATTGTGAGTTGCAGCCCTACTTTGGTTTATCATTAAACTTTGAATAATGCCAGTCTCTTTCTACGTAAAAACATCCACATTAGATGATTTTAGGCCAATCTTCTTCTCAGTCTGGGTGAGATAATCAGTGGGCCAAACTCCCAAACAATCATTCAGTGTGATCCTTTCATTATTTTCAGAGTTAAAACATTCCATTTGTGTTGTATTTTTGGCTGAAATGGAGTCAGTTTAAATCAGCAAACTAGCATGAGATGAAGGCGATTGATTTTTCAATAATAAGCCAGCCTTCCAGACTACCAATCAACTAGTTACAGCAAGCAATAATGAGCTATATCAGTGGATTCAAAATGTAATAATTTAAAGCTTCAGTAGGCAGAACTTTTCTGGCATCATTGGGCAAAATTTCATAATAACCTTTCAGCATATTGTAATTCAAGTGTTCTGAGAGAAAAATAGACTTCTGCACCTCCTCTCGGCTCTGTTTTCAGGCTTTAAAAAACTAGCCTGTGACGGGAGACTTTGGCCAATCACAGGTCATTTCAGAGAGAGTGTGTTCCTATTGGCTGTTCTCCGGCTGGTTGGCGGTGCTTTGAAGTTCTTCAACTGTTCTCAACATGGCTGCTGGGTCACAAACTTTCTAATTTTATAGCTACACAGTACACTACAAGATGTTTCTGAAAACATTTGCGGCAAGAAATAGGCATTACAGTAACAGAATATTGATTCATATTTGATCAGCGCTGCCTAGTTTGACCGTTTGGTCGAAGTTCGCGAGTGATTGACAGCTGCTCAGAGACGGCTCTGATTCGTTGTTTTCCTCCAGCCTTTGAAATCTTGTAGATGCCATTGGGAGCACCGGAGGACACCGAGGCACGTGATTTTTTTCAGGTTACCTGTCTCATGCACTACTTTCAGGATATAGTGACCGTTTTATAAAAATAACTTTTTTTAATCACATTTGCTCCATTTCTACCCACTTTAATAAATACAATTATGGATTTATGGCATATAAGATTGTATGACATCATAAAGTTGGATTTATGTAAACAGAAATGACCACTAACAGTTCATTAGTAAATGGTAAAAGGGGTCAAAGCTACAGAAAATGAAGTATGGCACTGGAAGAATGTCTGCGTGTGTTAAAGATACAGCTGAAGATTGATCTGTTACCTCAAGAAGAGTTCAAGTTGAGAGTAGAGGAAGCGTAGCAGGGCTCTGCGGGCCGTGACTTCAGCGTGACAGTCGTTGACCACTTGTCCCTGGTCACTCAGGTACTCCCCGTTGATACACTTGGTGCCCGTGGATAACGCCACCACCTGGGCGTGCCTCAGGTCCAGACCTGTTGAACAATCACAGACAGACAAATGTTCCCGTCATTTTGCTTGTCATACGTTCCATTGACTACATTGATTCCTTAATCCATGAGTTTAATAGTAGCCCCTCAGTGTTTAATAGCTAATGTCCTTCCTCACCTTTCTGTCTGTTGGAGGCATTTTGTCATCATTAAGGAAGAAGTCCATGAACGCACACTGATATTCTCAGAGGAAGAAAACAAACTTGCATTGCTAAAATTAACAACAAGAAACCAACAGTAATGTGACCAAAGTTGACCCTAACCCTAACCCCAATAAATGTGACTATTAGTTCTCTATTTGTAATATATTTATGCATAATGGATAGAGTCTAATTTTGGAAGAGGACATGAATAAATCACGTTGAACTTGAAACACATGTTGGCTTCAGAAATCATAGAGAAGTAGCCAGTAGAAGCCCCAGACATCTTTCATCTATCATGTATTTTGTATGGAGGAGGCGTCTTAAACTTATCTGGGATAATGGATGCATTTCCCATCAATAAGGTCATGCTCAGTGTGCCTCCACACCTGTGCCTCCACACCTGTGCACATTTTAACACTTTCAGACATTGCCAACTTGACCTTGAAAAGTGAATAAACATTTGGTATAGTTATGCCAAAAATGTTCTAACACTACACCATTTTCATGTCATGGCAAGTATTTTTAGAGTCAAGTAGCATAAAATAGCAGACAGAAATTGATAAGAAAATATAAGTCAAACTAAAATAGACTGAAGCCAATACAACCAGCGATGGGCGGATGGAAAAATAGACCTTAGACTGAAGTTGGACTCTAAGACAAGGTGGAAGAGTTCCCTTTGCTCACATAATGAAACATAAGAGGAGAACAGGGTGAAAAGGTCATTCTGACAGATAACTTTGGGTTATTTCCATAACCACAGTTCTCTGAGTAGCATGAGTGAGCGTTTCTTCAGAAGCTCCTATCACACCACACCAGCCAGGATTAGCTGGATCCAAGGAGGAAGGAAAGGAAGAGACCCAAACTGGTCTGACGCTGGCACTACACCTCATTCAAAAAGTTCACCTCTTCACATTTTAGCCACACAACTGGAATGGGCCGTGTCTAAAGGCCCAGACACACCAACCTGACATCAAAGAACTAACGTCGACAAAGGCCACCAGCTGCGTCACCTCGCATCACCTTTGTCTTGGCCAAAAAGCACTCCAACACACCGCAAAGACTCCAGCCGACGGCCAACTACCACGTATATTTGTCATTCAAAAAGGGAAATGAGAAGACTGAGGACAAGTCCGTTTCTCTTCTCGTGCACTAATTTGTTTAAGCTGAACCGCCAATCGGCCAAATAAACTCAGACACGTGCAGACTAGAGCCGACGGTGCAGGACACACCAAAAAAAACTAGGCGGACGGACGCTCACCGACGGCCCCAAACTATCCGACGGCCAACCGTCGGCATGGTTTGTCAGGACCTCAAGAACAGGAAAGGAGGGAGGACAGTTTTCTCTATATTTACTCTGAAACCCGAGTTCAACAGATGCTCCCTGTGCGACTTTGTGTTTGCTTTAAGGGAGCTGCAATAAGCCAACCATTGACATATGTGGCCACAATGATCTAGAGCCAAATGAGCAGTCTTTCTACTGCTTCAGTACATTTTACAAATACCTTTGGAGGACTAGATACTGATAGTTGGTGGTTGGTAGCTGCTACCTATTGGGAAGTAGCAAACTTCCTTGTGAGAGATTTGGTGTTGTGTGTCAGCCAGATTTATGAGGTCTTTCCTGACACTTCAGGCCTTGGTTCCATTCAGTTCTGTCCGGACAGCATGATACCATAAGAGCTTCTAAAGAGGTCACCGCGGCGTCATTCTCAATGTGAGACATGAAGCAAATGCCATGAGAGAGATCGCAGATCACAAATTCATCCCGTCTCATGTTGGTTTTCCTTTGAGGAAAAGACACTTTTCTCAGTGAGGATTCAGGCCAGTGCAGGGCAATGTGACTGACTGACAGATAGGCAGAGGTGGTGCAGAGGGGGGGCGAGGCTGGATCAGCACGTTAACGGCATGCCATTCCTTCCTTGGCTGCCACAAATCTCTCCCATCGCCTCTGAAAGTCAGGCTTCGCTGGCTTCTGGCAGACCTGCAGGCATCGCCGGCCCGGCACATGAGCTTTTATCAGCCTCGGCCCAGATGGCACTGCGGCGGTAGAGTCCTGACACCTCCACTGATGAGGAATGGGAAGGAGGGCAAGGGAGGAAAAAGTTAAGGGAGGGAGGGAGGAAGGGAGGGAGGAGTGTGTGTGTGGTGTGTGGGCAGTAGAGGAAAAAGAGAGCATAGAGAAGAAGAAAGGAAAGTCTAAGGTAGGGTTGAACAAGTTCAACTTTTACTCTAGAAACTACAGCGTGTCTTAAAAAACTAATGTTGTATGGATTTTTAAAATCTCTAATTAATGTACTGTACTTGTACTATTGGATTGGTATAACAGTATCAAAGCAAACCTTATTGTCTAGTAAATAAAAAAAATCTTTTTCAATTTTTTTCTATTTTTGCCAGTAGATTGAAATAATTTTATGTTTCCAAAGAGTAGTGGGCGGATCTGCCTTATTTTTCTGTTTCAAGTCATTGACACACAAAATGAATCAAACTATTTCACCCCATTAATGTGGTTTTATGTTGGTAATACCTAAACCTCCATTAACAGAATCTTTTTTTGCTACTTGGAGACTGCAGGACCAAGCTGTAAACACAACACTGATATACCATCACCTTTTAAGTTGACATGGCAAAGTTTTTAGCAAACAGTTGTTTATTATTTACCCATGCGGCGGATACAGAGCAACATTAGCCTTCATTTGGAGTCATGTTTTGGACACCTGGCGAATGTAATGTCAATTTTCAGTCTGCTTTTAGCTCTGTTTTTGGTCTCCACCAACTCCTGAGGGACATACAGCTAGGGACAGAATCATTCCTATACAAATGCTGTTTAAATAATTTGCTTATAGTAATCAAGTAGTCCGCTTACGGTGTTTTTGGTGTTTCGGTGTGCAAAACTATGTTAGACTAATGTTTTAACTACTAATTTTTGTTTTATTTTTAATTTACTCCCATGATACCTTGCCTCGCGGACCGTCTGCTGTCCGGCTGGATACCTGAAGCTGATGCTGCGTGCACATTGATATCATGAAGGGATAAAGGAAAGTCATTTTCTCTGACCGGGTGAGAGAGCGAGGAGTCCGGGCAAAAGGGGCACCGTTCTGCACCGTTCCGTTCAAATAGCGAAGCGGTCCCTTTCATTACTTTGTATTCATGTAATAAATACACAGATGTCAATTAGATGGTAATCTGCATGAAAAATGATGCACAACAACAAAAATGTGTCTATAATAATCAGCCGCTTATAGTGATCAATTTGAGCCGGACAGACGTGCTCACTATAAGCGGTATCCACTGTATGTGGCTCTTTAGCTGCTAACTGCTCCACTATGTTCATCAGCTGGTTGCTAGCTGAAAACAACACTGTAGCGATGCATAGTGAAAGTTGTGGGCCTGGAAACCAAAACAATTAGCTGAAAGATGCTACAATGCTCAATAGAGTTGAGGGGGAACTGCAGAATCAGGTCATTATTATCCATGGGTTCATCACTACCAGCAGTAGGTGATATGCTTCCCCCTTGTTAACCTGGCATCCCCCTCTCCATCCTCTAGTAGCAGAGAGCATGCAGGGGTAAAAGGGGTTGTGTAGTTGAATATGTTCGTCTAGTCTGCCTGACTCATTGATCCTTTATCTGACTGAGGTCTGTGCAAGTTAGAATCTATGGCCCCGACCACGGCTCACCGGTGGTGGTGAACCAAACAAACCATCTGTCTCTCCTGTTAAAAATGACCACTGACTACCAGCGACATTCAAATAGTCATGGGATTAATATAAATTGTCGATTATAGCAGCTTTAAACATATTTTGTCACCATGTAGGACCGGTTTTAATGCTTAAGACTGATTCTTTTGCAAAGTGAATCACTAAAACTGTATCCTTCACTCTGAGTAATAATGTACCTACATCAGAAACTGCCAGTGCTGGTAATGATAACAGTCCTCCGGTCTATCCTTTTTATAAATTGAATATTGAGACATGCTCCAAAGCAACAATTGGAAGATACTAAGTTCAGAAAAAGTAAATGCTGTTGTAAATAATAATGGTCCGTGTTCGCTGCTTCTCTTGTGAGTCATTATATACATTTATGTTTTACTAGCATCTCACCTGTTGGAGTGCAAACAGGTCTTTACCAGAATGATGTATTTCAGAAACACATCGTCCTGTGCATGCCACTGTGTGTAGTGATTCATCAAATGCGTCAACAGTGAGATAATAATTTCTCTCAACACTTGGATGCAACTATTAAAGCATTTTTTCCAACACATTTTGTTGTAAATATCCCTCATGGAGGAATAGTAAATTAAGGTGTAGAAAAGAGCAGGTTAAACCTACTGTGCTACTGCACAAAAAAAACATACAATATTTATGACTGGGCAGCACCATAAAGAATCTCTATATCATGAGTATTGGCATTCCCTGTAAGCAATGCAGCCCAATTCCTTCTCGGTGATAAAGCAAGTTCTAAAAGGTAACAGACTCAACCAATTTCATTCTCCTGCTTTTCCCTGCCGTTCCACTTTGCGATTGTTTAGATCAATTTTGCAGTGGATAATTTCTGCTGCGCTGCTCACTACCCTGCCATGAAATTGGCACTGAGGTTGCCTTCAGTTTGCAGGAGAGAGGAGAGGAGGAGGAGAGATGAATGGAAGAGGGGGAGAGAGAGAAAGAGACACACACACACACAGAGAGGAGATAGAGAGCCCCACAGGCAGTGTGCTGTTTTTAAACCAGGAATAATCAGCTGCATCACAGAAATACAAAAAGAGAGGGTCAAAAGGAACGAGGTAGAGTGGAGTCAAAGGCCTGAGGCACTCTTCACACACAAATACATCTGTTACTGGTGATTCAAAGATGTCACACCCCAGGATAACAGCACTGTCAAAAAGCATGTACATCTCAGACGGGAGACCTGGAACTACTCACTATGGCAACTGCACTATACTGTTCAGTGCACAATACTGTCAACGGCCTCTAACAGGAAGACGAAGCACACGCCGCCTCACTATGGCAACTGAGGAGGTAAACACACTCTGTGACAGCACAGAGGTGCATTTATTTAACACTGTATTAAGGTAGGGGGGTGTGGTAACAATCAAGCAAAGCAGTGCAATTTCCCTGTCAAATACTAAAGGGAATTTGTGCAGACCACATCAAAAGTGCGAGCAAATTGCACTCATATTCAAGTGATTGACACTAAAAAAAAAAATCATATTCAAGATATTACTAACCTTTCTTTGAGGCCAAGTTGGCCAGTTTAACTTATTTGAATCTACATTATATTCAGCCATGGGGATTCTGGTTTCCTCTTGAGAGTGGTGGATATAGACCACACCGTTCCATCCATCACTAAATTGCTTGAGTGCTGAGGCACAGACATGTTGCTTTCAAGAGAGGTAATTTTATTGGTCATGACTGATATCAACATTTGTTACTAAATGTATTCTTCCCTTGCTTCCAACTGTGTCACAGACCAATCCCTGCACACCTGCACTGTGTGCCATTGATTTCCCCTTGTGCAACTGAGTTACAGAAATAGAGCCCAAAATAGTGTCTCCTTTAACGAAGCAGAGACCATACCACGGTGTCTGCTCTGAGAAGTAAAGACTAAGGCAAAACTGGAAATATTTTTTGCTGAACCAGTTTTTCTCGTTATGTTAGAAAGTCATCGTATTTATCAAACAGCTACAGCGTATTACTTCTGTGTTTCTGCTTAATGTTGCATTACTTCCACCACACAACACTGGTTCTCCGCTTGCTCTGTCTGCATGTTGGTTAAAAATGGCCTCTCACCACCAGGCTGCATTAAAATTAACCTTTTAGCTTACCGGCCAAGGTGGCTGCTAGATGAAAAAAATGTAACAATTTAAAAACAATTTCCCCACCATTTCACAGCCACAACAGTAGCGACGGAATAGGCTACAGCGGAGCCTAAGTACAAGTTTAACTAACTTGGCTGTGATTTGCCGGTGAGCCTAGTCCCGCAACACGCACACAGCAGCATGCTCTCATGCACACCCCGAATGACAGGCACACAGAGAGGGCCATGGATGTATAAAGAGAACTGGATACAGCGTTGGAGGCGGGGCCCCGTTCATTCCTATGATAGTTGTTCAGTAGCGCATGAAGCCAAAATGGCTCGACTTCCAAGTGGAAAAGTACCCGGATCTTCCGGCGATCTTCCGCATCCATTGGGCCCATGGAGCAGGCGCAGTAGCGTCCGCTCGGTCAAATGACTCAGTCACATGACTCGGTCGTCACGGCTCGCTAACTCCACCTCCAGGCCCTCGCTCCAGCCTCGGTCTGGGTCTCATTCACATGAACGGAAGAAGGGAAATAACTCTGGATTCGGCTGTTAGTGCATTTTACAACTTTTAGAACCTAAGCTATTAGAGTGTTTGTACTGGGAAGTTGATTCACCTCAAAAATAATTATCTGCTGAGTTACAGACGTCTCTTTCCCAATGTAAGTCTATGGGAAAAAGTCTTTTTGGGCCCAATGGCATCACGCAACGGACACCTAAGTTGTAGTACCGCCGTTTGGCCACTATGAAAATTGGCATCAACGACCGGCGCTCTTCCTGGTGGTTTGGATAGGGCAGGTAGAGACAGACGGGGTCGGATGGCCAGTAAAAAATTTACGGATTTTTAAACGGTCCACCAGCTCACAAAGTCCGACGGCCCGGCGAGTGGTCTGCATAATTTATTCACCAAAGACTAAATTTACCCGCATTTGGCAACTGGCAAGTGTTAATTTTGGACCCTGTTGCATTACACAGCGCTGCAGCAGACGATGAGCCAGTCGATTAGGCTACTTAGATCAGACAGCCTCACCTACATGTATTTTTTTTTTAATGATGACATCATCGGGGTTATTTATTCAAACATTTGAAAGCTCCCTGGAGAGCAACAGAAGACATTAGTGATGCACGGGTCACCCACCCGACCCATTATGAGAGCCAATCTGCACCGCCCGACCCGCAAAAGTACAGTATGTGTTGATCAACCACCCGAACCCGACCCGACCTGCAGACCGCTGACTTTATGCATTAGAGTAGCACAATAAATGTAAGGACTGAGGTCTGAGACAAGGATAGAAGCGGACTCGAGCGCCGCGGTGTGTGTGTGCGTGTGATCTCACAGAAAAACATGAAATGACCACAACCTCTTGACAGCGCATTAAGAGGTGGTGGCTGCACGGAATGTGTTAAAATGATGTGCCGTCACCACAGCTGGTGTGTGTGTTTTTTGAGAGAGAGAGAGAGGGAAAAAGAAGGTGGACTATTGCACCAATGTTTCTGTAAGTTACTAATAACTTACTTGGAACGCTGCTTTGTCACTCTTTGACCCGCGATATTTTCTAATACGCTCATCCAAACCCGCCTGTTGTGGGTCGACCCGCGCATCACTAGAAGACATTATGAACTGTTTTCACAGGCTGAATGGTGCTCTTCTTCATGACATGTTACTTGAACATCATGTGTAAAGATGGTGGAGTGCCTCTTTAATTTGTCACATACGGTAATAAAGCTACACTGGATCACACGGTTCCCTTAATCCTTTATGGGAGAGAAAGCTCAGTTGGATTTAGATGATGATGATTTAAATTTTAGGGTGTGTTAAAGGCATGTAACACACTGTAACAAGTAGTGTACCAAAGGAATGCTAATAAGGACATTAATTATCCACACTTGTGGAGATCCACTAAAAATAGGCCAGGAATCCCAACCCAACAGGGACACGCACAGACACTTTGAGGGGCTGCTGCTCTAACCTGAAAAAGGGCAGAACCCTATTTTCATTCACATATCTGGAGGTCAGAGGTCAAGGGACCCCTTTGAAAATGGCCATGCCAGTTTTTCCTCGCCAAAATTTAGCGTAAGTTTGGAGCGTTATTTAACCTCCTTCATGAGGAGCTAGTATGACATGGTTGGTACCGATGGATTCTTTAGGTTTTCTAGTTTCATATGATAGCAGTATCTTCACTCTAGCTTTAAGCTCTGAGCCGGCTACAACCTCCGAAAGATCGATTGCATTAATGCGTTAAAGAAATTAGTGGTGCATTCTGCATAATGAATATCTTTTGATACCATTTTGGTGCTGATACCTAACTACTACTACGACTATTACTAATTTACTATAAAGAATTTGGAATGCAGGACTTGTACTAGGATCTGAATACCTTTTCCAACACTGCAAGAAACTAGAGACACCTGTGCACATAAGATAACCTCCACACAGAAAGGCTCCAGCTGGCTAACCAGTGAGTCGCCGTGAACTACTCAAAAAAACTCACGGTCAACTGAAACAAATATCTACAAGATATTAGAGATACAGCCTCAACTAAAAAAGCTATTATATATTTCAAGTGAAAAGCAAGGACAAATTGCTAAGAAGACTTCACTCTCATTATTAGCCACCACTTGGGTAGTCAAACAGGAAAAATCCATATAAATGACATGACCATGAACTTTACAGTGATACATTATTACACAAGGCAACTGCCATCGACGGACATTGCAGAGCTATTATCTGAATCCCTTTATTCTCTGTGCTTATAAAACAGGCAAAAACGGTTCCTAATAAGCCAGCCATTATCTCTGAGCAACCATAAAGCAGATATTAAAACATTTTCTTCTAAAGCAGACTGAGCTCTCAAGGTCAACTTTTAGTAAACTCTATTAAATGCCATTTAGGTTGAGCTCCGTAAATCCTATCTTTCATGTGTTCTTTCATCGCTAGATTTTGGATGATTACACTGAATGTCATCCGTCGCGTGTCGTCTGAATATCAGAAAAATCTGTGAAAATGCTCAGCACTTGCAGAGAAAAAAAACAACAACAACTTGGAAAAGAGCAGAGACTGCACCCTGTTGAATCCGTATTAGCTTTAACAGGCAACTGCTGTGAACATATAAGGATGTCTTTGTGAAATGCTGCTGAAGCTCTCAAATCTCTCTCTCTCTCTGTGCTGCAACACACCCCGGGCACATCTCTGCTAATGTTTTTTGCCTCTGAGCAAGCTGTTTTGTTGCCGGATGTGATTATTGAACGTTAAAATTTTGCGGCAGCCGGAAAACCAGATAAAGAGTAGAGAAAAATCCCTGTTTGAAAATGGATATGCAGACTAAGAACCATAGCTTAACCGCCATTTGTAATCAACTTGTTTGAAACCCTTTGCGCTCATCTCTTTCTTTGAGTCCCTGTGGTATTTTTCCCCACTAGGAGTCTCAACACCCTGCTGAATAAAAAAAAAGCCTCAGAAGAAGCTTCTCTCATCCCATCCAACAAACAAGTGAAAAAAAAAGGAGGAAGAGTTTTTTTTATTTTATTTTTTAACATTTTCCATGTGGACGTTCCCGATTTTTCATGTCTCTGAGCACATCTGAACCCTGTTTACCATCTCCACACACTCAATGCTATCTCAGGTCGATTCAAATGAGATTTTCCACACTATTTGACAATGTGTGCTGGCGGTTTACTTTGGCGGTCGTCTCGCAACTCTCAGCCCGGTGGCGAGGCTAATCTCACTCAGGTTGAGGCTCAACTGTCTCGGCGGGACTCCAGCGAGAGTGGTGGGTGGGGGGGTTTGCTGTCTGTCTATGGTTCAAAGACGGACTCTGATTAATATTCTTGAGGCAGGGCATGAGACACAGAGAGAGAGAGAGAGAGAGAGAGCAAGAGAGAAAGAGAGAGGTGGGGGGAGAAACAGAACAGGACCCCCCAGTGTTCCTGTCAAGTTTGGTGTCTGACTGTACGGACGCTGGCCACCACACCGCTGCTGCTGCCGCCGCCGCCGCCTCACTGCGAATACTTGGCAGCCCTACGTCTGGATCTCTGAAGATAACATGTGCTATTAATAAACAAACAGAAGCAATTACTGGGAGGCAGAGGAGAGGAGAGGGATTGGATTAGGTCAGGATGAGCGCTGGTCTCACTGAAGTCTAAACTGATGAGCTGCAGCACTCCAAAGACAGCGGAGATACCAATCCCTCCTCACTGACCCCGGCACCCCCACAGCCTGCAGCCACACAGGGAGATAACACTCCTCTGTGAGTGTGTGTGTGTGTGTGCGCATGAATTTATGTGTGTGTGTCATGCGCAGACCTGCGTGCATTTGTGTGTATGTCATTTTTATCAGGCTTCACCTGTTTATTTTGGTTCCATTTTTTCAGGGTTAAAGCTGCAGTAGGCAGTATACTTTTGGCATCATTGGGCAAAAACTTCATAATAACCTTTCAGCATAATGTAATTCAAGTGTTCTGAGAGGAAACTAGACTTCTGCACCTCCTCTTGGCTCTCTTTTCAGGCTTTAGGAAATGTAGCCCGTGACGGGAGGCCAATCACAGGTCATTTCAGGGAAAGAGCGTTCCTATTGGCTGTTCTAGAAATACAGATGCTCGTGCATGTCCCTTCGGTGAAAACCTGATTCAACGGCGGAACATCCTGCAGGAAAAGTTGCTATTCTAGCACTGGCAACAACTACTACACTGCAAAGCAACCCACAACAAGGAAGACAGACTTATCAAAATGAGTCTGACAATATCGGCGAAGCGTTTCAGAGATGGAGAGAAAACGTTGCTGATAGTTTTGCCTTCTGCTCACGGCTGCGGCTAGCGCTGTGAGCTAGCCTCACGGCTACGATAGCTATGGCAGAAGTAGCTCGGGGAATAAACAACCTTTTTCCTCCCTCCCTATGTCTGAGCTCACTGCAACAGCTATGGTTAGCAGAAGGCTAAACTATTAGCAACATTTTTTCTCCATCTCTGAAATGCTTCGCCAATATTGTGGCTCATTAGAGCCTTGAATCAAAGTATGTCATCTCAAAAGGCTTTACAGGCCCACAAGTTTGCAAAAAAACAGTAATTCTCATAGAATTATAATAATATGGAAGCCCAGTGTTAATGTTAAATGATGTTTGACCTATCATTAGGCTCTCAGGCTGTGCCATCATAAATCTACTGATCCCTCTGACAGGTGACACCACTCTCTGGCCCTGACCAAACATACATTTAAACTGCCTTTGAATCCTACTCTCACCCACGCAAAGAGCAGGTACTCAGCTACTCGACCAGACCATATACCTGCTCAGTTGTCCATTCACTATAAGGTCATATCTAGTTCCTCCAGTCTTGCAAATAGCCAGTAGTTAGCAACCCTCCGCTATGAGAACTAGTCCATGCATGAATCATCTTACCCCTGAAGACATCAAATTTGTTTCAATATGAATTTGTGTGTGAATGTTAAGTGTGCAGGCGAGTTTACAGGGTCATCAGGTGCACCCCCTCTCAATGTTGAGTTGGGCCCACCACACTGACTCAACAGTGTGTTCCAGCATCCCAGAACCACCCCTTCATTACCTGCACCCACACACTCAACACAGCCCTCTGAAGCAAGCTACATTCACTACATGCTGTCCATAATATCACCAGCTAACATCATCACCGAATAACATGTTGCTACTGTATCAATGGTAGCATGCAGCCTAGCCACGCAACACATCAAATAACCTGCTCAGCTACCTCGCCTTAGCAAGCAACAAAACATTCACTTCTGTCTAAAAGATCACCAGCTAACTGCAACCGCTAGCAAAGACAGCTAATATCATGCTCATTTTCAGGTTCATACTTTGTTTTTGTTTTTCTCCTAGAACATGTTTACATGATTTAATGTTAAAAAAAACCATTATTCTTCTCACACTGTGTCTGAATATCCCTGTATTCACCCTCCGTCTGAAACGCTCCATTTTAGCGCCTGTCTCTTTAAGAGACCCTCCTGAAAAAGCCCAGTCTGCTCTGATTGGCTAGCAAGAAATATATGGTGCATCTTTGTAAAGGTAGTTCTCAAGCTGTGGCCGATATATTCTAATGAGCTGTGACATACAGTAGGAAGGGGAGCCGAATCTGAATGGCTTGTTGAATCATATGTTTTCTGATTGGACTGAAAGCGACTACCAGACGCCAGTAAAACGTCCGCCTACAAAGTGCCGTACAAAAGTAAAACTGAATTATTTATATTCTATTGTCATATAATAATAATAATAATAATGTCTCTACTGAAATTCCCTGTGTTGAAGAATATAAATATTATGAATATGCACACTATTATAACTATTTACTTACTTTATTTTTAACTTTCTGCTCAGCTGCTTCCCAGAGGAGCATAAAGAGCGACGGACATACAAAATCCAGCACACCGATTTTGAGAGCAATCTCAAACTTTTTCATGGTAAGGACGCCTAAAATCGATGTCCAATATACACAGACCATGGATGTAGAAGAGGCTGTGCCCTGTGCGTTTGCCCAGCGTATTAGTAAATAGCCTGCTACCACATTCAATTCTGTTTATGTCATGCTACTAGCACTACTAGCTACTGGCCGATAGCCGGTTGTTTAGGAACAGAGACGTTAATACATCCACCACGGTACAGGTTTACAGCATACAGCCCATGGGTGTATTATGAAATAATAAAAGTGATGAATTACAGCCAATATATCCATTATTATTGCTGCATACAGCTATGCATTTAGATATGTCATTTGAACGTGCAGGGCGGTGCAGTCCCGTACATGTTCATTATAGCGAAGAAAATAACTCTGGAATCGGCTATTAGTGAATTTTACAACTTTTGGGACATAACGATTTAAATGACGGTTATTTAAGTGTTCGTAATGGGAAGTTAACAACAACGATTAACATTAACAGCTAACAATCTGTGTTGACCTGTGTCCCGTTTTGAATAAACGCCAGAAGGATATTTTTTTTTCCAGGCATAGTAGACTGTGCGGCAGTCTACAAGGGCTAAACTTTAAATGTTTGACAGTGTTTCATAAACAGCAGATTAAAAAAACATGACAGCTTGTTTTGTACAAATTCCCTGTCAGACGATCCTAGGCTTCACTGTACTGTATGTGTGCCTCAGTGCACATATAGTGTTATGAGAGATGTTGAGTGAGTCAAGGTTTGTACATACTTTACGGGTCTGCGTGTGTGTTGTTGTGTGTATGTGTGGGAGGCCCTGATGTAACATGCAACAAACACCACACATGAAAAAACAAATGTGTAGTAACTCATTGTTTCAGGAGAACAGCAGTGCGAAGCTTCCTCCTCCTCACTGTTCCTTCAGTGTGTCACTCAAGTCGAGTTTCAGATTTAAGCTGATCTAGTTAAGATTTCCACCGTGGCATCTGGAACTCCTGTCAGAGCTGCCTGAGCACAGCGAGTCCAGCATGCAGTGGGGATGACTGACACTCACTACCATGTCGCATTCTCCTCAGAGACTCTGAATAGTCAATAATTCATCAGGAAGGTATATTCTCCTGCACGAGTGCAAGGTACAGCATGGAGTGGAGACTCTCTCTCTCTCTCTTCCCACCCTCAGTTTATCATTTCTCTCTCAATCTAGAATTCCTTCCCCTTCCCATTTCTCGTCCTCTCCCTCACTTTTTTTTTTACCTCCCTCACTCGCTCTCTCTATATTGCACCACTTCAATAATTCAAAGTGATATATAAAAGTCAATGAAATTTGCCATACCTCGGGTCATTACGATGCCTGCCAGGGATTTGTGTCGAGCGTGCGCAGGACTGCAGCCGCCCACCAGCGACCGGTACTTCTCCCTCACCAAGTGGAATATTGAATCGGCAAAGTCCTGAAAAACACAATCGCTCCCTTAATTTCTACTGGAAACAATCTATGGAGACTGACTTCACAGGTTTCATTTTGCTGTATAATATTCCACTCCCCTAATCCGTTCAGGTGAGGCAGGGAGTTTTTACTGGATTGCTCCAAAAGTCAACTTACCTGATTAGCTACGAGTACATAGAAATCATTCAGACATTCTCTGTACATCATTATAGTGATGTTTCCAACACTACCATACAACACGTTGAGTAATAGTAGCATGACCAGCATAAAAAAAGACTCATGTTATAGTTATGACAGTTTGCCACATGCCATGTAGTAACAAAGAGGAACTACACATGATAACTTTAAATAGCCAAGGTCACTGTAGGAGCTATTTGAAGAGAGAAATTCATGTATTCCTCTATTGTGGAGTGATTTCAGTCTGCACACAGTCTGCCTTTGGGAAACACTTTTTACTTACGTACAGGGAAAGTACACCCCTGGTATTCACCCAGCAGCACAAAACTGCCAGTATCCTGCTATCACTCACCATAGTGTATCAGTAGGGGGCACTTACAGTGGATTTAGTGTTCAAATTATCGTCACTTAAAGGTTAAGTTGACAAAAGGGGTGTTATCTGTCTATTTTATGTATCCATATACTGTTATTATGTATGTCTTTATAAAAAAACAATGCTATGATGTTAATTATTTACGTCAGTCACTTGACGTCAAAGGTTATCTTGAGATTAGAACAGACTTGGCATTAAAGGGGCACTCCATTTCCATTTCACACATTATTCTGTCTCTTGTGAGTCCCTCAACTTTGTTAAAGTGCAATAATAAATTGCTGGAATACCCCTTTAATCTGCCCTAGTATCATCCATGTTACCACCCTAACAACCTGTTTAACATTCCCCTCTTTCCTGGTCTCATCCTTCTGATGCTTCAGCCCGGCGACAGCCGTGGCTGGAGGCATTATGTTTTCGGGTTGTCTGTCTGTCTGTCTGTGCGTACATCCGGTCCATTCTTGTGAACGCGATATCTCAGGAACGTCTGGAGGTCAAAGGTCAAGGTCACTCTGACCTCACATCCGTCCCATTCTCTTGATATCTCAGGAACGACGGGAGTGAATTTCTTCAAATTTGGCACAAATGTCCACTCGGACTCAATGATGAACTGATTACATTTTGGTGGTCAAAGGTCAAGGTCACTATGACCTTTATGGCCATATCTCAAATTGATATGCTAATTATGACAATTTCACTCAAACGTCTAATAGAATAAAATGACAAAGTGATGACATTTTGGACAGACAAGGATGAAAACGGCAACTTGACCGGTTGGTGGAGTCATACAACCGCGAGGCGGTAATTCTAGTTCTTCCCTTCACCTGTTAAAGTCAAGCCAGTAGTACTTGTATAGCCCCAAAATCACAGATTTACCTAAGAGGGCCTGATAATATATGACACAATCTATCCTTAGACCCTTGACCCATCAGTGATGTTAGATGGGGTCAGAGGTTAAACAGCCTTGAAACTTTCAAACTGAGAGGGCAGTGAGACGCTGCTGTTCAGCCCGGTGTTAAGTTACTCTCTGCCAAGAAAAAACAGAAAGGTAAAAGGAAGAAGAACCCCTACGGAGAAACTGTTTCCTATATTGCACTTACAGATTGCCTATTGCTGCCACTGACATTCACTGACCGTGTAGTGTAACTGCCACTTTAGAAAATTACCAAACCCATGCAAATGTAATATATTGTTCATTGGAGCATTTATGGTTCCTCATTGGTGTAATAGATCGCCTCATATTCTTTATACATATCTACATAATCAAAGAGGATGTTGAATCTTGTCCCAACTCAATATCTCTTGATTGTTCTCTCTCTGGCTTCACTGGAGTGGATGAACATGTTGGGACATTATTTTTACATCAGTCTTTGATTTCCACCACCATCTGCCGCCTGCAGCTCCCTTTGTACTGAAAGAACAGTACAGTGTTGCAGTTTTTGTGCTGTAAACAACCTCTATTTGTGCCACGAAGCAACCGACACTTCTCACTACATATCCACTAAATCTACAACAGATGTTGCAGAGACATGTGGATCACATCCACCACTCTGCCAACCTTTAATGCTCTTTACTCTAGTGGTAATTAAGGGCTCAGTCTCCGAGCGGCCTTCACGCCAACTGTAGAGCATAAATGGATCGGCGGGAGATGGCAACAGAGTGGCAGCAGCGTGGCAGCAGAGTGGGGCCTTTTGGACAGATTGAGCCCCCGGTAGCTAAAAGGACATCAACAGATGCCGCTGTGACGGACGCACAGAGTGAGAGAGAAGGAGAGAGATTAAGGGTGAAAAGAGACAGAGAGGGGGTGACTGAATTAGTGAGCATATTGCACATTAAAGCCCTCGTCGGGGCTGTGAAATACTCTCACAGTTGGAACCGGTGGTTGAGGTGCTCACAGATTGTGCTGTGTGTGTCCATGTGTAATGCCCAACGTACACTGGAAGGCTTTGAAAAGACTGAAATCTGACACCCTCTCACATCTAAAGACAATGTGACTTAAGTCACAGAGTTTTCAGTCACAGACTATAATATTTTGCAAAGAGTGGGGATCTTGCAGGGGTCACTATTTACAAGACAACAACTAGATTCCTTTTGAGATGATGTCACATCCTGCTCCTGGTGGAAGTTTACAGGAAAAAAAAAAACTGTTCAGAAAGAAGTGGACACAAATTGCTGCAGTCCTCGAAATCCAAGCTACCTATAGCATACTCAGTTAGCATACACAGTTCGTTAACCCTAAATTGCTCCCGAAGGCTGAGCCATCGGTGTGTGAATGAGTATTTAGATTAGATCCTGATGGGCAAAGTTGGCACCTTAGCAGCCTCTGCCATCAGTGTGTGAATGTGTGTGTGAATGGGTGAATGCTAACATGTAGTGTAAAGCGCTTTGAGTGGTCGGAAGACTAGAAAAGTGCTTTATAAATGCAAGTCCATTTACCATTTAGCTAGCTAGCCACTGTCCTGAATGGAGCTACTTGTAAGCTAAAGTTAGCATCTGGCATGTTTGCTATTAACCTACAAGCTAACTGTATGTTTTAGCTGAAGATTGCTAGCTTCAATCATATATCATGTCATATAACGTATAGCATACTCATTGGGTAGTCAAGAGGAGAAAAAGACTGACTTAAGACAGCTTGAACTGAGTTTTATGACCACCTTAGACTAAACAATCGAGATCACAGGATCGTGCCACAACTCTAGCGAAACTCTTGTAATTGAATCCGACATTGGAAATGTGTCTGTGACAGTGAAATCACTTGAAAGGTCGGCATAAGTATACGCTCATATTGTTGCTCTGACTGTGTCAGCCTGAAGCTTTTTTGGGGAATAGAGCAGAAAAGAAATGGGAGGTGTTGTGAAAAGTCAACAGTGACTAACTTTTAGCACTTTGTTTCAAGACTTGCAATGATGCCTTATCAAGCTCTATAACAGTTACATGACAGGTGGCTTCTGAGATGGATGTACTTCTCTTTAACAACCGGCAAGACGGACAAAAAGGAAGAGAGCAGCTGTCGCCTGAACTTTTCGTCTCATGTTGTTTACTTTATGCTTGGGCGATCGATCCCGTCTATAGGAGCATGTTTGTCGAGACCTAACACGGTGCAGCTCATGTTGCAGTGACGGGGACAAAATGAACAGAATGGAGAGATTCTCCACATCTTCAGTAGATTCAGTGTGACCAAGGACACTCAGAAGTCAATTCATGGTACAAAGATTATTCACCCTTTGCAAAGTGTGACTACTGACAAAATGACTGCTAGCGTAAAAGTGAATCTTATGAAATATTAAACGCTATCTTTAGAGCTGTCTTTCACAGAGGGAGCATTTTTAGAAATCAAACATTTAAGAATAATCTTTATTGTGCCGTATCAGGGCCATATGGGTAAAAAAAACAAAAAAAAACGACGGAGCCGTAAAGGGGAATAATATTCCAAGAAAAAACTCGGAATTTTCGACATGAAAGTCGGAAATTTACGAGCAAAAAACTCACAAATTTTCGAGATCATAAAGTCATAATTTTAAAAGAAAAATAGTAGAATGCCGAACAGTCGTAAAACCAGCCACCGTCTCAATTTTATTGCTCCTAAAGTAATGTTATTATGGTAATGATGACCTCTGAGCAAGGCAAAGGTCCTGAAAGATACATAAACGCGTTTTGTTTCATGTTCTGTGTTCTTATATAAATATTACATGGAGGTGTGTGCCTTTTTTTTGTCTCAGCACAGCTAACACTAAAAACTAATCGTCGAGAAGATGTTACTCCGAACGCACTTGGTTAATATAATTACACACCTGCGCTTTAAAGGAACCGTGCCCAACTGCTTGTGTTGAACCAGAGATTATGGTGAATTATGACTTTAGTGTTTGCTGAGGAAAGGGATGTCTGGAATACCCTGCTGCCCCCGTGTCCCTGCCCCCGATAAGCAGATGAGAATGAATGGATGGAGAGTCCGCTACAATAAAATATATTTTGCACTCGGCGGCTCACGTTACCACAGTATTTAACGGTGGTGTGATGAGGTTGAGCCAACCTTGCAAAGTGAAGCGATGTGGTTCCTTAACAAAAAAAAACATTATTTTTCATTACCAAGGTTTTGCATTCCACTATTTTTCCGTGTTTATTTCTTTTTTCAAATTTTTCTTTACAATCTCGCAAATTTGGGAATTTTTCTCGGAAATTTACAACTTTAATCTCGGAATTTCTGAGGTTTTTTCTCAGAATATTACCCCCTAATACGCCATCATACTTTCTTTCTACTTATTACAATACTGCCATAATAGGCAACAATTTTGATCATCGTCAATTATGTTGGTTGTTTATCAAGTAAAAATGACAAACATTTGCTAGTTTCTTTGCAAGTCTTTTTGCATTTACTCTGTTTTATATAATTTGAAATGGTATTTCTTTGGGTTGTGGACTGTTGATGGGACAAAACAAGATGTCTGAAGACGTCACCTCAGAAATTGTGACAGGTATTTTTTATTTATTTATTTTGTTTTAGTTTTCATAGACTAAACTATTAATTGATTAGCCCAAAAAATAATCAACAGATTGATCAATAACAAGAATAATTGTTAGTTGCGGCCACGGTGTTCACTGAAGCAACATTAGCAGAGTGTTAACAGATAGATATGTATTAGTCCTATCGGAAATTCGTCATGTGCCATACAGCAAACGTCAGATAAATAAACGGGCAACTATAATAATAAAAACAGTCTTGTTTTGAGATTATTCATCAGCCTAAATGTTGAATTTCCTGATTCTGTAGGAGCACGAGTTACACAAATGTGAAAAAAAAAACCTGCCTTGTTCCCTGTACCTGAAAGTGACATCCAATTAATTCTAACAGAATCCTGCTTGGCTTGGCAGCGTCAGCTGGTGTCGGTCACAGTCTGAACCCCGAGTCAAGTCCTCCATCCCTCCTAAAGGCCTTTTCATTGATGACATTACAGAGGTGAGAGAAGGTGGCAGCTCAGAAAGGCCTGGAGACCAAAGGTGGAATAGACCCTGGCACACGGCCCAGCCTTCTCCTCCTCCCCCCTCCTGCTCCCTCCTCCATCACCTCTCCTTTTGTTCTCTCTCCTCTCATCCCCATTCACCTCTCTGTGTTAATTCACATTTCCTCTTCTTCTCTCCTCATCTTTTTACGTCTGACTCTTCAGATTCTGGTCTCGCCTTTCGATCCTCTCCTCCATCTCTCCGCCCTTTAACCACCCTGCGTCCTCACCCTCCTCCTGCGTTGTCAGGTTTCTCTCCCTGTCTCATTCTAGTTTGTGATAGAGGGCAGTGATGTGCCAGGTACTAAGAAGCCAACAGTGAGTCAGAACCTATAATTTCCTCATCCTGTGAGTCGTAGTGGGGAGACAACATAATCTACATCGCCTGACAACAAAAGGAAAATAGGCTATGATTTACAGCTGCGTGGTTCTCTTAGTAACAAATAAACTCCTTCCACTTTCTCTGTTTATATCAGCTAATATCTAAATAAATACACCTGCCTGTCCCTGCTTTCCTCACAAGCTATCCCCTATCATTTTTCTTAACATACGCGCAACCAGTCACACACACACACTCTCTTTCCTCAGCGGGGGAGTTGAGTGCCACCTTCAGCGAGGGCCTAATGTGGCAGAAAAACGGGGCCAAGGATCTCGTTCCTCAGTCAGACAGAACATCAGTGCGACCTGCCACACAGCGAGAGGAGGGCCGGCGCGCGTGCGGCTGGCTGGCTTCCTCTTGGATGAGCATCAAGGTTAACCCCCGCTCCATATAGCTACATTTGGGAATTCAAAATCTGTCTCAGGTAACTGATGTGAGCTCCACTCGGAATACATCGCAGGTAGAAATCGCTCAGCAGAAACTGCTGTAGTGGCTGTTGTGTTACTCTCCCCACCTGGTGTCTTTCCTGCATTAGTTCTGACCAATTTACTTAGCAGTTCCTCTGGGCCTCCTCAGAGTGGAGGAAACAGGCAGCAGGAGTTTTTTTTAGTAACTGCTATGGCTGCAATGGATGAAATTTACTGCAGCAATACCTCAATCAGTCTGAATGAAGAAGGGGTGTTGAAGTACAGAGCAACTGATCCACTGACCTTTGACCCCATTTACATTGCATGTCATGTCATTTCATGCATCTTACACAGATCTGATAGCTATTTGATGTAGGTGTGAATGCAACCAAGAAGCATTCAAAGCGGATTGAAATCAACTGTCATCCTTCTTCTCATTAAATTGGCAGTAGGCAGAATATTTTTGGCATCATTGGGCAACAATTCCATAATAACCTTTCAGCATATTGTAATCCAAGTGTTCTGAGAGATAACTAGACTTCTGCACCTCCTCATGGCTCTGTTTTCAGGCTTTATCTCTATCTTTAAATCTAGCCCGTGACGTGAGACTTTGACCAATCACAGGTCATTTCATACTAGCTCGTCGCTCCAATAACGCTCCAAAATTTTAGCGAGGAAAAATTAGCATGGCCATTTTCAAAGGGGTCCCTTGACCTCTGACCTCAAGATATGTGAATGAAAATGGGTCCTATAGGTAACCACGAGTCTCCCCTTTACAGACATGCCTACTTTATGATAATCACATGCAGTTTGGAAGTCATAGTCAAGTCAGCAAACACTGACACACTGACAGCTGTTGTAGCCTGTTGGGCTGCAGTTTGCTATGTTATGCAGCATATTTTTTATGCTAAATGCAGTACCTGTGAGGGTTTCTGGACAATATTTGTCATTGTTTTGTGTTGTTGATTGATTTCCAGTAATAAATATATACATACATTTGCATAAAGTAAGCATATTTGAGTATTGAATACTCCATCTCCATTTAAGGTAGCTTTTGAAAGGATAAAGAATGTGCGATTAATTTGCGATTAATCACGATTAAATATTTGAATCTATTGACAGCCCTAAGAAAACACACGGCTAGAGTAAAGCGCTTAGGGCATGCTGTAAGGTTCTAGCAGTAAATATTTTGAGCAAAGTTTCTAAAAAATGATAAAGATCGAAGTGAATACATTGCTGGCCTTTTTTTCTGATCTGTCCTTCATCCATCCACCCCTCCCCCCCGCCCTGCCTCTTCCTCCCCCCCTCCCTCTCCCAAACTGTTTTGTGCACATAAACAGTTCAGCATCTATCTCCAAGGTAATGTGGAATGTCACCAACAATCCTCCTGCTGCCTTCCCTCTGAAGTCAATATTGTGCCAGAAACACAAAATGTCAACGGGGGAAATTCTCTCTGCTGCGGCCTGACCTAGAAGCCTGCGCATGCTGGTGTGATGGGGTGATGGTGTGTGTGTGTGCGTGTTGGGAGGAAATGCTCAATTGTATAATTTATTGTTTAGCACCAAGGCCCCAAAAGGGAAAATGATGATTCATTAGTGGTTCCATTTTAAGGCCTTCTGTAATATTCTGCTTCCACACGTTGTGTTAATTTGGTGAAACGTGGAGTGAAACGAAGGCAGCCATGATGATTGTGTGCGTTCACGTGTGCCACTCCTTCATGAACATCGCTGCTCATGTTCAGAGTGGCAGGGGGCGAATGTGGGCTTTGGTTTTAACCCCACCCTCAGGAAGACACACATACACACACACACGCACGCGCTTCAACCCACCACCCTCGCCACCTTATCACCGGCCTGCAGAGCGGCCCAGGCTGCATAAAAACGGGGCCATGTCTTATATTTCTTTATAGAGGTATTTAACAATTCATTCTCCCGAGTTTTAATAGTGTCTGCCCTCTGCCTAGATATCTCCACCCCCCCTACACCACCAGCACCACCACCACCACCACCATCAGCCCACCCTTCCCTCGCCTGCCGCCAAGCTTTTGAAAATGGATATCTATTCATTTGGTGGAAGCGTTGCCTCTGGGGGGCTTTTTAGATTCTCAAAAAGCCAGACTCCTCGCGGCGAGACAGATTCCTCTTGTTTGTTCTCCATATGACACATAGCATCGCTCTCACTCCTAAATCTTTTGCTCCTTCTCGCTGTCCTCCAGATCTGTATCACAAGAGGAAAAGAAACCTCTAGATATGTCAGTGCTTGTACTCTGTTGTTTCGCTTCTTTATTGACAGTAAAAGATGCCGTTGTGTCGTGTGACGACAACAACCCGGTGAAGTTGAACTGTGTACAAACTGTGAAAACACTCCAGCACCTCGCCTCTAACTATATCCAACCTTTTCCTCGCGTGATGGCCAGATGGCCCTGCAGCCCGTCGAACAGATTTCTCTCAGCGTGAGTGTTTGTGTCAAAAATGTTGCTCGAACATGCGGGGCCTTGTCAGTCAGATCGGGCAGCACCACGCGGCCTTAGTCATCATGAGAAAAGGTCTTTCCCTTTCAAACCGCACGCTTGATGTTAGCGAGCGAGGAAACAAAAGGCAGATGAAGCAGCACAAGAGAGACAGAGAGCAAGTGACATGAGAATTGTGCAATTGATCTGTCTTTGCCACAGCTCGCCCTGGCTCCGGGTGAGGAAGGGGAGATGGGATGCCGCACCGCAGGTTTCCAACAGCAAAGCAGAGCTCAAGCGGGGATTCCTCGTTAGACTTGAAAAGGTGGAAACCAAGACGACAAGCCTGGCGCATGTGGTAAGGATCATAGTCGAGGATGAGCTACCACAAGAGTGATAGCCTCATCCAAAAACCAAGGACACTGCTTCCTAGTGATGATGCTAAACATAGAAGCAGATCATTATTTCTCTCCTATTCTCCACTCGGGGCCATAATCAATTCCTATGACCCAGTTCTTCTGGAAGGAACCACCAGAACTGTAAAACTAAATACTGACAAAGACCACAGACAGCTTTTTATATACAACCACATTTTCAGCCATACCAGCAGCGTGGCTCTAGGAGTGGCAATATCAGTTGGTCCGAAGTTTGGCTTTTGTGTTACTGTTTTTATGTACTTTATCAAATTGTAATTTGTTTGTGGATGTTTTTATCACGCTGGAGTTTTGGATGAACTACACCTGCCATCATGGAGCTTGTTTGCCTATTGGTGTGCTTTATGTATACATAAGGGTGTGGTTTCCGCTTTTTCAAACACTTTGACCTGACGAAGTTCCGAGCAGGGTCGAAACGTAGTCGATAAATATATTGTGGCATGGAGTAGTGTGCAGACGTTAGCTTTTTCTTTACTGACGCTGTTCACCTACGTGATGTGCTTATAATTAATCTTCTTCAATATCAGTTGGTCCACCACTTTGGTCCAGACTGAAAGAGCTCAGCAAATATTGGATGGGTTGCCATTAAAATGTGTGCAGCCATTGATGGTCCCCAGAGGATGAATCTTCCTGACTTGGGTGATACTCCGACTTTTCCTCTAACACCACCTGCAGGTCAAATTATTCTAAGTATTTCAACATCTACTTGATGGATTGGAACAATATTTGGTACAGACCTTCATGTTCCCCTGAGGATGAATTGTAAGAATTTTGGTGATCCCCAACCTTTCATACAGCGCCTCCATCAGGTCTAAATTTTTTTTTGACCAAATACCTGCAAAACTAATGACACGCCGCACTATTCTAAGATGGCGAACATGGTCAAATCAGCTACACATCAGCATGTTAGCATTGTCATTGTGAGCATGTAAAATAGGGGTGGGGGAAAAAATTGATACAGCATAGTATCGTGATATTTTGCGTCAAGTATCAATCTTTTATTATATAAACTATTAACCTCTTAACAATCCAGCAGCTATTCTGTCTTTCAGAGGTTGTAGGGGGATCAGTCTTAAAGCTAGAGTGAAGATATTATTGTCACATAAAACTAGAAAACCTCAGGAATTAATTGCTATCATGTCATGTTAGGTTGTTGGGAAGAACTCTACATAACGCTCCAAACGTACGCTAAATGTTGGAGAGAAAAAACTGTCAAGGCCATTTTCAAAGGGGTCCGTTGACCTCTGACCTCAAGATATGTGAATAAAAATAGTATCTTATTAGATAAAGCAGATGATGACAAATCATGTTGAAATAACAGCTGGTCACTCAGCATCTGGACAGTATCTCAGAAAACAATCAGACATTTTATGAAAATGAAACAACATGAAAATGAGAACATGTGTTTTTGCCAATGTCCAGTAATTCATAGAGACCATAAAACTAAAATGAAACTTTGGTCACAACTAACTTCATATGTCCCCTGATTGGCTACATCTGCTGAAAGCCACTAATGCTCTTAAGCCTAAATCCAAACATTAATTTGGGAAATGAAACCCCAACATTCGAGCCAAAACGAACTGAAGCCACTGAATCATAACCACCATCCGCAGATGTTAAGCGCGACTGACTCTAAAACTCATTATCGGTCTAAATTCTCTTCATCTGATCAAACAAGCGCCGCCTGTTATGACAACATAGACGCTATCAGAGCCTGGCCCATGTGTGGCGCCATGTTTGGTGTGGTTGTAATCTGGAGACTGTGCTTGCCAGGTCCCCAAATAACCTTCACCAACCCCCAGTCTGCATGTTTTTATCTATGTGATTCACCCGAGTTCTCTGCCTTAAAAAGACAACAGCATCTTTACAGTGTTTATTTCTCTGAGCCATCACTGATTCTGCAGCAACTTTTAAACACACACACATTAGCCTGAGGTGGTTAATGATCATTTGGAGTGTCAGACATTACACATAGTATTCACAGTGGTGGAAGACGGATCCTATACTTAAAGCTGTAGTGGGTAGAAATGGAGCAAATATGATTAAAAAAGGTTATTTTTATAAATCGTTCACTATATCCTGATAGCAGTGCATGAGATCGGTAATCTGAAAAATCTGCAAGATTTCACAGACCGGAGGAAAACAACCAATCAGAGCCGTCTCTGAGCAGCTGTCAATCACTCGCGAACTCCGATCAAACGTTCAAACTAGGCAGTGCTGATCAAATATGAATCAATATTCTGTTACTGTAATGCCTATTTCTCACATAACATTTTTCAGAAACATCTTGTAGTGTAGTGTTTAGCTGTAAAATGAGAAAGTTTGTGACCCGGCAGCCATGTTGAAATCAGTTGAGGAAATACCAAGCACAGCCCACCAGCCGGAACAGCTGCCTCCGTTGAATGAACAGCCAATAGGAACGCTCTCTCTCTGAAATGACCTGTGATTGGTCAAAGTCTCCTGTCACGGGCTAGATTTTTTAAAGCATGAAAACAGAGACACGATGAGGAGCAGAAGTCCAGTTTTCTCTCAGAACACTTGAATTAGATTATGATGAAAGGTTAATATAGAACTTTTGCCCAGTGATGCAAAAAAAATATTCTGCCTACTACAGGTTTAAGTAAAAGTACCAGCGATATAAAAATACTCCCAAACAAGTATAAGTCTTGCATTTATAATCCTACTTAGGTAAAAGTACATAAGTATGATCATCAAAATGTACTTAAAGTTTCAACATTTCTAATAACAAAAGTATTATTTCTTTGTTAAGAGAAACTTACTGTATATGCATGAAGATGATACGAGTGTGTTTTATGATACAAAAATGTCTGATATGCCTAGAGCTGCAACGATTAATCGATTAGCCGTCAACTATTAAACTAACCATCAACTATTTGGTTAATTGGTTTGAGTAATTTAAGGAAAAGTCAAAGTCAAATTCTCTGATTCCAGCTTCTTACATGTGAATATATTCTGGTTTCTTTACTCCTCTATGACAGTTAACTTTGAGTTGTGGACAAAACAAGACATCTGAGGACGTCATGTTGGGCTTTGGGAACATTTTCGGACACTTTATAGATTAAACAACTAATTGATTAATCAAGAAAATAATCCACATATTAATTGATGAAAATAATCGTTAGTTGCACCCCTAGATATTTTGCTAAATTTCACATCCCATTCAATCCTGTCATTTTTAGATTGGATTATATTAAGCAATATTTACTGTAATTAATCACTAAGAAATTAGAAATGAAATTATGTTGCATTATGTTTTACTGACATAAAAGCCACTACACACAGTATCAATTGTTTGTTTTTGTCTCCCTCTTTTAAGTAAATCTGTATGATGCAAGGCTGCATCCTGCTCCTAGAGACCTACCAAGCATACAGACGAATCGCCACGTTATGTTATTTCGGCTTTACAAGTTTAAAGTGACTGATAAACAAACATCCTATTCCTGAATCTGTCTTCAAAATATGCACAGGACAGAGGAAACGACAGAGACCGAGAAGAGAAAGAAAAAGGTTCGGGTGACAACGGTTGGAGCGCGTCTAAGTCGTTTCGGTATAAATCCCCTCTGATTAACCTCCGTGGTGGAGATAAAAGCAGCGATATGCCTGAAACGACTTAATAATGTCAGGCACAGTGTAAAACACACACCAGCGGCTTTATACATTATGCACCAAAGGCCAGCAGAGGGACTCCTGTGAAAAGATAACATGACCTACCCCCGAGAGAGAGACGGAGAGGAGGGAGGAGAGAGAGAGAGACACAGAGAGGAGATGAACAGGCAGCCACTTAGAGAGGAAAAGAGGCTGGATGGAGACAGAGGAGGAAATGAGAGGGTCAGCGATGAGGATTTAACAAGTCTATCATCTACAGTACGTAGTTGACTAAGGGAGGATGGAGGAGGAGGAGGAGGAGGAGGAAGAGGCCACTCCAAAGGCCCCTGAGGGCTGTTCACATAACTGCCATTAATCTGCACATGATTCAGCAGAGAGAGAGAGAGAGAGAGAGAAGACCAACCTGTGTGGTCTGCTGTATCATTCAGGGGAGAAATCTTACACATATCCTGCACATCAGTAATAATTCAAGACTTTGTGGTGATATCGATCAGCCGCCTAAGAGATTTATTAGCCACTTTGAAGGGACAAGCTCCCCAATAAGTGCTTATCAACTGCAACTAATTGTCGCTAAAAAGTCAACAGTTATGAATGTTCTGGGTTCTGACTTCTGGGTTGATTATTTTACATGGTTTACTGCTGAAACCAAGCTACTATATAGCAACTATACTCATCAATTAGCACTTGAATAATCTTTTAACCTTTTAAAGATACTCATATTTTTGGATTGCAGCTGTCAGAAGTGGATATTTGGGGATTTGCATGTTCAAATTCAGAAATTGTATAGTATAATCTTATAGTAGTCTACTTAAAGGGGCAGTAGGCAGTATATTTTTGGCATCATTGGGCAAAAATGCCATAATAACCTTTCAGAATATTGTAATTCAAGTGTTCTGAGTGATAACTAGACTTCTGCTCCTCCTCATGGCTCTGTTTTCAGGCTGTAGAAAATCTAGCCCGTGACGTGAGACTTTGACCAATCACAGTCAGTTCATTGAGAGAGCGTTCCTATTGGCTGTGCTCCGGTCATGTGACTGGTGCTTGGCGTTCCTTCAAGCGATCTCAACATGGCTGCCGGGTCACAAACTTTCTAATTTACAGCTAAACCGTGCACTACAAGATGATTCTGAAAACATTTGAGGAGAGAAATAGGCATTAACGTAACATAATATTGATTCATATTTGATCAGCGCTGCCTAGTTTGACCGTTTGGTCGGAGTTTGTGAGTGATTGACAGCTGGCTCTCATACAGACAGCAGATGGACAGCAGACCTCAGATCAGCTGACTGCTTGTTTTCCTCCAGTCTGTGAAATCTTGCAGATGCCGTTAGGAGCACCTGAGGACACCGGAGGACACAGAGGAACATGATTTGTTTTTCAGGTTACCTGTTTCATGCTTTATGCAGATTATTGCAAAAGATAAGCTCTGTGATGAACAAAAGTTGGACACCACTTGTATGATTTTTGAAGTGTGAATACAATCGCCAGAAGTACTGTACAGCGCTAACGTTAGGCTATAGACGAACTACACCACGGTAGCGTGAGTAGACACAACGAGGCTGTAGAGGAGGACGAGTCTAGTTTAGTAGTCTCATTTAGCCACTTGTTAGCAACCGCCTTTTTTTAAGACACACAAGGATTTCAAAATTCACGAGTGGGATATTTACTGACGTATTTAATGTAGTAGAACAAAACGTCAAAATCTCTTCAGCTTGTGTTAACCACAGACCTTATTTCAGACATCTAACTAAACAACCATTGACTTCTAGACAATATAACCGGAAGTGCTAAAATGCCAGCTCATTTCTGGGTTTAAGGACTCATTCCTGCAGCACTCTATTTGGAATAAAGCCTGGACAAGTGCATTGAAGTCAGGTGTAATTTCTGTTGCACACATGTTCATCTCTTAAGTGTTCAAGGCTTGCACCCCGGCTAACCGTTTTGTTAGAGTATGTAGTACGTGAATGCCAGAAAGGCTGCAGCGGACTCACACAAAGCTTTCAGCTGTGTGCGAGGACAGCGATCACAGATGTACTTCAAAATAACTCACATAATTAATTTCAGGGAGAAAGAATTTCCAAATACTTTTAATATAAAAGGCGGCCGGCAGCAACATTTTCATCTGGGTATGTTTTGACCTCGCGGGCCGGATGGAACCAGTCTCCAAGGTCTGGTCTACTGTGTTTTCTTTGTATGAATCAGCATTTAAACAAATGTGAAAAACTCAATTTTCCACTGAACGCTGGGCTGGGGTGATGCAGGTTTTACTCCAGGGTTTATATTCAGTACATACAGCATCCCACAACAAACTAGCACCAGCAGAGAATTCCTGTCTGGAATCTGTAACATTTGACGCCGGTCAGAACAGAGCCACAGAAATAACAACAACAAAACGCTGTTTGCTGTTTGGACATGTGGAGAGGCTGCAGCGCCGGCTTTAAAACATTTGGGAGGACGGCAGGATCTACCATCGTCTTTCATGTCTTGAAAGAGCGGAGCCATTCAAACGGCTCCTCTGAAGCGCTTGCGATGGCTCCCTCCAAAGGGGTGGGCGATTGTGTCGGCCTCCGCCCAGACGCGGCGGCCGCGCCTCCCATCTCTGCTGCTCTTGAAGATACCGCCGTGGCTCTTTTGGCGGGCTCGACCCTGGCAATCAGCGAGACTTCAAACCCCCGCCGCCACCCTTTGAACGGTGCCCGGGAAACGTCTGTTGCCAAGCACCGCTTTCCTCTCGGCGCCGAGATTAGAGACGCAGACGAGGGGAAACACTGGTGCTTTCAGATGCTTTTCTGTCTCCTTGTCAAGCAATGTCTAGTTTCACTACTGTACACAAATACAACATCACGCCCAGCCCCAAACGATGCCAACATAAATATACATTACTATTCTGCATGAGTACACAATGCATCAAAACAACCAGAGTAAAGTTGAACTTGTAATGGTTAAAATATCAGTACGTTAAAGGTATAATGTAAAGCATTTTCCAAAAAACAATGAATAGACTGATACAAAAATAATCCCTCTCAATCATCACTAGAAGTGTGTCTGTTTCTACAGAGACCCTGCAGCCCTCTGCCTGGATTTTCTTCTTATTTTGCTGTGTTCGGGACATTTTTGGGTGGCAAACAGCCTTTGGTCCCCACATGAGTGTGTAACCTCAAGCCAATAACAGTGACATACACACACACACAGTCACCTGTGCCCGCCCTAGACGAGCATCCGTCAGTTCCCCAAGGACGGACTAGTTAAATGTAGATGATATTACACGCACAGTGTTGCCGACTTGGTGACTTTCTCGCTGGATTTACTGACTTTTCAGATACTTTTAGCACTTGCTAAAAAGTTACGGGCATCGGGGTCACCTGGTCATTTTGTCAGGGCTTATTAACCCTGAACGTTTTGAATATAGACCCGGAAGTAAATTTAAATATAAGCCAATGTGAAGCTCGAACGTGAGATAGTAGTCATAACATAACAGCCTGTCAAAATAAATGCAGATCTCTAAACTAACTCTGTGTGTGATTGGGGGGGGGCGTGATGGTCAGCCCTGAGTGACACAAGTTACAGGTGAAATGGCAGAGCGTAGTTATTTTAATATCACATAATTAATCTGGAAAGTAAACAACAGTTTTTGAGGCACCGTCTACATATATATTTTTTAATTGGCCTATTAAGACGTGTAGCCTACTGTGAATGTAAATAAGTGCGTAAAAAGCAACAAAATAGACCTTATTTATAAAAAGAAAATAAAAAAATATCACGGGGGGAAACTCCCCCCAGACCCCTTTACAGAGGTCCAGGTAAGTACCAATGTTAATGTCATGTTTATTTGTATCACTCTGTTAGTCCGAAATTGCTTCCACATCTTGGCTGTTAAATATATTAAGTGTCAGTGACTTCACCTATGTTGTTTCTAGATCAGTGAAAATTCAGCGCAACACGCATATTCTACGTAAAGATAGGGAGGATATGCTTATAATTGTATAGCCTAATCAATACACGGGCCAGTGTCGCCTTTTATGTTTGCATTGGGCCCATTCACAGGAATCAAATATCCTCTCACGGATTTCTGTCTGCCGCTGGGTCTGTGCGGAGGTGTGGGTGTGTTTATTTCTGCTCTAGAATGTAAAACAATTAGAAAATAACATTTTATTCCTCTGATTCACTGCTTTGTTCTCGCTAACGCCGCTCCCTCTCTTTATTCACCATCGCTGCTTTCTCTCTGGCTCGTTGAGGCAAGGCAAGGCAAGGCAAGGCAGCTTTATTTGTATAGCACATTTCAACAACAGGGCAATTCAAAGTGCTTTACAGAAACATTCAAGAAATAATTAAAACAGTTATAAAAACATAAAAACATTAAAACATTAAAGATTAGAAAATAAAAACAAGCTAAAAATAAAAGCTAGGATAGAAGCTAAAATTGCATAAAACTCAAAAGAGTAAGTTATAGTGCAGTGTCAGAATAAAAGGCACCCGCAAACAGGAAAGTTTTAAGCTTTGTTTTAAAAGAAGTGAGAGTTGGAGCGGTCCTGCAGGTTTCTGGGAGCTTGTTCCAGATATTTGGTGCATAAAAACTGAACGCTGCTTCTGCATGTTTAGTTCTGACTCTGGGGACACTAAGCAGACCTGATCCAGATGACCTGAGAGGTCTGGATGGTTCATAACACAGCAGAAGATCAGAAATGTATTTTGGCCCTAAACCATTTAGTGCTTTGTAAACCAGCAGCAGTATTTTGAAATCAATTCTCTGAGAGACAGGCAGCCAGTGTAGAGACTTCAGAACTGGACTGATGTGATCCACTTTCTTGGTCTTAGTGAGGACTCTAGCAGCAGCGTTCTGAATCAGCTGCAGCTGTCTGATCGATTTTTTAGGAAGACCGGTAAAGACGCCGTTACAGTAGTCAAGTCGGCTGAAGATAAATGCATGGACTAGTTTTTCCAAATCCTGCTGAGACATCAGTCCTCTAATTCTTCTTATATTCTTCAGGTGATAGAAGGCTGTCTTTGTAATTGTCTTAATATGGCTGTTAAAGCTCAGGTCTGAGTCCATGACTACACCAAGGTTTCTGGCTTGGTCTGAGCTTTTTAACATCACAGATTGTAGGTGAGCACTAACCTTTAATCTTTCTTTTTTGGCTCCAAAAACTACGACCTCAGTTTTGTCTTTGTTCAGCTGAAGAAAATTCTGGCACATCCAATTATTGACTTGTTCAATGCACTCACTCAGTGCTTGTATTGGACTGTAGTCTCCTGGTGATAGAGTTATATAAATTTGTGTGTCGTCTGCATAGTTATGGTAATTTATTTTGTTGTTCTCAAAAATCTGACCCAGTGGGAGCATGTAGATGTTAAACAAAAGAGGCCCCAAGATGGAGCCTTGGGGAACTCCGCATGTGATTTTGTTCAGCTCAGATTTGCAATTACCTATAGCCATGGAGGAGGGGCCAACTTTGAACTTTGAAACCGAGAATACTACGTAATATACCTTTAAGGGCGCTTTCACTAGCCATAGTCCATTTGGCTAGTCCAAATCAGAGTGAAATTTATACTTTGGGTTTGTTTTCTTTTTAGTTTGGTTCGGTTTCACGGTGCACAAATTAAAGCAGAACAAATTTTTTAAAAAGTTTGCTAAGGGGCGTGTTCAAAGAAGTGAATATATCGTTTTTGTCTCGAGACCTGTCAGTTATATACTATCACTTTCATATATTGCTGTTTTTTCAAAGTGTTTTGACTTTGACTCGGCACTTAACTATTTATTTTTCTAGAAATGTTACCTTTATTTGATAGTCATTAGGTGTACATATTTGTGTTATTTTCATGTTTTTATGTGGTTATTTTATATCTAATATTTAATATTACAGTATCCAAGGTAACGATGGAGCTATAAAAGCTCATCACTGGGGGTCAGACTTGGCTTGTATCTCCAAGGTGATTGTGTGTTTATACATTTTTATCTGTAAATATGAATGTATAGTCTATGTATAATGTATAATCTAAGAGACTGGGCTTGTAGCCCCCAGGTGATTGTGTGTTTGTAAATTTGAATCTGTAAATATTAATGTATAGCCTATGTATAATGTATAATCTAAGAGACCGGGCTTGTATCTCCCAAAGTGCTTGTAGGCAAATAAATCGACATTGGAGCCGCCTGTGGTTCGTTGAAGTGCAACGTTATAACCGTCAGCCGTTGGTCTACAATCAAACACAACGCAGAGACTGTTGGCTGCCACAGCTATCAGCGGTACAAAACATAGTATAGAGGATGTAAACAGAAGAAAGACTACCCGTTACACGCACACAAAGTGCCAGTTTATCTCTAAAGACTTAATAAACATCACTATTTATGTGGATTTTATTTATTATTGCAGAAGTCGAGGTCAGTCCTCTCCCACTCATGTTCACCTGTCGTTTACCTGCATTTTGGTTCGCTTCAAAACTGTCCGAGACCACCTCTCAAAGGCCATCTCGGACCGTGGTTTTGCTCCACATCAGAGTACGATTACTGCGTTCTCAACCGCCCAAACGAGCTGCACCAGAGTTTGATTAAAACTGACTAAATGTTGTCTTTTGAAAGCGCCCCTAAATCTCCTGGCTGACTTATTATTGTTATGACTTTCAAGAAAAATAATAGTTTTTATGACTGAGTACAAGACTATTTGACTTTTTCAGCTATGTGGTGAGTCCATTTGCTTCTGACGGAGTCATTTATCCAGCAGCCTTCCCTCTGCTGGTGACTAAGTGTGGACCAGACTCTGTGTCATGTCTGTGGGTGCTGCTGTGGCCAAAAGGCCCTACAGCCAGCCATACATCATCAGATATTGATACGGTTCCACCGCAGCGCTACGGCTGACATTTGATTCATAGCTCTGGGTGCTCTTTTTGAATTCCTAACAGTCAACAAGGGATCACGGGGAAATGTCAATGTTGTGTTGGTTTGGGGCGCCTCAATGACATGACGGAGAATGGTAAAAGTAATGGAGGCGGTTGAGACAGGTAGTTAACTTTTTTCTCGAGCTAATGGTGTTTGACTGTGTTTGTGTTTGTGGAGGCAGGATTTAACATTGTATCCAGTCTTATTCAGATTTAAATGCTGTGAGTCACTTTTCTATTTCTAGTCAATCCTGCCTCAGATTTTTAGCATAGTTGAGTAAGAAAATAAAACAAATTAAAAAGCTAAATTAGAAAATCGGGGTACTTGGTGTTTAGTTGGTTAGTTACACCATTTTTTTCCCTTTCTGAATACACTTTGGACATAGGTGCTAACACATGAGCAAGACTGTATGTGTGCCTTGCCTATTTATCCAGCCTATTTTTTGGCATGGGGGAAAATAAATCAACCCAAAATACGGACCATATAGAAGTTAGCCTAACACTTTAAAAAGCATTGTCTGTTTGTGACCAAATGAATGTACGGTTGGTCTGAAGTGTCTGAAAAAAGAGAAAACTATTGATAAAAATAGTTTCATAATAGCCAATAACTTGGCCATACTGCATAGTTGTTGTTGTTTTGTTTTTTTTAAGAATATTGTGCAGGCAATGGGAAGAGGTTCACTTGAGAGTAAAGTTGGTTGGAAGTGTCTATAAAAGAAAAACTATAATATTGTCGACAAAAATCTGAAGAGTTAATTTGGCCATTGTACATGCACTTTTGAGACGGTCCCTAACTTCAGCTTGTGACTTTCCCGTCTATTGTCAACTTGTTCAAGGTGTAAAAAATCAGTTAAAGGTCTAAAACAACATCTACAGAGCCTTTAGGTGTCGAATAAAAGTACGGCTTTTCCTGAAAGAAATGATTATGATTGTGAATTAAACATACAAAAAACTTTTGGCAGGTACAAAATCAGTGTTTTGTTTATCTCTGTGGAAGATATCTGACGTTTGGTTCCCACTTCTAACAAGGCTTGTGAGCCAATAGTATAACAAAGTTGGTATTACGTATCTCTGGGTCGTCAATTAGTGTGGAAAAAACGGATGAATGACTGAGATTGACGATAAGTGCCTGGCAACGACTAGTTGTGAAGTAAACTCAATCGGAGGGAGAACGCGACATCTAGTGTCTCAATGTGATCAATAGCACCTTTCAGCTTTATCCTGAACTGAAAAGCAAATCTGGTGAAAACTGTCCAAAAGTTATTGATGATGAATATTGTATAATTTGTGCATTATCTGTTCTTATCCTAAAAAGCATCGTATTCGTTTGAACCCTTCATAAAGGCTTATAGGCGTTGTTGTGAACCAGCGTGAGGTTGAATGATCAATGTTGGGTGATACTTTAAATTTCACCAATTGCCATATTTCAGCTGCAAAGATGGTGAGAGGTGAGAAAGTTCACGTTCGGAGGCTCATGACAACCTTTCAAACCCCCCCGGACAAACTGAATGCGTGGATGTCAGACTCCAAACGGAGCTGTTCAGATGACATTTTGGAGATGTGAGGTTTTCTCCCAACAACAGTGATATGTTTATCCCGCAGACACTCGCTATAAGTTTACACCTGCCCTTTGGAGAAAATAGCGCTTTGCTTTTTTTCTGCACTGATGAATGTGGCTTCTAACAAACATCCCCCTGACAGAAGAGGCTTAAACAGTGCATGATCCCTCTCACCGCCAACCGCTGTGCACACACACACACAGCCTTTCACGACACAATATAATATGCACTTCACAGCCCGCGGATGAAATGAATGCAAATAACCGCGTGAGAAAGGCTTTTGAGCGTGCCGGAGAAATCAGTCTGTGGCCCCTGCTCTTTTAACATTTGCTAAAAATCCATCACGTGGCGTTTGCAGAGTAAGCAGAACGCCAGATAGACTGTAACAAATGCACGCACTCTCTTTTGTCACCTTTTCTTTCCTTTCCGCCGAAACCTTTCAAGTGCACACACATACTTCCTAAGCTCCTGCAGCAGGCCAGCAGAGAGAGCAGGAGAGGCATTACAATAGACTGAAAGGAGAGTCAATATCGAGCCGAGGAGAAAAAGAAAGGCAAAGAACACTGAAGGTCTGCACCTATTGTGTGTGTACGTGCGTGCGCGTTGTACTTTTAAGTCCTTTTCTGAAAAGTACACACCACTGCTCGGCGCCGTCTGATGTGTCAGACAGTTTCTCTAATGAATGCGTGTCAAGCTACTAAGCTCTGTACAGGAGATTTAACCAGCGCTTTTCTTTGTGACTTTTTATTTCGTAATGCACGCTGTGAGAGAGCGAGGTGAAGAGTGATCAGAAAAAGAAACCGAGACAAATGAGCGGTTCACCTTAGGACGGGGAAGATCATCGTCTCTCTTCACCTCCACAATCTGTGGACGCGTCTCGCTTTAACCGCTTAAATAACAGCACTGAGTGAAAGCACTGAATGTCAGCTCTGCTGGAGTGGCCGGCTGTTTGTGTGAAGTAGCTGCCACGTCTAAACAAGCCAGAGCTCTAAATGTGTTTCTATGAAGTGGTTCAGAGGGGAAGATGCTCGACATCAGGGTTGTTGTAGAGAAAGCAAGTGGGAGAAATTGACAAGTCTGTGTGTATTGCATAGGTATGTGTGCTCATGCATACGTCTATGAGTGCCACCTGATTATGAGCGAAGGCATGGGAGATTGAGAAGACTGACATGAGGCAATACAGCACGTCATAATGCTCGACGATGACATTTCACGAAGCGGTTAGAAAAAACAAAAACAGCAGGTAAGATGATGCAGGAGACAAAGCTCTTACAAATAATGCATGTGAGGAAGAAAAATCTATTTTACTACGTGATGAGAACACCGACGCCTAAATTATCCATAATTTCCTGGCAGATCATCGGTTCTAGCTCTGCGAAAACCCTGTGTCTCCAAAATGTGTTTGTTTACAGTCGTGACAATGTGGTTTTTAGGTTTAAAATTTAAAGTCACAGTATAATCCTTATTATTTTCATGAAATCAAACCCAGTTTTTAGACTTAATTGTTAATTTTGCCGATTTTTTTTACCAAGTTGCTGGTGAATAATAATAAATAACAATTAAATACATTTATATGTATGTATTTATTTTATACATTTTGTTTTAAAAGTTAGGAAAGCACGGTTTAAGTCAAGCCTGATGTTGCCGTATACACATAAAAGAACGATCCCAGTCACTTCCACACAGTGAGGCATACAGCTTATTAATCAAAGACTGGCATCAGATCGGTACTCCGTATCGGCCGACACCCAAAGCCCAGGTATCATAATCAGAACTGAAAAAGTCAGATCGGTGCATCCCTACTATTTATAGTCAGCAACTTTTTACAACAGCCATTCAATGTATTTACATTCTGTAATTATCTTTTCAATGTTAGCGGCGGAGTCTGCCATTCCTGTGCTGGATTCAAACCGTCTACCTACGTACGAGAGATTCACAGGAAACGGCGCGTGTTTGTAATCCAGTGCTGCTTGTAATTTTATCTCATTATGTCAGAGCTGTATTAAGTTACTGCTAACCAAGCATTGCTGCTGCTGCTATTTCACAATAAAAGCACTAGTACAGTTACCCAGACGTTCTACTTGCAGCGTTGTTGAGAACCGAGGTATGGCTGTTTGCACCCACCACTGTGAAATTGATTAGATGAACGATTCTCTATGGGAAGGACAGTTAAACATACATAAACAGACAGACAGACAGAGATTCCTATCTACTTAGATGACGCTGCTACGCTGCCACATATTGGCCAAATGGCACCAGCACAAGACGTCCAGGAGACATGACATTGTTTTGTAATATAAGCCCCGCCCATAGCATTTGAGCTAAGTTTGAGGGATAGCAAAACTTTATGGAACATCAGCAATCCAAAAAAGTAACTTTTCTGCGGCTTGGTCCAAAGATGTTCTGTACCAAATTTGTTTACGATTGCTCAAAATTTGTAGCAATCGTTTGCTACTTTGTAGGAGTAGCAAAAAATCTGATTTGGACACAATTCAAAATCTAGACGCAAATGGGCGTGGCTTATGTGAATAGATTCGTCTGGTCCCACAGAATCCAGGGAAAAAAATGGTTTCTGAGAGTTAAGGTTCATAAGTTACAGGCCAAAACGTAAAGGCCATTGTTATAGCGCCACCATCTGGTCAAACTGCACCACATTCGACACTGCACTCCCTTTGGTCCCCAGCAATACACCCGCCAAGTGTGAAGTAGATCGGATGAGCGGTTCTTGAGATATACGAAGGACACACAGACAGTTGGACAGAGATTCCTCCTTGCTTTATAGTTCGATTAAACTTAAGGTGGCTTTTATTGTCAAGAAGTCACTGGAAACGCACCGCATTAGTGCTAACAGAAATCACTCATCAAAAATGCATCTACAAAACAAAACATTGTCATTGTCTGCGTGGTTTTAACGGCGGCTCACTTTTAAATACTGCAGGGAGTAACGGAACAAGAAGGAGCAGCCTCAGTGAGATGTTAGCAACTTCCTTTACTGCACCCTGCTGTTGTGTGGAAAGCTCCTCGCGCCACGCACAGCATGAAATCAGATGGTGGTCTCTTGGGTTGATGGAAAAAAAAAAAAGCTTCTTTATTAAAACAACATGTTTTTAGCTGCGCTGTAAGCAGATACACCCGTCGCTCTTCTCTTTCTGACGAAGTAGAACCTTGCGGAGGGCTGTAGTTTTAAACTACACTTGCTGTTACCAGGGTAACCACGGGTGTTGCCAAATCAACCGGAGCCATTACAACTTTGAGAAAGAGGAGAATTGTCTCAACATGACTAATCCCTTGTGTTATTTCTGTCTTTTTCATTTTCTCCCCCTGCATTATTTTTTTCTATTCTGTTTATGTTGCTTATTGCTTTCACCTTCACTGCAATATCCTATGTTGTGTACATATCTATATTGCATATGAACCTGTTCCTGTGGGTGAGAAGTGACACTGAAAACACCCTCACACAAAAGGGATGTTACGTCACACACTACGGGCATGTTTTAAGATAAATCGACTTTTTGTTTGTGCCTTTGGTGCATAAAAACTCTCCTTGTCAACCAACATGTCTGCGACTGTGGTGTTTCATTTATCCATCAGCGGGAACGCCGCTAGTTCATCATCCGGCACAGGAGAGGTGCAACACAGGCCCTGAAATTCAGCCGGGGATGCAGAGACGGGAAACAGGGCAGCGGGAATGGATTTGTTATGTACCTGCTGACGTACAACCAGGTGCTAAAGCGACGGCAGGAATGTATTAAAAGTCAGAGCGTGTGCATTCTTGCACCGGCAGTTAAAGTTATATGCAACTGCGAGGACAACTCTGCCAGCGCTATTAGTAATTCATCATCTTTTTTACCGAATGTGAGGGATAAGTGCGGCGAGCTGGGTCAAACTTTTCTTAGTCTAAAAAGCTTAAAAGTCACCAGGAGTGAAAACTTCTCCTCTCAGCCTCTGACTAAAGCATATGATAACTATTCATGCTGTGAGCCGTGGGTATTTTTTTTTCCTTCAATATAACACAATCTGTCAAAGCTTTATCACTCGCTCTGTGAAGCCAATCGAACGGCTAATCAGCCCCATCTACCCAGAAGACTTTGTTCTAAAGTTCACGCTGCTGAGATATCTTGAAGCTGAGCCACCTCTGTGATAGTGTGAATGATCGGCACAAACGCTCTAAGGGCATGATTTGCTCCAGCCTCCAGGATGACTCTCATTTGATCTGCTAAGCGCGAGGAGACGGCGTCGGGGCGAGGATATTATGACTCATGGCAAACCCTGCCTGTCATCTGTATGCAGAGTTCAGCACTTCCTGTATCGGAGGGGGGAAGAGGTGGCATCAAAGGTCGCCCCCGGAAACATCCCTCTGTGACAATGACAACGGAGACGGTATTAACCGGCGGCTTCGGGCCCGCCTCTCGAATTTAGAGGTGACGCCTGTGACCCGAATCAGCAATTCTGGGAGCAATTGTTACAAAAAAAAAAAAAAGAAATCAGCTGATAAGAGCAGAGAAAGTAGAAGAAGTTCAGTAAGAGTTCAGCTGCATCTATTTTGTGCATTCATACTCCTCTAATTTGGCAGGGCTCAGCTATCGCGCAGGAGAAGCCGGGCATGGAGAAATGCTGCTATACCGAGTGAATACTATGAAATATTGCTCCTATTTCCCTGCAATTTCACACACACACGCATGTGCGTGCATGCCATATCACATTTACGAAATATGTAACCCTAACACGGGGGGTGAAAACCATCATGTAAACATTATGCGTTCCATATATGACCTCTGTGTTTCCTCTTATTGCCCAGTGGGATAACATAAAAATACATGAAGATGTAGAGGGGGCTCCATCCATAACCCAGTGGACAGTGGTTCCAGGCACAGCGCAGGCCTTAACTAGCTGGCTGTTGTATACTCATGGGCAGGCAGGTTGAAATATGAGGGCTGAGGACATGAGGTCTTCCCAGAATGCTAAACTCTCTCTCTCCCCCTCCTCCTCTATATCTCTCACCCTCTCTCCCTCTCTCCCCCCGCTGTGCCCCGCAACCAATCTGACGCCTAATTAATCCTGAAGGTCTTTTGTTCCGCTGAGGTTTTCCTCTCTTTCCCCCCACTGCACTCCATCCATCCTCGCCTCCCTCGCTCCCCCCACAGCCTGCCTCTCATCCCTCCCCCTGCCAGCTTGGTTTTCACCCCTCCTCCTCCTACACACACCTCCACTCACACACACACACACACACACTCTCATACATACACCTTATTCCAGCCTCTCCCATTTTGTTTCCCCCCCGAGGGAGGCACGGCACAGTCCCAGAGAGCAGGACAGAGGTAACAGATGTTTTCCTTTTTTCTTTTTTTATCTTTGGGGTAATTTAGTCGAGACAAAAATGTACGACTGTTGTTACATTTATTCCCAGCATTCTACTAATTATGCTCTTATGAGACATTTTCATGGTTGGAGACAATAAGCAGCAGAATATTAATGCAAAGATGTATACTGCAGCCCTAAATCGCTCTTCATGTCTTCAAAGGAATAGTGCCATATTTTGGGAAATATACTTATTTGCATTCTTGAAAAGAGTTAAATGAAAAGATCGATACCACTCTCATGTCTGTGAGCTAAATATGAGACTACAACCAGCAGCTGGGTAGCTTAGCTTTTACCTTGCATGGCAGCTGGATTCTCGCGATGTCACAAGATCGCGCGAGAGTCGTGGTAGAGTTGGGCCGGTGTAAATATTTTCAAACTGGTTTGATATTAAGCCACAATACCGGACCGGACAACTGTACCGAATGTTATCACTATGTGTCGCCACAACTCGGAGAAGCGGCCTGTCACCGTAACAGCCCATCTTACATAAGTGAGCCTTGGCTGAAGTTGTCGCTAACTTCGGTGCTTAACCCCCTTCACTTCAGTCAGCAGGTGGCAAGTAAGACATAGGAACTTGGCTTGTGTCTTGAGGAGTTGTATTATTTATTCACCAACAACCTCAACCGTACACACACTGCACTGCTACGTTCACAGATATAACGTTACTTATAACTTCATACTCACCGTCACACACATACACTCTCACACCTCTCTCTCTTGACCGCACACTCGCTAATGTTACGAGCCATCAGGGTTGCAATACACAGGCCAACGGAAACTGGCATAAAATCAAACTGTTGTGAGCTCGTACACCGGACCGGACTGACAAAACCGGAAATCGACCCAACTTTAAATCGCGGGATCATATATCACACACAATCCATCTTGTCAGGCTTCAAGTAATGTGTTTGCGTCTGGCAAAGCTAGACCACTGGCCAATCAGCGTCCTCTGAGGAGCTACTGGCAGCTACGGTGTGGCTTAGGTGTGTGAGGCGACTGTTCGTTCTAAACAACAATGGCGGCTCTTAAAGAGGTTAGCGTAGCTGCTGCAATCAGTTATATCAGAATTTGAGAGTATTTCTTCAGTGAAAGAAGAGCAAAGAACGGCACTGAAGGCTTTTCTCGATGGAAAAAGATGTTTTCGCTCTTCTCCTGACTGGCTTCGGTAAGAGTTTGATTGACAGATGGTTCACCCAATCACCTGTCAAGTATAATTTGAAAGTGCCTGTCCTTTTTCCAAAGAGTTTCCAATGACTGCTTCTCAGATGGTTCTGTGTAACAAGCCATCTGGCGGGTCAGGTTAGCTTAGCATAAAAACTGGAAACCTGACTCTGTCCAAACCACAAAACCAAAAATACGTACAAAAAATCAAAATGTAAAAGGGGGTTATTGGCCACACTATTTCTTTGGCTGGAGCAGTTGCCAGGTAACCAGGTCTTCCTAAAAGAACATTGCTTTTTTTAAGCACGCCATGTATGTACACACTGATGATAAGATGTTGTGTAATTTCATTTTGCTCCAGTTGATGCAACAGAAGATGCGTTTTTCAGATACGATGAAGAAACTAGTTTGAATCAATACAAGTATTACCAGACTGGTGCAAAGGTGAGTATTTTAACATAACAGCCATAAAAAAATACACCCCCCTCATATTCCATCCCGCAGCCAAGCAGAGCATATCAGCAGCACAAGCCATGTTGCCTCAGCTAAGGCAGCGAGGGGAGGAAGCCCTCGGGAAAACATCTACAGAGGTTTGGGAGGCCCAGAGGGTCCATGTGATCAGCCAGGCATGTGAGTAGGTGGAGAGGGACAATCACTGGCAAGGGATGTGACTGTGTCTGTGTCTGAGTAGCAGAACAGGGCCCATATTCTGGACATTTTGTTTTGAGGATATAATACGCTCTCATGGCTGATTATTATTTTGTGAAAACCTAAATCCACTTCAGCAGCTAAGACGTCTGTAATAAATTCAGGAAACATCAACACCATATTTGTAGACTAATTGCAATAGCTAAATGAACTAATTTATGATCAGAAGGCAGGCTGCTATAATATGTAAACATACTGTATGTGTAATTGCAAATAGGATAATGGATTATCTGCATAAATAAATTATAGCTCATTTCTCTTTTCCCTTCCTCTTCCTCCTTTTTCTTAACCTATCAAAAGATTTTACATGGTGCGCTATAAAAATTATTAAAGAGGACCTATTGTTATTATGCTTCAGGTTCATACTTGTATTTTGGGTTTCTACTAGAACATGTTTACATGCTCTAATGTTCAAAAAACGCTTTATTTTTCTCATACTGGCTGTGCTGCAGCACCACTTTTCACCCTCTGTCTGAAACGCTCTGTTTGAGCTCCTGCCCCCCCCTCTCCCAAAAAACACCAGTCTGCTCTGATTGGTCAGCTGGCCCACTCTGTTGTGATTGGTCAACCGAACCAAACTCTTCGGACTCTGCTCCAGCTCTGCTCTAACTAGTTTTGTTTAAGGGCGTGCCAAACTAGCCGTTATGCAAATGTATTACATGGTGTAATAGTTATGGAAGAAAAGGCAGGACTTCAATCAAGGTGTTTCAGGCAGTTCAGGACCAGTGTTTCTAAAGTAACCCCCTTCGGCGTGGACTTTGGGCTTTGTAACTTTGCAGAACTTTTACATGCACAAAAAGCTATATAGCACACTAAAGGAAAGGGGAAAAGCACAAAAGCATAATAGGTCGTCTTTAAAAGTTAACAGTGGATCTCCAACATGTACTGAGGCATGCATCCTATAATTAGGTCAAAGTTTCCTGTCACAACATTTGCCCATTCCTCTTTCCACAGATGGGAAAGTTAAGTTAAGTTATGGGAAGATAACTCGTTTATGAGCACACACCCACTGAGCCAAAGAATGAGTGAGAGGCGGTGCTCTGCGAGCTAACCCCGTAGCACAAAGGCTAACCCAGTAGTACAAAGTGCATCCACTGAGCCGAAGAACAATACCCAATTCAAACTGAAATCGCAAAAGGTACTTTTATGACAGCTGTTTTGCTTGAGTTTATATGATTCTAGCATGTAACAGAGTTCTTTATTTATTACTAAAAAAGCTAAGAGAGCTTTTGAAACGTAACAAACTAGGTGCCCGCCAGTCTCCCAGCTGGAAATGTGTGCACAACACAGCGTTGTGTTGTTCTTTGTATTTACTGTGATCTCCCATGTTTTTGTCGAGACTGAAAACTCTAAAGTAGTTGATCTGCTAAGTGTTTGATTTATCTATTTATCTCTGCTGAACGGTTGAAGCAGCGATAATGTCTGTGTTTGACCAGTCAGTCACGTTTAGCCCTGACAAATTCCTAATTTCCTGTATCATCAGGAAATAGTAGCCCCAGAGAAGGGACTTTTTCATCACCTACAACGAGGAACTAAATTTAGTCGCTGGCTCCTCTGGTTGATATGCAGGTGTAGTCCCTGAGTTCCTCAAAAGAGTCTTGGGTCCCCTGGGAAACTTCTTGTGGTGGAAAAGCTTTAGAAGAGACTTTCAATCCTCAGACAGACTGCCAGAAATGTGATATCAGCCACTAAGTATCAGCCAATGCTAATATGATCGACGTTATGCTGTTTGATAGCATGTTTTCTACTTAATTGATCAATACCACACAGTCAATGTAAACCTAATCTTTTTTCTCCTTTGTCTGTAAAATGTCAGTTCTAATATATCCCTGGTATAAATAGTGTTTTGACAGCTTTCCTCTCCCTAATAACAGCAGTGTATAATAGATGGATAAGAGAACATTTTAAAGAGGAACTATCATGCTCATTTTCAGATGCATACTTGTATTTTAGGGTTCTACTAGAACATGTTTACATGCTTTAATGTTCAAAAAACACTTTATTTTTCTCATACCGGCTGTGCTGCAGCACCTCTTTTCGCCCTCTGTCTGAAACTGTTGTGATTGGTCAACCGAACCAAACTCTTCGGACTCGGCTCCAGCTCCGCTCTAACTAGCTTTATTACACGGCTTTGTTGAATTCTTGATTCTGATTGGCCAATCACGGCATTCTACGGTCTGTTATTTCTTTATAGCAGACCGTTGCTATGTATAACAGACCGTTGCTATGGGCGCGGTTCTGAATGTCGGACTCTGGTGGACCGTTTTTGTGTAAAATTATTGCTTTCTTAAGTAAGTAGCCGTGTAGGGCGATGCAAGCCCTCTCGGAGTTTATTTCACAACAATGACCAGCTCGCTGTACATTATCCCTTACTTGTTTGAGGGTGTGCCAAAATAGCCGTTGTGCAAATGTGTTACTTGATGACATCACCACGTGACGGAAGAAAAGGCGGGACTTCAAACACGGTGTTTCAGGCAGTTCAGGAGCAGTGTTTCTGTGGGGGAGAGGAAATTCCTTTCTCGTGGACCTTTTACATGCACAAAAAACGATATAACGCACTAAAAGAAAAGGGAAAAAGCACAAAAGCATAATAGGTCCCCTTTAAAGATAAGCACTCATCTAAAATAGCTGAAGATAAAACAGAAAATCCGGTGTTGTGCTGGTTGCAGCACGCCTGTTTAAGTTTTAAAACAATACTCTGGTGCCACATCTGTTGATCTGCTTACTGTACGTCGCCCTGTTGGCTTCATGAACAATCAGCTGTGAGTGACGCCTGCTGATTTGGGTGTGTGCGAGTCTCTATTCAGCGTCAATGACGGAGCGGTCCATTGCTCCAGGCTGGAAGGTCATTTAAAGGCCAGAAATCCAGACCTCTCCTCTCCTCTCCTCTCCTCTCCTCCCTCCTCCTCCCCCCTCTCTCTCCTGCCTGAGAGCCAGAGATAAACCTACACATGCCAGCCACACAGGACCAATAGTCATGATTTATCGGAAGCCATTTGGTACCTGAACGCCTATGAAATTGTAATGAACTTGATTATGCTTTTAATGAAGTGTGAGAGGTTCTTCAGAAGCGATTATAGCCATGCTCTGGCTCACAGCTGGGGGCTGTGGAGGGGGAAAGGAGGAGGGAGGAAGGGAGGAATGGAGGACTGTCACGAACGATGAAGACTTTGTAGGATAGTGTAGGGCGAGCAGAGGTGCAGGCAGGAGCGCCGCGCTTCTATGGAATAGATTACAGGGGCGTTTTACTGTATGTGCGAGGTGACTTGACTTGAACCCCATTTCAGTTCGTCCCTGCTAAGGGATTTTCCCCTCAAAGCCGCATGCTGACGTGGTACATTAGATTCAACAGCCTGCAGCCTCATAGGTCAAATTTTGCATACATATTAGACAGTCGAGGATGATTCTAACCTTTCCGTGTACAGGGTGCTCCCATTCAGACGGGGAAACATTATTGTTCGGTAATTTCACACACAAATCTGCACTCTCCTCGTGCTGCTTCTTCTTTAAATACCACATGATGAGGTAAGTGGCTGCTAAAAGGGCAGACTGACGGTCCAGGAGCAAACAGCGGCCTTTTTGCTCACATTATTATTGTACGCTAAGTGACAAATTGTAATGAGATACTTTATGGATGCACATAAAGAATTCCCTTCTCGCTATCATTTACAAAGGTCAGACATCAGGATTCATTTTAAATACAGCTACTGGTGTTCTTTAAAAGATTATTGCAGTTTATTACAAATAGTGTGTTATTTGCATAGTTTTGGCCACTTTTTCAGTTACGATAATATCGTAATTGCTGAGTTCTGGGAACATGGTAACATCGCTAGGGCCGTACATAATGATTATTTTCATTATCCATTAATCTGGTGTTTAAACGATTAATTGCTTACGCTATAAAACATCAGAAAATAGTAAAATATGCGCATCGCAGCGCTTAAAGCCCCACTTGTGACATCTTCAAATTGCTCATAATGTCTGATGAACAGTCAGACTAAACCAGAAGATATTCAATCTTCAGTGATATAACACAGATTACAAAAGCACTTGGAGGTGGTGAAGTTGATCAAAAATGCATTTCTTTTCTATATGAGAACACTTCATCCAGAGGGTCTTAATGAGGAGCTGTCTTTAACTCGTTTCTCTGTAATGGCTTACTGTCATCCATCTGTTGCTTAATGCAGGCCAGCCCGTCCTACTGTTGCTTTTAGTTGCTGCTGTGTATATACAGTGCATGTGTGCATATAGAGTTAAATACTCATTCATTTGCCATATGTAAACTGGGAAAAAAAAGTTAGATCGTTTGATCGATTATTTCTCTGTTGTTACAAAGCTAATTGGCATTGTATTTTACATCGTTGGAAAGCCTGTTGTTGTCAGCGTTGTCATCTTGGAGGATGAAGTTACGTCCCAGATTGTGGAGATATGGGATCGCCACTGGCTGCAGAATCTCATCCCGATATCTCACTGCATTGAGATGGCCTTCAATGATGACAAGCCTTGTTTTGCCAGTGAGGGAGATGCCACCCCACACCATGACACTGCCCCCACCAAAAGCTCTTACTCCATCGGCGCAACAATCAGCATAGCGTTCTCCACGTCGTCTCCATACTTTGACCCTGCCATCCAGCTTTCGCAGACAGAACCTGGACTCATCACTGAACATGACATTCCCCCACATGTTCAGGTTCCATTGTCTGTGTTGTCGACACCAGCGCAAACGGGCCTGACAGTGAAGGGCAGTCATTGCAGGCTTCCTGGTAGCCTTATGAGAATACACTGTTTACCATTGGCAGAGCATTTTGGCAAATTTTTCTTGGGCTTTTCCCACATAATCAGCTGTGCTGCTCATCATTACTCTTCGCCTTTGTTTCCTCTTCTAAATGAGCTCAGCTTGACCTTGAGGTTTGCTTAAAATCTGTGTAACTTTTTGTGTTTCTTAATCCTCGAACTTCATGTCGCCAAGTTCTCCGATCTCAGCAATTAACTTAGTATTATTGATAAAATAATTATGACTAAAACCCACAAACACAAGCCCAGAAGTATCCTTTAACTATCTAGAATGCCAGTCTAGAAAAATACAACTGCAAAAGGAAGTGATGAATGCAGATGTTTCGTCAGTCTATTTGCACTGCATCACTTATATGGTGATAATCACAGCTGATCCTGTGGGTACAGTCTGCCACGGTAGCTGTCACTTTGTGTGTATCTGTCGCCATCACTGTCTACATGCTGAGGCTGTAACACTATCTGCAAGGTCTCCGAAGCTGTTAATCAACTCCTCTCTAATGTGTTGTTCACACCTCTCTCTCTCTCTCTCTCATCCTCTCTCTCTCTCCCTCTCTCTCTCCCTCTCTCTCTCTCTCTGCGACTTGGTGGATTTCTATCTTAGACAGGGCGCTTGGCTGGGCGATCGCTGTCGCTAATTTGTTGTGGCAATATTAATTAATGATCAGCCTGTCACAGCTGTTTATATTGAGACAGATTAGAAGTGGGAGAGATTAGACAAAGAAAACAATCTGCGAGAGGCTCAGCGGCTGACAGGGGTCACCTTCACGTGTCTGAAATCATATTCAATTTGCCGAGGCGGAGGCAGGGAAATTACTCCACTTGACCAGTCTGTATTCTTCTCTATCTGTGATGGCTCTCATTTAGAGATAACTAAATCAATTCATTTTGAACCGCAATAAACTAAAAAGACAATTTACAGTCGCATTTGATCTCAGCCGATGTGATGAAAGTTGTATTTAATATGTTTGTAATGACAAATACGCTGGCTTTTCCACGCTTTCTCTCCTCACCCTCACCTCCATTAACCCTCATTTCCATTCTGCTCTGCCACCAATCACATTTCCCTATTCAAATGGACCTTAATCCAAGGTGGCAGCGTGCAGCGTTCTGACCGCTGACCTCCGTACTGTCCTTTCCGCGTGGACCTGCTGACTCTGTGCCTTCCCGTCGCCGCACACGAGTCTCCGGCTCAGTCGACTTGGCAACAACGCAGCGCATTGTGACGGCGAGGGAGAGATTAAGTGGCCAATCAAGGCCTGAACAGTGGAGTAATGATTCCACTTGGTAAAATGGGTGTCAGGATTACTCCGGCACTTTCTCACTTCACTGTGCAGGCTTTAATAGGGCAAAGACATTTTCCGCTAACAAGAGTGCTGTAGGCACGATTAAAGAACAGCCTCCTACTGACTGATTAATAATAAAGACTAAACGTTACGTTTAGTGGCGAATGTAACCTCGAGGTCAAGGACTGTACCAAAATTATTAGGGGTGGGGGTGGGGGGGGGAGGGTCACAAAAGAGGGAGGGTATTATAAATTACATTTTTGCTGAAGGGAGAATATTCTAACTTTTTTGGGAGAGCAGGGGAATCATTTTATTATTTATTTTATTTTTTATATTTCATATTTGTGAAATTAATTGTAAAACAAGATCAAAGAGCTACAACAAAATGATGGCTTTTCATGAGTGCCATAGAGGTCGGGGTGAATAGGTGGGTCAAGAAATACTGGACTTTCACCCAGGAGAGCGGTGTTTGTATCCGGTGTGCAACCAGAAGTCAACGTTGATTTATTTGTCACGTAAATTACGTATTTAAGTAACGCCACTTCCGGAGTTATTTTAACCCAAACCATGTTATTTTCCTAAACCTAACCAAGTAATTGTGTTGCCTAAACCTAACCAATTCGATCTTTTCATAAACCTAATTAAGTACAGTTTTTTCCAGGAAGTTGTTTCCTGTGAAGACGGAAGTTTATGTTGAAAAAACGATATACATATAACAAGTGGAAATTGATATGTGTTGCTGGACATTCGTAGGAAAACGAACAAAAAAGGCCGGAATAACTTTTTCGTACGATATCATACGAACCGTTGTATGAGATTATGACGACTGAGCTCTCCACCTCCCGCTGGAGCTCTGACTGCAGGTCAAAGGCAGTGGGGAAACAGATCTGGGTCGTTCTGCAGCTGAAGGAGTTTCTGGTGAACCTGCATGATTTTGTCTGATTTTGCCGGAATCGGACCCGGTGGTACAGATGACAAGCATTAAGAATAACTATATAGAAATAGCCAATCTTCTTGCTGATGGTCTCGTTTACTTATATAGGTCATATAGAGCCATTCTGCTGTTGAAGAGAAGGGGAGGGTCCAAAGAAAATATAAATAATGCTGGTGTTTTTTATAAAATAAAATATAATATTCAGCACCCCTTCCCACCCCAATCATTATTGTACAATCCCTTAGAAATTGATTTGTGACCAGGAGGTCAACTGTACTGATGATGTGCTGTTGAGCAAGGCACTTAACTCCCGATATCACTGAGAGAGCTGCTAAATGTAGAGGAGTGTGGTTGTACTGGGTATCTCTCAGCTATGACTAAGTAGGGTGAAGTCAGTGTAAGTCAAGATATATCTGCAGAATGCATTCTCATTTGATTTCCCTGGATAAATAAAGGTTAAATGATGAAATACAAAATTAAAGCCCTTGCTGGAAGATAAATAGCTCTTTAATGTCAAGCAGACTGTGGCCCAGTGCCTCATTTCTGGTATGATTGTTAAAAGTCAATTCCCATAGCCATGAGCGTGGGAGGGATGGAGGAAAATATAGGCAATATTACTGCAGGAAAAAAGTCTATTGCAGTAGTATGCTTGTCTTGTCACTCTCGCTGTGTTATTCCTCAGTATGTATGTGAAGCAGAATACAGTACCATGCGGTTCCCGTGAGTTTAAATATTTCATTGGGGGGATGAATTCTCCAGCTACCAGCCTTTCCTGCTCAGCTAAGTCTGAAGGACTAATGCTGCTCCTCATCCTTACGTTCCACTCTGTTGAGTTAATGCAATGTCCTCATATTACTGTCCTGTCTGCCCCTATTACTTTCATTGTCCCCCATCAATATAGGCAAGTGTTGAAGCCCTTTCTTCCTCTCAATTCTTTTTTACAAGAAGGAAGTAGCAATGTTGTGTTAACTCTGTGCTTTACCTCTGACCCTGTGTTAGTGTTAGACTTTAGCTGCTGGTTTACCCTGTGGGTCTTTTTTTTAAAGTAAACCAACCAATCAATCCAGAGGTTGTGTATGAAAGCTCTCCGCCACCATAGGGGATGATTGAGATGACCCATTGCCTCCTTTGCCTGGAGGAATTATATTGTGTGAATAGAGGGGATGCACATAGGTCCAGGCTGTTAGAGCGACTAAGTTGGGTCAGGACCAATCTCTGAACCCATCGGCTACTGGTCTGATTACGGATAAGCCTCTGGGGGAAGGGGTTATATTTCTGGGGTTTCGGTGTAGCCAGCGGATATCCGGGCTAAGACTTCCTTTCCCTCGTGCGCTGCTCATTGTTTACAGTCCGATTAGCAACCTGAGATGCGAGACTGGAGTTGGAGTTGAGAGACTGACGGATGACCTGTTTACCTGCATTCAACCAGCCTGTTCGAGCGTGATTGGCCAATACTACTCGGACTACGAACAGAAACCAGAACACATCCGATACCAAAATTTCAGGCTTGTATTAAAGGTCCCATATCATGCTCATTTTCAGGTTCATACTTGTATTTTGTGTTTCTATTAGAACATGTTTACACGCTGTAGTGTTCAAAAAACACATTATTTACCTCGTACTGTCTGCCTGAATATACCTGTATTTACCCTCTGTCTGAAACACTCCGTTTTAGTGCATTTCAATGGGATTGCAACAAAATTGCATTGCTAGGCAACAGTTTGGGTCCATGTTTACTTCCTGTCAGCTAATGTTATTTACATACACTGCAACAGGAAATTAACTGGGACACATTTAGAATGTTTACGTTTAAAACTGTGTAATAGTCTAAATATTGTATATTTGTGACATCACAAATGGACAGAAATCCTAACGGCTTGTTTCAAACGCGTAATTTCTGAATACGGGCTGTGTATTTCTCCGTATATTGAGCGTTTTGATAGTTTAACAGTATTTATATAGCACTTAAACCTGCTTTATAATGTAAAAGACCTGAAAATCTCACTTTTTACAATATGGGACCTTTAAGTTTATCTACAAATACAGCAATGACATTAGAATTAGGAATTAAATACCAAAGGACATGTATTTTTCAGGTGCACTAAATCATACAAAAACATATTCTCAGAATTTTCTCTAATCTTCCTTTTTTTTGTGAAAAATCACAAAACCACTTAGGTTTAGAAAAACATCATGGTTGTCTTTAGTACGTAAACTAAGTAGAATATATACGGAAACAATGTACATCAGTACGATGTCACGAACCAAGAAACATGAGCGGTCATTGCAGAATTAGCATAACATCACAAATGTTCAGCAACCAGCTAGCTAGTATCCAACATTTATCTTAGATTACTACATTTTGGCTTTATTTGCCGTCATCTTTGAAGTAGTAACTTTGAGTTACTAATAATACCAGTAATTCTTGCTAACAAATGATAGCACCAGCTGTTAATAAAAATTAGCAAGCTAGCTGTCTGGCATGGTAGCTAACGGTAAAATCAGCTTTTCATCAAGTTCAAACGAGGTCAAAATGACTCCATTTAGTTGGAAATTGTTAAAAAAGCCATTCATAAGCTCTCTGATAAAATGAGTTTAAAAAAAACGAACGCAGATGTAACACTACTTCACGATTTCAGAGCACACAGGGCAACACGGTAAAGAGATGGAACTTGACATTGGCTTCACTGGTGCAACCTGAAGTGACTTTGGAGATATAACTTTCCTCATTTTTAGGTCTATTAATGCATGAAACTAAAAATCAACCAATACAAAATAATATGAATAACTTGTCAAAGGATAGTGTCACGTTAATAACACATTTTTGATGAAAAAATAGTCAGATAGAAGCATATAATTTTAAGGAAAGGAAATAGATTAATGCTATATACTGTGTGGAGCTATTAACATCTTCTCAATAAAGCTTTATCCTGCAACAGGTACAGCCAGAGGGAATTCTGGGAAAAGAACAGAGCAAGGTGGCACACATAATTTGGCGTACCACCATAACATTTGCATTACCCACAGGCTACAGCTGGCAACCACCCCCACATTACGCTTCACATCTGCAGTGTAGTCAACCGCTGCCCATGCAATCAGTGCTTGGCAGGGAGATTGGCTCGCATGTGAACATAGAAGGAGTGCATCTGAGCTGGAAGGGTTTCGAATTAACATTGCGCAACAGTTTAGACGTGTAACACATCGTACCCACAAACACATGCCTGGTCACATGTTTATTTGCACATGCATGCGTGCATATTGTATTTGCGCTTTTTGTCCTTTACCAACGAAAATAAAATGCCTCTCGAGCCTGGCAGACAGCACGGCTGACTTTCAAGAAATTCCACAAGCGAGTGCTTTCTGGAACTAAACGGGTGCGGCAAATCCTCTTAAAATCCTTTTAGACACCGTGGCAGCAGGGAGAAAAAGAAAAAAAGTTTCTCCCAGGCAAACGTGCAGGTTTGTTGGGTTGATGTCGCGCTCTGGGGAAGGACACTCTCGCCAGTTTATTTCTTCAAGGCTGGGAAAGAATGTTAATACGACACATACCCTACAGGACGCGCGGGAGCACAATATGGTGGCGTGTGTGTGTGTCGACCGACGGCTTCAAGGAAAGACTTCAGGGAGAGGACGCTTTGGATGTGTATGGATGGGCTTAATTTTTCCATTCAAGACTTAAGAGAGCGCATCCTTTTGTGTTGTATTAGGACAGTAGAGGGAAAAATTACAGTTTCCCTTCCAGCTGCCAATAAGCCAGCGACCTGGACAGCTTGGATTCAAGGTTTTTTCTCTATACAAACAATAGTAAACAACTAAAATCAGTGTGACTATCTACTCGGGGCAGTTTTACTTTCGATGAAATTCTTATGCTGAAATGAAGTTTTAAACGGCTGTCAACAAGTGCCAGCCAATCCAGCCACTATGTCTTTAGGCTCTCCAATTTCCGCAAGTTTCTCAAAAACTAGTTTCCTGGCTCTGATTGCTATTTACATATTTGGGTAAATGAGCATGGGATTGGGCTCGGTGGTTTGTTTGTCGACTTGCTTTTTCTATCTCCTTTGGGCAACAGATTGAATTAATGTTTGTAGACACTGTGATGCCACACATGAGGAAACAGGAGATCTTGCAAAATTACAAAAACTCTCCCAATTACAGCTCTGCAAACACATAAGACTGGAAAAAAAAACTCATTTGGGCGGCGATGCAGATTTCTCTCGTGTCAGAGGCACAAGGACAATAATTAGCTTCATTTACACGCTTTTCTATTTAAACAGACCGACAAACAGATATTGTTTGCTCAAGACTCGGGCTCTGCAGAACACAAATGCATGCGCACATCTGTGAACTGTATTTTCACTATTTTTAGACACAAGGTAAATGCCAGCTTGCATACACATATCTTTATCAGCGCTGCCACCATTTCTCCTTCCATCCCGCTCTTTTTTAGCTCCTATCGCCTTCCCTCCTTAATTACTTGTTGGAAGGTGTTTGGCTTTTCGCTGCACGCCTGCTGTTTTGGTCATTACAGGCCTCGGTAGGAAGTGGAGTAGCTGCCAAAGCTTAGCAGAAGACAGGCGCTGGGGATGTGTCTGTACTCACCTGGGGTAAATGAGGACAGCTCTTCCTGCTGGCTTTGAGGCCTGTCCTCCCCTCGGGGGCTGTCCTGATGTTGAAGAGGGCCTGAAGAGCACACTGGGCCGCATGGGTTTTCGCCAGCTTCTTGCTGCGACCACAGCCCTCAAATATCCGCCCGTCCACGCGCACTGCCATCACAAAGCTGCGCAGCCGTCGGCCCTCGGCTCGCTCCGAAAGGCAGGCGTAGCGCAGGCCCGGCCGGAGCTCATTGAGCAGCGCCACGGGGCTCTTGGGGGCCTCCGGCTCCGGAACAATCCCGCCTAGCCTCTGCTGAGCCTGCACCATCAGGTCCAAGGTGTGGCGGAGCAACCGTCCGTGTCTCAGGAGCTCACTCGACAGCAGCTCGCTCTCTGCCGCCGAGTTGCATAGCGAGAGGCCGTCGGAGCACGGCGACGACTCGAACTCCTTGAAGAGCGTGTCGGGGAAGTCTGACTGATCTGAGGTGAAGTCAGCCGAAGGGTTTGAGATGTTTCCCATGGCCAGGTGGGCCTGAGGAGCGTTGGGGAACTGGACGAAGGACTTGAGGGCCAGCTCGGCGGCCCTCATCTTAGCTTTCTTCTTTGTGGGGCCCGTGCCCTCGAAGGTCAGGCCGTTCACCTCCACAGCGATGGAGAAGACGGGAGCGTGGACCGGGCCCGTCTGAGACACCATGCGGTACTGCAGGCCCGGCCGGAGCTCATTGAGCTGCACCAAAGCATTCTTTGGCGCTTCAGACCACGTCAGTTTCTTATAGATGAGGCGGAGTTGACACAAGTGCCCGTTGTTGTCCTCCTCCAGCGGCCGTTTCCTCTTCAGACCAGAGCTGCCACTTCTGGCAGAGTCGGAGCAGAAGAGCGACTGGCACTCCGCAGACCCTACGGAGCGATCCTCCAGGTTACCAATGTTACGGTTTTCCTTTACCTCTGCACTGCTGGTGCCTGCAATAAAAACAGAAACAAAATGTCAAAGTGATAAAAAAAATAGAGAAGCAGTCATTACTGTGTGACACATTTATCCTGGCTGAACAAAATGAATCAAGGAAAATCTCCCAGGCGAGATTGAGCCACTTGATACACAATGAAATGGTAATGAACAAATCTACAATCATCTCCCTGAGCCGAGCCCACTCCACAGCACAGGGCTCTATCATATTTAAGTGTTTTAAAATACAAATACAAATCCCCTATAAAATGGCGATGTTATCTGCCAACTCATTCTGTAATCGGCCTCCAAATTGGTTCTGAATCTGTGCCGTGAGTGGGAAACATCGGTCCCCGTGGCCGATGCAAATCACCAATCCTATTTGTAATGGGGGTGGGGATCACATCGAGCGGCAGACATTCCAAGAAAAGGATGAAATGTCTGTAGCCCGCTTTATTTCACACTTCTGTCCTCTGTGAGAGCAAAGTCTGAACAGCTGTGATACGCTCTTCAAACCTAGTTACGGGGAAGTGGTGGCGTATTGCATTTCTGATGGGAAATGAACAGAAATAGGTTGGAGAGATCTTGCCACAGGAATGTTAATGGTGGGATGGGAGGCTGGGATCGAGTGCTGCCATTCACTGGCGGGCTGAGGCTGATAGTAGATGGTAGTGTATGCGGGCATGCTTGTACCTATCTAACCCTCAGAGAAGAGTGAAGGTACAGGTATTATATGAAACTAGAAAAAAACTAAAGAATCTATCGGGACCAATGGGTTCTATGGGTACCCACGAGTCTCCCCTTTACAGACATGCCCACTTTATGATAATCACATGCAGTTTTTTGAATGCAGTCTAAATGTGTTATTTTAACCTGTTCTAAAAATGGTGTATTTTAATATTTCTGCATACTGGGGTCCCCTTAACAGTCTTGGAATAACATAAATTGGGTATCACTCTAAAGCCGAGACTCTTGTGGATCCAATGAGCCCAACTGTATTCATGTGTGATGATGTTAGTCCCCATAGTAGCCATTTCATTGTAGTGAGACCATTTTTTGAAACTTGACCTCATTGTATAAAATGACCTGTGGTGACCTCTAGGATAATCACAGCCTCATGAAACTTTACAGCCACAAACTAGAGACCTAGAGCATTCAGAGGATGGATGGCTTTACTAGCTAGATTGACAATAAGGGGGTTTCTGAGCAGTTTACACAACAGAAGTGCTCGCCATCCAATCACTGAAAAAATGCAATTATTGCAGAAATCTCCAAATGTCAAAAGTTTTTGATACCAAATCACAGCATGGCTTTTTCTATGGTGTTCCTCAAGAGCTTGGTGTCTTAATGTGGTATTTTGGAGGGATCACTGATCATTTTGATCAATTCTCGAGTGGTAAAAAGATGGTTAAATTTAGCACCAAATCTGTGTAACAAATGGTATCAACCCAAAAATTGCTGCAACAACTTATGATACATAATAGAGCATGGGGATGACCATCATATACTTCTATCATAATGTTCTAAACCCTTATACACTTTCACAATCAATTTTAACTAATTAATTATTCATGTTTATTTCTGTTTCATGACTAGAACAACTTGACCCACAGCGCTGAGCTGCATCTCAAATTAATCTCCATGTTCCCAGCTTCCACATGATGTACACCACCTCTATGTGACATCTACTGTTGACCAGCTGTCTCCCCCTAAAGACCCCCTGTACCCCCCTAAAAAAGACAAAAACGGGTCTCAGAGGGCTGATGACTTATTTATCACAAACACTCAAATCTAACATTCAATAGCTCACTTTTATAAGATAATACAGATTTTAACACACAAGCTGACATCTGTGCATAATCAAAGTCCCAGATAATGAATTATGTGTGTGACAGGGAGATCATTCCCACATTAGGCCCGCTGTCACTGAGGGAGTCGGCACAGCGTGCTGACAGAGAGAAAGAAGAAGAGGCAGCAGCTTACTTAAACTGTCCTCGTCCTCTGTGCTGCTGGTCCCAGGGCTTATGTACTTGAAGGGAGCGATCAATGCCGACAGCATACTGACTTTCTCTGGAGGAGAGACAAGAGACACGCAGAGTCAACAAGAGGGCAGCGGCGGAGATGTTTTGATAGTTTTATCGATTAAAGGCGCGGATCAGCGTTGGCCCCGACACGGGGACAGAGAGTGAGCATAAGTGAGCGGGAGTATGCGCACGACGTCGTCTCTCTGTCGCCCGTGCGTGGGCCGCGATGCACACACGCCCACATGAGGTAGCAAACACAATCCTGTACATTTAAAATGCCCCAATGACAAAAATCAAACAAAGAAATGAAGTGAAACACAACACACATCGGGCCTCATACAAGATCATTCTCATCCTAATTCTACAAGGTTTTTTTCTGTGAGGTTTGTGCATGTGTGTGTCATTCACAAGTCGGATTCACTAATCCCTGTTAACTGGACAAACGTAATGTTGTATTTATATTGATTATTTGGTTAATGATACGATATTTTGCTGATATCACAAAGTATGTGCAAAGTATTGTACACGATACAATTTCGATTCAATTCAATTCAATTCAATTCAGGGACCTGCAATTGATATGAGACAATCTATTTTTAAATGAAAGGAATAAACATGAAGTGGGAATTTCAAAATAAAGGTGTATCTTAAAGATGGCGATATGTATTTATATTTTCACTTTGCATCGATGATATTGGATCGTTGATCATTGAATCGATATATTTTATATCGATTATATATTTATATCGATACAAATTGCCTTAATGGAACAGTGTAGGTAGTGTAAGTGAACATTTAGGGGGATCTATTGGCAGAAATGGAATATGATATTAATAAGTATGATCTATTTAGTGTATAATCACCTGAAAATAAGAATATCTGTCTTTTCGTTAGCTTGGAATGAGACATTTATATCTACATACGTAGCGGGTCCTCTTCACGGAGCCGGCCGCCATGTTTCTACAGTAGGCCAGAACTCATTCATGTTTTCACGTTTTTGCGTCAGCCACCGTAGTTCACCTACACGCTTAACACACGGGAGAAGTTTCACTTGGTTGCAATCTGCAACCTCACCGCCAAATCCTACACACTGCACCTTTAAATCATTTGTACATGCTATATGAGAAGACATTTTGTGTGAGTGGTTCTTGCATGAGGCCCATTATTATATGAATTTCACTTTTTTATGTATGGATTTATTGTGTTATAATTAAAAGAAAAACACATGTTAAACGGAAAATTATTTTGCTTTTATTTAGCTGATGGCAGCAACAATGCATGTCAATCTTAAAAAATGGAAAAGCCTCCTTGTAACTGCTCATGAAAATGAATACACTGCTCTCTGATGGGCAACACTGAAATGCTATCTTCACTTTGATTTAATGTGGGGTGGATAATTCATGTCAAAATGAAAAGCAATTCACTGTTAATACAAATAAATACAAAAAGCTAAATATTGTTCATTTAAGCATTCCTTTTTCACCTGCTTATGACACAGTAAATACATACATGAAAAAGAAATATGTACAACAATATGTATTGTGTTGTAATTTTTTTTTGTTTAATTGGATTTTATTCTGGCATTTAAAATCTTCCATACACACACAGACACACACCCATTCACACAGACACACACCACGCCTTTGGTGATAAACTTCCTTTCTTTATCAGTGCTAACTTGTCGACAGTGTTCCTCCCTGGGGCCTGCTGCTGTCCAGGTGTGCGTGTTGTTTACAGTATGAAGCCCTATTAGGGCCATCGCTTGGTCTGGTGCACTCCATGCAGCGCTGAGCAGAATTGACAGACCAGTCTGGCTCCTTAATTACACCCCCTCTCTCTTCCCAACACCAGCTAATGATCAATAAAAGAGAGAGGTGAGGGAGCGGCACCAAGAGGGAGGAACCGGAGGTGGACAGAAGTAAGGGGTGGGTGGGGGGGGGTGATAAAGTAGGAAAAAAGTGAGAGAAAGAGAATGAGTTTATGTAGGTGTGAGGAAGGTTAGAGGGTGAGCCTGAGGTCATGACACCCTCCAAGCTCCCCGTCTCCCTGGAGCAGGATTCAGGCCTGCAGCAGCAACACTATCAGAGAGCTAACTGCTGCATAAACGGAGGGCACATTACAGTGCAATAAACATGTTTTGATAAGAGCGCAAGGTTGTGAATGAGCCTGGCCCCCGGTGCTCTCCCTCCCTCTCTCTCCTCGCAGCTCAACAGCACTAGCTGAGGGCTCAATGAGTCACTCTGACACACATGGATACACTCTAAACACCGAGGCTGGAGCCGTGCTAGTCCTCGCGGGCCAACATCACAATACAAGCATTTTGCATTCTGACCTAATTACGGACTAAAGCCCAACACAAGCGGCAATTTGGCCCTAAATGACTCCCTCGGCCAACAGGGTCATTATCCAGACCATTTTCAAATCAGTCTATATTGTTTTTTTAAAGCCCCTAAAGCCCCATTTACAGTACAACACATGGCTGTCTGGTGTGTTTACGAAAGTTGCAACATTAGAGGTGTTGGCTGGTACAGCAAATCTTTAACTCGTTCTTGCATTTGTAGACAAAATGTATCCAGCTCCGTTGCAGCGTGAAAGACAAATGTTCACATCAAGCATGAAATTACAGGCAATTAACACACAGGAGCCTAAGCTCTCACACCGTGGCATGAAATGCCTGTAATGTATATTTGATAATGCTGGCTTGCTGAAGAGTCCACACCACCCACTCGACAGCTTCTGCCAAGTCAAAGGGCCCACCGGGTAATGAGATACCAACCCCTCAGTGTGACCAGATGCACAGTATGTAAGAGATCGTGAGCATAAGCAAATTTATTGTCCGTAGAGAATAAACTGACGCTGTTAACACTCTGATCTACAGGTTTAGAGCACACGAGCAGAAGTTTGATATTGTATTGATCTCCTTTACTGCTGTATTATGAGATCTGAGAAGACAGAAGCAACAGAAATCCTGCTCATCCAGGGAAGAGCTATTAAAGCCATTTTATCTTTCCCACCCTATTTAATAAGTGGAAGGTTTTTACATCTGGTTGCCAAATATGACCAGAGATGGTTATTAGTTGTAAATAAGTTTAGCGTCTGTATGTATAGTTGGCCCTAATGATACCACTTGCCTTCTGAGCCTGCCACTGAAAATTGCTGCTGTATGTAACCCTCTCTTTTTCTAATCAGTGCTGTACTGTCAAGTCAAAAGACTTCCAGGAAGTAGACAAGACAAAAGCCTCATTTACACCTGGCATCAACATGTGATCTATATCTGGATAAGGAAAAAAATCTAGTTAATGCGAGGTGAAAATGCACACAGAACGCATTCTGATCTAAATGCAATAAGATCGGCCAATGTGGGCCAGACCAAATCTTAAAGTGGTCTAGCCCGCATTGAAGTCGGCTCTCAGCCAGGTGTAGTAGGTTACTGTTAAGTAAGCTAATCAATAAGGTTATGAACAATGTGACGCACTAGCACTAGCTGAGTCAAAGTAAGTTGTGCCAAGTTTGGAAATAACTGAAAGGGTTTGGATTTTTTTAAATGAGGTTGTATGTATACTCCCGCATTCTGCGAGGTAAAATTACTGTTTTTGTGAATGTAGTCTGGTGGCTTTGAAGAGAGCGATTCAGTTCCCCGTCGGAAACGGCTGACTAATGGCGAGGTAAAGAAAACGTATTTTAGCGACCTAAAAATAACCACTATCAGTTTAAGTGTACGCTATATTTAGAATATTTTCCCCGCTTTACTTCACCATTAGACAGCCCTTTCCAATGGAGGACTGAAGCCATTATATCGCGGTCTTCAAGATCAGACCAGACTCCATTCACAAAAACAGTCATTTTACCTCGAGGAACACGCAAGTTGCTGGTCTACCGATGCATCGATCGGTTACTTTTGTTTGTGTTATTGTGTGATTTTTGGATCAGAACTAACGTTTCATCCACAGCAGTACATTGCTTATAGCTTCTGTGCCAGTACTCCTGTCTCTGCTTCTCCAAACTGGGACGTAACCTGGGACACGTCATGTTTGTCGACAAATGCCAGCCCATGAATGTGGGCAGAATCAGATAACGAGAATAATTATTCATCCCAGGTGTAAATGCAACGGCCTGTGCATCAGAAGTCAACATATTCAGAGACAGATCACTGTTAATATGTTAATAGCAGTTGCAAATGGGTCGTAAGAGTCTACAGCCATGCTAGCTGCTCTGTGAGGGTTAGCTAAATGCTAACATCAGTATTGTAACATGCTCACAATTACAATGTTAACATGCTAGTTTTTAGCAGGTATAATATTTACCATGTTCACAATATTTGTGTGTCAGCTTGCTAACATTTGTTAATTACCATTAAACAAGGGTACAGCTGAGGCTGATGGGAATGTCATTAGTTTTGCGGGTACTTATAGTCCTAAACCAAAGTATTGAACAAAGTTCGGTTTGACCTGATGATGGCGTTGGATTAAAAGTGAAGGGATCAGCAAAGTTATTGCAGTTTACATCATCTGGGAAACATGAATGTCTGTACAAAGTTTCATGGCAATTCAATAGCCATTACCCCCCTAAAAAGCCAATGGTATAAAGGGGAAACTAATTCTATGCTCTATCCTCAATGCTAGCTCCTGTGTTAGACACATCACTGGGCTGCATAAGAGCCTGAAATAGACCCTTTTATTCTGTATACAGAGCATTTTTATTTAGATGACAAAGTTCACAGTCAGAATAGAGCGTTTCTGTATAGAGCTCTTCAGGTCTGTATAATTTCAAAGTAACAAAAAAAACTTTCACTTTCAATGGACCGCAGTTCATTTCAAATGTCTCAGGAAGTAGCTATTGAGTAGAAAATATCATCAGGTTTTCAATAACTCTGATGCTGAATCAACTGCGCAGTGGTAAGCAGTGCAGTTTAGAGGTCATCCTCGAAATGCCACCTCTGATCGTTTTTTGATAGGTTTACGAAGCGCCGGCACAAACACACTTCACTCTGATTTATGAGTGAGCTGTGTACAACGTCAGAGGCAGTTTGTGTTTGTGGTCTACAGTATGTTGTATGATCGATTTTCCCGGAGAGATACGGCATATTTTCAGCCTTTTAAATGAAAACACACTGCAGAGAGCTCACACAGTCTGACGCCGTATAGGACAATAATTGATCTGGTTTGTTGTAAAGACTCAAAAGTGTAAAAACTATAGTTGTTCTATAGTTATCAACATATCAGTAGTCCTAAATAATGCCTATGACCTGTTGGAAATGTAAGGAAATTTACAGGAAATAATTATGTAATTTGATAATAATGAAAATACAGATGTCCTTGAAAGAACGGCTCCATTTAAACCCAAACAAGTATTCATCGTATTGGTTTAACTGTATGATTGGCTGGAGAGAACTCTCACATTTTGGCATTTCTAGCTGACCTTCTGTGCACTGACTAGAAGTCTCTGTTGGTTATTAGCAATTAATTGGAATTAATTAAATGGAAATGTACCAGTGTAAAACCGTCTCTGTTTTTTTCCTATCATTAGCACTAAACATATGGACTCTATATAAAAAGCGGACGTAGTCACCTTGACGTCACCCATTGGTTTGGGGGCTGCGGCTTTGAAGCTATTTTGTCCGTCGCCATTTTGGTTCTTGGCGATAACCATTTTGGTTTGTTGGACGTCGCCATCTTTGTTTTTTTCTACCAGAAGTGACACGAGAGGGTGGAGCTGAGTACAACGGAAAGCTCAATAAGACATTTTTAGACGACCAAAATGTTACAAAGAAATTATCATGAACTGAAAAAAACACTGTGAAAGGTTTAAAGTTCTAAGACAAAAACACGGACTACTCCCGGACCAGACAGCGCCGTGGTAGTCTATTTGACTCTAAACGGGACCATCATTTACTAAATGAACATCATGCTGTATTGAAGAAGACTTGAAACTAGTGATTGAGACCATAAACTCATGTTTACAATGTTTACTGAGGTAATAAATCAAGTGAGAAGTAGGCTCATTTTCTCACAGACTTCTATACAATCAGATTTTTTTGTGCAACCAGAGGAGTCGCCCCCTGCTGGATATTAGATAGAATGCAAGTTCAAGGCACTTCAGCATTGGCTTCACTTTTCAGTTATTTCCAGGAAATACAAACCCGAAAAATAAAGCTATAGAAAATAATAAAGTAACCTTTGGAATCATATTGGGTGAAGTATTACAAGCGGCGAGTCAGCCAATAAATCCTTCATTTTAAACTGGTTATCTGAACTTTTAGGATAGTATGATAATAGTGAAGCCAGAGTCCACGTAGAAAATATCAATATATTTTCATTCATATTTGGTTGAGGATATTCATTATTGTTTGTCTTTATTTCTTCTTTTTGTTCTTTTTTTGGTGACTTTGTTGTGTTCAAAATTTAAATAATCCCACCCCAGTGACCTTGCATGATATCAGAAATCAATTTGGGCAAATAAGGTGAATTTACAATCTCCTCTGTTGAAGCCTCACTTGGAAACTGAGAGGAAAAACCCCGCCTGGGTGCAAACTTCATCAAATGTACCGCCAATCACCGCCGCTGATGTGGACATTGTTACCTTACGTGCCCTTCACGGTATCTGTCATCCATCCCTTCTTATTCACCAGCCAGCCGAACGGATGAGACAATGCATGCCAATAGTCTCCATCCCCCACTGCACCAGGACACAGTGAGAGGAGACGACGCTCAATCTCATTTGTTTCCACCGCACAAAGGCGGGGAGGCAGAGGAGAGCCAGGTTAGATAGGGAGAGCCTTGGCAGATGGCCATGCGCTCCTGATAGTGACAACACTGGTGATGGTGTCCATCCACAATGAGCTGGAGAAGAGGCTCTCTCTCTCTCTCCTTTGCACTTCCTGTATCAGTTCTGAGGAGAGGGTAATGAGCCCAATCAGATTTCCCCATGGCTCAGCATAACCAATGGGTCAGATGAGCGACAGGAGACACTATTGAAACAGGCGCTGGGGGAAATCATTGACTCTCTCTCTCTCTCTCTCTCTCTCTCTCTCTCCTGTCTCTATCTTTCTCTATGTCTTCCTGCAAACCTCAGATTGAAAGCCACTGAGCCACTAAATGAGAGGCTGCATTGTTTCTCCACAGCACTTAAAACCTGATTCCTGTCACTTCCCTCATCTGATCTCGGAGCAAAAAGCAACGTCAAATAGACACCGAGCTAAGTGCCCTCTCCGCCTTTCGTCCATATACTTGTGAACACGTACATCCGGGGCTCCATGCGTGCTATGATTTCATCTTGCCAGTTCATTTAAGGAAAAAACATGCAGATTCATCCTAGTGCTGACATGTAGAAGATAGAAAGAATCAGCGCTTGCAGCAGGAACTGTGCAGCCTTATTGTTATATGGACAGCACATATATGTGCAAATACAAACTGCAAAAGACACTACAGAACTGTTAACACCTGCAGAAACTGATGCCTGAGAGAAAAGCATGTCTTATTTCTCTAAAGTTGTGTTTCCATGAGTCTCAGATAGTTGGGACTAACATGTGAGGGAAAGATGTAAGTGAGAATGGCAGATGCAGTTAAGGGAATTGAGATGCACCTACACTCAGCGGTGCAGGATTGTGACTGCACTGTAAAGAAGTATTTAGTGTTTAAAGGTTCTCTATATATGATATCCAGAGCATTAATATAGCAGTAAACATATTTTTGCTATGTAAAGATATAGAGCAGTAATGTCTACCTGAGCAGAGAATGAAGTCACTCTCCCTCTGTGTGTGTTGTTATCAGAGCTTCTCTGTGCTTTGTTGACATAGCCGGGCAGGTCGCATTCATGTTAAGGCCTTTTCACACAGGCAGTGTTTTTTTGTGCAATTAATTTGCAAGTCAATATATTTTTTTCGAACTGTTGTTTTTGTCATAAGTACTTTCACACGGAACGCAAATATTACGCCACGAAAAAACAACCTAATTCTTTTCGGAATGAGGTCGCTTTTTCGGAGCTTTTGCACTGCGAATAAAGGCATCAACCAATCACGTTGTGCAGAACGGGATTAGTTGCGCCTATATTTATGAAACAACAACCCAGAGGCTACGTAGTCCGAACCAGGATGGCAAATTTTATTACTGCTTTCAACCTTGACAAAGGCAGCGCAGACCAGATCCAATTTCTAAATTCTTTCTTTCCAAAATAAAAGCCCTATAGATATAATATTCGCAAGCGAGTATTTCGCATTTTTGTGTAATTTATTTGTCATGCTCCCGGTGTGTGAAGGCCGCTGCATGTTCAAACATGGCTAGAATGTGGTTAGATGTGTGTGATTTCTCAGGTTCTCTGATGTTGGACTCGATGCGTATTGACTGTTGTGTAAAAACAAAGTGTCAGCTGAGGAGACCAGTTTACATCAACCACACAGTTATAATTACCAACAGAACGTGTTTTTTTCTTCTTCAGGCTCTGGTATCTCCCACCTGTCAACACAAACGTGTGAGCGTTTCTGTGCTGAAAGGATGTTTTAATTTAGTTTGCGGTTTGTTTTGTAAGTTTTCTATCGGTGATTGTTGTTCCAGACAGGCCGAAGCAGCTTTTAAGTAAATGAAAGACAGCATTTTGTAAATCATAATCAACTAGAAAACGGCTGAAAAGAACTAACTTTTACTGAGCTTACACTTGAACAGTGAGTAGAGTAGGGGGGGCTAGATGGATAGAGAGAGTAAACAGAGGTAGGGAGGATGTATTAGCACAGACTGGTGGATATTTAGCACCTGATTAGCGCCAGTGAGGACAAAGTAGCCAGGCCATCTGCTTTACATTTGCTCCCCTGGACATGAATGCCAAGGACAGAGCCTTGGTTGTAGACACTGACCCTGCATGTTGTGTGTGTTATTGTGAACGCTGTCTTTTTGAGCAGATGTTTATGTCGTGCACAGAGCAACAGGAGATTTGTCACCCATTAGCTTTAACATATAAATACACACCACATACAGTATATCTTATGACATGTGGTGTCCATGCTTATGCCTTTTAGGCAAACGTCTCACTTTCTGTTCACTTGCTGTGATTTGTTGAATTCATCTAGGGGACCGAGGGTGGCAGGTATTGCTTTTCATTTAACCGCGTTAGAAGCTACGTGTGTCACAAACATCCTTTGAGATGGAGACTGATTAAACTTCTCCGAAGTTTTCTTTAGAATCTCACATTTTTGTCTCATTTGATTTGTTTGTAAATAATATCTTAACTTTCTAAAATCATAATTATAACAGATAATAAGATACCAAAATGAATTAAGAACAAACATATATATATATATATATATATATATATATATATATATATGTTGTTTATATGTTTTTAGAAAGTATATATATGTATGTGTATATATATATATATTTGTGTATATATTAGGGCTGTCAATCAATTCACATATTTAATCGCAAATAATCGTACGATTGTCCATAGTTAAAGTGGCAGTATGCAGTATATTTTTGGCAAAAATTCCATAATAACCTTTCAGCATATTGTAATTCAAGTGTTCTGAGAGATAACTAGACTTCTGCACCTCATCATTGGTTCTGTTTTCAGGCTTTAGCCCGTGATGGGAGACTTTGACCAATCACAGGTCATTTCATTGAAAGAGCGTTCCTATTGGCTGTGCTCCGGTCATGTGACCGGAACTTGGCGTTCTTTCACCAGATTTCACAATGGCGGCGGCGTCACAAACTTTCTAATTTTACAGCTAAACCGTGCACTACAAGATGATTCTGGAAACATTTGAGGAGAGAAATAGGCATTAACGTAACATAATATTAATTCATATTTGATCAGCGCGGAGTTCGCGAGTGATTGACAGTCGGCTCTCATAGATGGCAAATGGACAGGGGACCTCAGATCAGCTCTGATTGCGTGTTTTCCTCTGGTCTGTGAAATATTGCAGAATCTCGCCTACTTCAGCTTTAATCGCAAATTAATCGCAATTTTTTTTCTTTTCAAAATGTACCTATGTATATACTGTATATGTATATATACATATATATATATGTATATATTTAATAGTATACAATATTCACCTAATAAATGTGCCTGCATATCATGAATCTAAAGACATTATCATTTGCACAAATTTCACTTGATTAATTATCAAAACTACCAGAACCCCTCTGCTGACCTGTACAGTATGTCTCTCTGTCCTGCAGCCACAGTTCTAGCAGCAGCTTTGTGAAGCGTGTGCTTTTAGAGAACGCCATAATTAGTAAATGTCTAGAACAATGAAGCCCAGTTTTGGAGCCAGTTAAAGGAGCCAAAAACATTTGTTTTTGAAAGTTGGCTAATCTCACAACACTTATGTTGCCAAGAAGTAATCAAGCAGCATCATCTGTAAATGATCTGAGAGGATAAAAGTGAAATACTCCCACAAAGTGTACTGTACTGTATATATGGAAATAAGACACTTTCATTGATTTGATTCTTCTCAACATGCCGTGCTGGGGTTCTCTAATCATTCAAATATTTCATCTTTTTTTTCTGCTTCACATGGTTTTTCATTTCGCTGTATTCTATTACTATTTATTGCAAATGCTACACCTGGGCCCTGCTGTCCTACATTATACAATTTAATAAAAGATATGATTTAGCAGAGCCTTTTTGAATTCATAGGCAGCGCTGGCAGCGAGGGCTACTTTACTCAGAGTGAAACTTAGATGGCCAGAATAGAACAACGATTCCACTGTGGAGAGTGTAAGCAGGAGAACTCCATTGGACATTGAATTGCTTAATCATATTGTGGCACAGGGGAAAATTTGATGCCACTTTCTCCCTCACTTTTTTTTTCTTCTTCTTTTTCTGCTATTCCATTTCGACAGCGAGACACAGAGTACTCTCTCCTGCTCCTGAGAGGCGACTTGCCATGGTTGAGTGTCATTGAGGAACCTGCTCAGAGTGTGTGACGGCTGTGGATTGTCGCGCAGGCCCCCCTGCAGACGGCGCGGCGGTTCAGCGGGGCTTATGATCACGCCGAGGCTCTGCCTTGTCGACCACACCGCTCGCACGTCTCCTCGAGCACTCACCTCTGAGAGCCTTACTTTCAATGCACGGATAAGACTTGAGAATTCCGTCACGATGAAAGCTTTTTAATGTCATATCTCATGCCCGAACTGTGAAAAAGTATGGTTTTTGATGTAACAAAAAAATATAAATTTTTCACTGCGTGTTTTTTTTTTCCTGCGTCTGCTGCCTTCGAACGGCTTTGCGTTTTACTGCGAAAGCTTTTAGCTGCTAAAATAGCAGCACCTGAACAATGGTAGCTGAGAGTGCTTTAGAGGCCTTTATGAAAAGAGTGCAGGTGAAGAAACACACAAGCAACATGTCATCCGAAAAAATTAACTTGTAGAAATGTCAGTGCGGCCTGGAGACGGGGCAGGAATAGAAATAAGCAGAATGAATCCCGTATGCTGTTGCCATCCTTCCTCCCGAATACCTTTTGGCAATTAAAAGCAAACAGGCATGACTTTTTTTCTTTCTCTAAAGTTCTACACAGATCACGATCGCTACCTGATAAGTGGCGGATTTAATGTGCACTCGCTTCCCTCCTTAACAGAATATTAATGCGGGCTGCCATCCATGAGAATGACTCATTTACAAGCGCGCAGAGGAAGCCGAGGACTCAAACCTGGACGAGGTTTGTCGCCTCGCTCGTTTGATAACAAGCACTCGAGTGTATTTACAAGGCAGAGCGAGCGAGATAAGTCTGCGGTGTAATGACACTAAGCAGGTCAGGAACGTCTCTGCCTCTCAGTGTGTGTTGTTGCTCATCTCCCTACCCACCCCCGGTTATCCCTCTTTCTGTCAGCCGGGCTGCACTTCCTCGTGCAGCCCCGGCGACGCACGCCGCTGTCATCTGCGCCAATGCAAAGCATGAACATCAAATGCTGCTGCCATTCTCTATAGTTTGCCTTTTTACCGCTCTCTCTCAACTTGCATCATGTTTGTGAGCTTAGAACTGAAATCCTGTCCTGCCAGTGCGCTCGAAAAAATCGTGTTGCTTATTGCCTGCCTCGGCGGTAAGTGCACAACCGCGCTGACACGGCACTCAGATGGTGATGTGACCCCGCATGTGGTCTCCAATCTCAGAGTGTGTGGGAGTCAATCGGTAGGTGTGAGGTTAGATACAAATTGTCCCGTTCGTGTCACAGCCCTGCGGTCACCGGCTCAAACCTGGACCGCGGCTAGAACTGGAAAGCAACACTCACAAAATTACGAGGGAGTGATTTTCTTGGTGCAACTTAATAAGAATTACAACTTTAGTGTTAAAAAGGACTGAGAGAAATTTGTATTTCCATATAAGCCAGCTCCTCTACATCCTATTTATTCACCTCTCGCTCTACCCATTCATTACTTCACCTGCATCCTGTCCTTTTCTGCTAAACAGCCTCCCTCTCCTCTCATCAAATAAACCTGCCAGCTTCTGTGTGATCTTCCCCAGAAGTGTTTTATGCCTCACATTATGACACATATAATCAGGCTGGCTGTTTGCACTACTTTGTTCAGCACAAATTGCTGCACCGATGGTCGCGGCAAAAGCACAGATGGGACGTGGACAGTTTTTCATCGGCTGTTCCGTACCACAGAGCCCAACACATCTGGTATGCAGCGAGAAGCATCTTTGCACTAATTTGTTTGTCACTATACATTGAAGGGACTATCTGTCATCCTGCCATGCTTTGGTTGCGGCATGATGTTTGAAGAACATGGCTAGTCATAAGTTTCAGGCGGCCCGGCTGGCTGGCTGGCCGCTTGGGACTCGCTCACAGGAGCCATCTGACTGTTGGAATGAAGGCGATGAAGGGATGCAGAAGAGGAGAGGAAAATAGAAAGAGTAAGGGAGGTTTGGATATTTTACTTTAAAGCAGCTCTTTAACCCTCAATATCCAAGGAGAGGTAAAGAGACTTATGATATATTTTCACTTCCTAATTTACTAAATGAACATCACGCTGTATTGAAGAAGACTTGAAACTAGCGATGGAGACCATAAACTCATGTTTACAATGTTTACTGAGGTAATAAATCAAGTGAGGAGTAGGCTCATTTTCTCATAGACTTCTATACAATCAGACTTCTTTTTGCAACCAGAGGAGTCGCCCCCTGCTGGTCATTAGAAATAATGCAAGTTTAAGGTACTTCGCTTCACTTTTCAGACCCACAGTTTGCACACTGGTATGACCGCAGTGAGCCTAACCTGAGTGATTATTGACTGCCCCGCCCTGTCTCCCTTATCTAGTGTTGCTATGCGTGTCAAGCTTTAAATTCTCAGCACATTTGCAGTTTATAAAGGCGGTAGATTTACCACTCAAAATATGTGGTAATTTTTTAACCAATGGGTCCTCGACTTCAAACAGAGGTAAACCAAAAGCAGGCTTCTTGTTTGTAGTCGGCGACCATAGATTTTGGAGCAGAAATGACTGTCAATAGAAGATTTCAACAGCTATGGCTAAGTAGCTAATTAGGCTAACATTAGCTTTATGTCCAGCTGGTTGAAAATGGTGCCAATGTCTGACTTTTTAAAGTTTCAAGTTGCTAGCATTAGCCCAAACTCTGATAGCATTCAGGAGCAGCTTTTAGACAGTAGGGAAAAACACAGTGAATGTGCTTTTTGTGAATGGGGCTTTTTTTTGTCAACGTAACCTGTAACCCTACAAAGTTAGCCTTGAAAGTGCTGTAACGGTAGTAAGCTAGTTAGCCAGACATGCTAACAACGGCTGTGTACGCCTGTTTTCCACATAGCTCTGTGTACCTATGCGTGCCAACCAGAAGTCCATTCATTCCTACAGGAACCTTTGTAATGTCTGATGTGTTTGCGAAACTCCTTCCATTTTTTTTTTCCGGCCCGTAATTTGCCACGACGTCGAAAAATGTTAACTTTTGCGGCAGATTACGGACAGCACTGTGCGCTAGCATTTTACGCTAACTTTTTTAAAAGACTATATATGTTACACAGCTAGCATGATACCAATGTTAGCTAAATATGCCGTCTAAATTATCACTTAGAAAAAATTTATAAATGCGACGCGTCTAAACCAGACGGCAAAAAACAGATAAAATTAACTTTTCTCTCATATACATTTCTGCTCTTGTGTTTTTTTTACAGATAAAAATAAAAAATAAAAAATAAAAACCACCTTCCAGGCCTGCCGTGCTTTGTTACGGCTGCTAAGCTATGGTTGAACAATGGCTTTTTTTTTCATGTGCCACAACATTTCACACACTGACATGAATGGTTGTGGGACAATCTGGATCCTCACCTCAGATTCCTCAAAGGTTTCTCACCCTGTTTTTTTTTTTTTTTCAAGCATTTCTATATAATCCCAGAGTGGAAAAAAAAGAAAGAAGGTGGTGATGAATGCAATCTGACAGCTCATAATATCCCCTTTCCCATTCTATGCTCTACATTTAGTGTGATTCTAAGTCAATTAAAGAACTGTTTGATGTTGATGCATTCAGACTTGGAAATTAAGCACCAGTCTGCTAGTTTGCTAGTCGCCCGCCTTTACAACAACCTCCTACATGCTATATAGTCTTTATTGGAAGATCTCTTTTGCTATTTGCAGACAGGAAGGGAGTATTGTAAACCTAGCTGTGGATAAACAGAGACACTTTTGAGGATATATTTATATCCGAAATACAATAAAATCAGGGAAAAGAAGACTGGAAGGGGGACAAGAAAAGTGGGGCTTTTGAGTGAAATGTAAATGGCTCGGCGCTTGCACAGAAATCTATATTTCAGGGAGGAGAAAAAAACACCTTTATCTGTCGACAAGCACTTTCCATGGCTACTTAAGAATGACATTAATGTTGCAGGGGGAGGATGACGCTGTGGTAATACTGGCGGCAAAGGGACTTGGAAAGTTCCAGGGCACTCAGTATCTTAGAAATATCAGTGTTACCTTTACTTACATTGTAAAGGGGAAAAGCTTCTGCATTTTTTCCTTAGAGCTTGTGTCAGCCCAATCTGGTCCTTAAGTAACTTAAAAACATTTTCCAATTTGCCCAAAGCCATGTAGAAAAAGCTGAAAACTACATAAGAGGGTAGAGCAGGGAAATGTGATTTCCTGTAATTCAATGGACTGAATTGGTTGAGGTCTGAAATGGAAGGGTTTTTTATGAATTGGCACAACCAGGAGAGACAGTATGTTCTCTGAAGGGTTTCATAAAATCAAAATGCAAATGTTAAAGAATAGGGTGGAAATATACTCTCACATGCCTACAGCATATATATGAACACATATTGGTCACTGTTTTGACTCACTGAATAATTGTGCATTTAGAGGCCGCTTGCGTGTTGCATTCAGGTGCAGATCGCTGTACAGCTGGTTTAATGCACAGCTCGCTTAAAAAAAAAAAAAAATCACAGCCTTTGCACGAAACAAATGAACAGTCAGGCAGAACTGAAGAGAAAGAGAATGAAAAAAATAGAAGATATATTTAGTTCTCAAACTGTCACCAATTTCTGAGAGGTGTGCTGAATAATGGAGCGGTAGGATGTGGGCACGCAGACACATTAAAAGGCTTTTGCTGTATTTCTTTGATTTGGTGCCACTGAGATGAAGGTCTGTGTTGTGTCATCACGAACCACAATCTTTAATGTTAATGTTCTTAATGTTCTCTTTCCCCCCCATGTGCTGAATCTTCTCTATCACCGTGTGTTTAAAGCTTTGATTCTCTCGGGCAGATAAGCAATGGTAACCTATTGACCTGGAAAAAAAGGTCATAGTGTCAGTCAGTAGAAGGTCTTTGATTTACATTTTCAGAGTGTGACAAGCTGGGAATCTGGGAGTAATAGGCTATCCAAAAAGTATAGCATCGAAAGATTTCACAGCTGTTATTTTGAGGGCATCACATTATAGTACAGCAGTTTATTATCAATAAATGAATACAAACTAATAAAATATTAAGCCTGCAACTACTGCAATTTATCATTTTACTCTATAAAATGTCGGAAAATATTAAAAGATGGCTTTCAGTGCTCAAGGACAAATATATCCCCTTTACTATCAAATAAGATAACTATCAGATAACAACGAAAATCAAATGTTCACATTTGAAAAGCTGGATCCAGTGAAGAATTGGCAATTTTTACTTGAGAATGGCTCCAATGGCATCCACTGCACTCCTTATTTAAAGCCCCCGCTCCCTCACAAATGACTTTGGCTTATTGTCGCTTAATTTGGACGTTTGAGCTTCACATCACTTTGCAAAAAATTATGTATGTGCAAAGTTTGACACTAAAGGGACGTTTGCATGTGCGGAAAGAGGGAAAGTTTATCTCTTCTTACCTTTAATCTCAGTTTAAAGCTGGGGTTGGTAATGTAAAAAAACTAGCAAGTGTAGGCTAGATTTTTAAAAATGATCCAACTGAAAAACCCAGCCCAGTTTTGCAAACTCTTTTCCAATGAAGGTAACTACTGTAGCAGTTCTGGCTCCAAAAGTCCCTGAATCTAGCGAGAAAGTCTGCAACACTGTAAGTCCGTCACTTCAGGCCTTCCTCCAATGCCACTCCCCCAAAATTATCGGAATGAACGTAAACAATGAACATGTCTATTGTTAGCACTCACAGCTGTCAAGCTAGCAGCATGTTGAAGACTCTGGTGACGTGCAATGAGTGCACAGGCAGAGTATGCGCAGGCAGGCAGGTTGTTAGACAGACGGGTAGCTCGTTCAATCGTTACATTTGGCCTGAATGAAATGTTTGGATGGGTTCGTCGCAACAGATATCGTTTTTATTTTCGTTTTTTGTCAGAGCATTTGATTTATTGATTGCTGTCGGTATGTTATGAGAATGTCAACAAATATAACAAAATGTATTTGAAGATTATCAACTCTAGCTTTAAGACGCGTATGTACACACGAATCCGGGGAAGTTTCGGAGGTAAACAAGCCGCCATTACTGCGTCCTGGTTCACCGTAGCGCCTGCAGCACCTGTGTAATCTTAAAAGCCTCAATTTTACTTTAATCAATTTTAAATACACACTCATCTGTATTTATTATCTACGCCAATCATTTATGTAAAATTACTAAGAGCAACCACGGACGCATTCGGCCTAAAGTCACCGGTTAATACTGTTAGCAGACAGTAGAGTCGCTATGACTTACCACCACGGTAATGGCGGCGGCGTTTGATGGCGGAACACACAAAGCGGTCGCCGGATTCATCTGTACGAGCAGGATTTTGTGACATCACAACTAGTTAAGAAGCCAGTCGTGGACCAGTATCCAACTTACACCTCCGTTGCAAAAACATTGAGGATGGTGTCTAGCAGTTCAACTTTTGAAATGAACAAAATGTACATATTCATAGATTGAGGGAGATAAAGTAGATGTAGTATAAGTATACTTTTTATATAAGTATACACTAGGTAATATAACCTTTTCGTGGAAAAACTATTTTGTTTTTTATATGTCATGAAACTCGAAGGGATCTTTAAAGAATAAATATATATTTATATACAGTACTGTATATTCAGTATCTTTATAAATCAGTATCATGCAGGGATGGAGTGGAGGGTAAACACACCCAAATTCAGCTCCATAAAGAGAATTTATCACCCTTTCAGACTAACATAACGCACTAGGAGTGAAATTCACAGCCTTATAGTAGGTAGCATCAGACTGAAGTAAGAGTCTTGAGCAGCAATCACACCACATTTAAAGTAAAGATAAAAACGAGCTAACGAAGCCAAACATAACGAGGCGAACGTCACATGGAAGTCAAAGTGACTATTATTCTGAGGGGGCATCATAACGTCTTATCCCGACTACTCCAAAATCGCTTTCATTCACGCAGGCCTCCCGCCCCCCCGTCACCTTCTGCGAGCCTCGAATCCACCAGCCAGCGCTACCTTCCCACCACAGCAGCAGTGGCTGAATGAATGATGAGTAATCGCGTAGGAGAGTGAGGTCATTATCGAGATGTGGAAGTTGGAATCGGCACACCGGAGGCTTCATTTGTGCCGCATTCACGACTCCTTTTGACTTTGAAGTGGCGCGGCACACCTGACTCTTAGTGGTGTTCCTGCTCGTTTCCGCTTCGTCTCTTTGAAGCTAAAGCAGGCTGATCTATTTTGAGGAGGGCCTGTACAATACTTCCCTAAATACTTGATGGAAGCATGTTGGGAAGTAAAATGTAATGTTCGGGTGGGTATGTGTCTAGAGATTTCTTGCCCACAGTGTTTCCCGTTGCAGGCATGTGAGAGAAAGAGCAAGACTGAAATGTGTGATTTGTATGAGAGTGTTTTGGTGAGATGGAGAGAGAAGAGCAGCGTATCTTTCAATATTTCAACATGTGTCAAGATGATATTTTAACGAGGACTTCTTATGCTCTTGTGCTTTTTCCCTTTCCTTAGTGTGTTATATATTTTTTTCTGCATGTGAAAGGCCTGCAAAGTTACAAAGCCCAAAGCCACTTACTCTCCCCCACAGAAACACTGCTCCTGCTTTAAGTCCCGCCTTCTGTAACGTGGTGATGTCACCAAGTAACACACTTTGCCTAGCGGCTAGATTGGCACGCCCTCAAACAAAGCTATTTAGAGTGGAGCTGAAGCAGAGACCGAAAAGTTTGGTTCGGCTGACCATTCAGTCTGTTGTCAGTCAGTTTTTTCTTTTCTTTTTTTTTTTTTTAGCTCAAACGGAGCGTTTCAGACAGAGAATGAAAAGAGGTGCAGCAGCACAGCCGGTATGAGAAAAGTAAAGCGTTTTTTTGTACATTAAATCATGTAAACATGTTCTAGTAGAAACCAAAAATACAAGTATGAACCTGAAAATAAAAATAATAGGTCCTCTTTAATCATATGTTTGATGATAACCACTATTACCTCCCTACATAGTAAGTAGACTTCACGACAAATACAAATATACGTAATCTTAATAAATAGGAGGCGGCCATATTAGAGGTCCTCCGCACTCTGAATGCAAAAAAAGATCTAAATAGACATATTTCTATGTTCTTTATTTTGCCATTGATGATTGAGTGTTTCAAAGTTGTGTCTTAGCTAGCTAATCAATCTTTGGTCAGTGCTTGCAGTCAAAGCTCAAATAGAAGCTAGAGGTAATTCAGCATCCGCTAGCTAGCGAGTGTTTTGTAGTAGATCTACCAGGGTTTACGCTAAACTTTTTTTGAAGGCCAATATGGCCATTAATATTTCAGAATTCCAGTGATATATATAACAACTACCGTACATATGTTTTAAATAGCCATATAATAGCCTACATGTGACATAACTTGAAAATAAGTTAAATGAAGACGTGGTCTAAAAAATAAAATAATAGGCTGGTTCTCCGAATTCTGCATTTGTCAAATTCAAAATGTTCGCAGCCATGATGCTAAGACATTGTCTTAGCATCATATCTTATAGGTCACACAATATAGCTATTTAATATGCTATTAATGCATTTGTTTATTTGGCATATTTCCCAACGGACATTTTGGCTGTTGATAATCTCATCTGCTGGTTAACTACACAAGATACGGGCAAAAAAAACAGCATATGCCGGCTAACGTAAACCCTGAGATCTACATCTTAAGACATAGTGTACTTTAGTTTAATGTTTTACATTTAATTTAGGCTCTAATGAGTCTCATTTTGGAAACTTTTCCTTTCAGTGTTCTTCAATTGACCTACACCCACACTCAAAATCAACATCTTTTACTTCTCCGGTTCGTAATCATTATTTGTGCACAGCCGAATCACCGGGGTACCTCCATGACACCAGACGTGGTTGCTAGGAGACCTGTGATGCAATTCCGAAGCCTTACCTCAATATTATTAATATTTCCAACGGAGGTGTTTTTTTGCGTGTGAGAAGACATCAAACTCACTCAGTAGCACTGTTAGCGTGTCTCCTTCTGTTTCCTCCCTCAAATGTCTGCTCTGAATCACTCTATGGTGTCATTTTCTTTGATCTCAAGCGGATAGCTGCTATTTGTGGGGTGATACCACACATTTAGTCATTTCAAGGTTGGGCTTGTTTGTGAACTACAAGTAAGAGAGTGTTGTGATACCCTCCCTTGTGTAATCAGGTGAAAACACGATTTTTTAAAAAGAAAAACTTCCACCACCCGCTAAAAAAACAACACACACACCTCAGAGGGAATGTGTAAATCTTCCACAGAGTAAATAATGGGATCAGAGATGTTATCCGCTGTCTGTGTAGGCAAAGCATTTTGCTTCTGGTGCATGACCCAAAACAGACAAGCCCATGAAATGGAACACCAGCTTAGTATTGCTCTAGTAGACTCTGATGCGTGGAAACAAATGGAGTTTGGTACTGCTACCCAACATAGCTGTGTATGATACAGTGTGTCCTAAATGCTCTGTGACAGTAATACAAGCCTTTGTCTGTTTAGATCCATACGGCGATACGGATCGGAGGGAGGAGAGCGCTACATCCTTACAGCCCCTCCTCTAAGTGTTGTGAGGCTTTGTTGTTTAAGTTCTTTTTGTCTGCATCCGAGGAAATAGAACTTCCTATCCTGCATTGCAGTTGAGTGTTCGCTAAGCCCCTCCCTCTCCAGCAGTTGGCCAATCACAGTTTAGTTTTTCTTCACATGTTGAAGCGGAGTGCATGGGGCTGTAGTAAGAGCAATATTATGCATGTAATAGATCTGTCAAAGGCAATGCGATAACGACTTAACGCAAATCTGTTTTAACACCACTCATTTCTTTATTGCATTAACACAACTTGCGCTTTTTAGGTTGTAGCGGGATCAATTTTAAAGCTAGCTAACAAACTGACATCAGGGAATATATTGGTACCAACCATCACATACTAGCTTGTCACAAAGGAGGCTAAATAACGCTCCAAACTTTCGCTAAATTTTGGCCGCATTGTCATATCACACTGGCGAGAAAAAGCTTTAAGTCAGCTGGATGCAGCGTTTTCGACCAGAACTACAGCGGCCATTTCAGTTCACTGACACGTAATTTGAAGCCTACTTAAGTCTCATTATTTTAAAAAAATACTAAGAATTATATGTTGTTAGTCTGCCACTGTTGTCATTGTACACTGCATATGTGCGAGAACAAACTGAAATCCTGACAGTAACTAAGGGAATTGTCTCATTGTGGCCAGAATTTCTACCAGAACGAACCACGTGGCTCAGAAATGGTGTCTGAATAGCAAATCTAAAAGTGATATGAAGTGGCTACAAGCTGTACTTCCTGTTGTGTTCTGAGAAATAACTCGAAAAGCTAATAATAAAAGGTAATAGATAATTCCAATTTTATTAATGAGGATCATGGAGTCAATGTGTCCTTGTAATCACTGCCTTTGCCCCGTGTTACTGCCTCCCTCTCCTCCCTCTGTGTGTGTGCATGCTTCTGTAAGCCTCTCCACCTGGCTGCCTGTCGCCCTGCCTGTCAGACCCGCTATCTACCTATCAATCTGTGAGTGTGTCCGCCTGCGTGTGGTGATAAGGAGCCGTGGGTGTCTGTAGCCCTGACACCAGCTGATTTATGCTGGCCTCTTTCCCTTTAGGGGGCCCGATTTGAGAGAAAATCCCCAACGAATCATGCTGACTTTGTGTGCGTGAGTGTGTGTGTGTCTGTTTGTCTGGCTGTTTGCATGTGCGTGTGTGTGTGCTGTGCCAGGATCGTCTGTCAAAACAAAGATGACAGGGAGCTGTAACTCCTTTATTGCCACATTTCAACTCCTGTACATCACTCAAACCTGATTTAATATTTGAATTGCATTTTCAGGAACAACGTAAAACGGAAGGTATTCATTTACAGAAACATGTCGGAGTCTCTGCCACCCACCGCACGGGTGAAATCAATATGCAATAAAAGATAAATGAGTCAAAGCACAATGTATTGCTAACTCAACTCAAAAAGTTGATGACTTTCACCTAAAAGAAGGATGCAGTTAAAAATTCATGTGAGAAACAGCCTGAAGTCTGTTTCTCAGTGAGTGGGACTGTGTGTGTGTCTTTCATATTTGATGTTATTCAATCAATTTAGATGATTCTTGCCCGGCTTTATTCATTTGCTACAAATCTAGAAAACTATCACTGTTAACCCCCAAGATTAAACACACAGACAAGCCTACAAATACATATGAACAGAAATTAAATTAAGGCTTGCAAACCTGACGGTGGATCTCAGAAGCACACAAATTCCACATGGAATTTTTTTCTTTTTTTTAATGTTTGGCTTAGGTGGACAAGTTGGTGTTTCGATTAAAGTAGAATTACCACCTCGCTGTTGAAAACGTGAAGTGGACATTTGATAAGGCTTTCCCAAAATATCACAAGAATGGGACGGACGTGAGGTCACAGTGACCTTGACCTTTGACCACTAAATTCTAATCAGCTCATCCTTGAGTCCAAGTGGACGTTTGGGTAAAATTTTAAGAAATTCACCTCCAGGCGTTCCCGAGATGTTGCGTTCTACGAGAATATTACGGACAGATGGATGGTGCGGAGGCATTAAAAGAAATGCTTGAAACGTCCACTGAAGCTGCTACACTGTAGAGACTAAACATTTCAACGATTTTCTTATTCCCTGGATATTTGGTTAAATGTTGCGCTCCATTTGGATGTAAAACTGGCTAATGTTCCATGGCTCGGTCCCCCTTTTGATTTTTTTTTCTTTAAAGGTTCTCTATACGATATCCAGAGCATTAATGTAGCAGCGAACAACTATTGGATGTGTGAAGATATAGAGGAGTAATGTCTACCTGAGCAGAGAATGAAGTCTCTCTCCCTCTGTGTGTGTTGTAATCCGAGCTTCCCTATGCTTTGTTAACATGGCTAAGCGTGTCTTTTAGTGCATGTGAGCGTGCCCTGCTGGTTAGATCACGGCCGCTGCCGGTTACAGTTGATAACGTCGTCCCGACCGATGGCGCCGTTGCGGAAATGTAGCAGCCACCCTCCATTTCCCCCTCAGGTTAACACTGTTAGCTCTGTCAGCACTGTTGCCGTTGTTTTCAGTATTAGCACTGATAGCACTGTTAGCTATGAGCCACCAGCTCAGCCGTCGCCGTGTTGAGAGATCTGCAAGGGCGATATAAATGCTCCCAATCTGGCATTCAGCACATTTAATCTAGTCTAGAGTGTGATGGCTATCTCTCTAACCTGTAGAGAGAGGTCAAGTCACCATTTAAATTGTTTTTTTCCCCCCCTTTTAAAGTTTTTGGGGGAGTTTTTCCTTATCCAAATCAAGGGTATTATAAACTGTACAGATTGTAAAGGCCTTTGAGGCAAATTTGTGATTTCGGGCTATAAAATAAAATTGACTTGAGCTAGACTGTACCACTCAAGGGAGGGGGATGCTTGATTACTCCCCTCTTGTAGACTTGGTTGCGACCAGTAGGCGATTTGTTAATTTGTAACAGGGGGGATGGACCCCATGAACGACTCTTTTGGTTCAGTATTTTGTAATACCACCCCTGCGGGACTCAAAGAAAAAGTCACCATGGACAGAGCCAGGGATCTATCAAAACACAGCACAATTAGGCTGCTGATATTTTAGAGCCATGGTTGGGGGCCATATTCAAACAAACCTCGGTCAGATGAACGATCAATGAGTCAGGCAGACTAGACTAACATATTCAACTAAAACAACCCCTCTGCCCCCGCTACCAGGGGGATGGACGGAGGCTGGCAGGTTAACAAGGGGGAAGCATTTTGGTCATTTTGGTAACAAAGGAGATGGCATCCCCCCTTATATCGCCTACTCGTTATGACCTAACCAGTGTGTGCATTTGAATGTGGAGACAGCCAGAAATCACCTGTCAGCTCAAAAAAAGTGAATAATTCGCAATTCATCAGTTCACCACTCACATAAATACACAGAACTTCAAAGCGTCTCATCAGCAAAGACGTCAATGACAGTGTTCTGCTTTCTGAATGTGACTGACCATTATGCATCAAGGGAAGTGTCCTCAGTCCACCTCGTCCGACCCGATGTGACCTCAGGTCTGTAACCATCTGTCATTTATCACAAGGTGACTGTCGTCTAAGTGGGTCGGCCCCCGTTCGCCAAAAGCTACTCTCAGAAATCCGGAGCCCTTACTGTAGGCTTCCAGATTGACTCAAGTGACTCAAGACCCAAGTGACTCTCGCTAAGGAATGGATGGACCCACTGGGTGGCATTCAGACGCTCTGTGATATTATCCCTACTTCATCTGTTTTTCTTTTCACAGTTTTGTCCTCATGTTCGTGCCTGTGATGACAGACGAGTCGGAATGAAACAACATGTCTCCGTACGGCTTTGGCTTCAGTACAACTCTGTTGATAGAATGTATATTCAACACACCCAGAGCCTGTTTGCCAAGATAATTAAATTCTCAAAGGATGCGAGGAGACGCAACACGTAAATTAATTTGAGCTGCAGCAACAGACAGGATTTATGCCGCTTTGGCGGGAGCATTCACTTCCAGAACAAATAAATGGGATGTTTTTGAAATTAATTACTGTTCCAGTGCGCCATTAAAGAGTATCAGTTATCAGATGACTTTGAAATACACACTTGGCTCTTTTGATGTGTTAATGATGACAAAGTAAATCATCCTCCCTGCCATGGAGGAGTTAGAGAGACAGGAAGAGAGACAGAAATAGAATGAGAAAAAGAGCAAAAAGCAGCAATGAGTAAAAAAGAAGAAGAAGAAGAAGAGTAATGGGATAAATCGCAAAGTAACAGTTCAAACTCGTGAAATAATGTCTATTTTATATGAAACCCGTTAATATGAAGGTTATGGCCTTCATGGTTCAGACACTAAAACATTCCTGTTCTTTATTCCCCATTCACCATCGCTGAGAAGAGTTCAATGGGAGGTTCAGATCGTGCCTAAGGCTCGCTCAGGCTACTCTAAAAGATACAAGCTTCATTCACTTCAAATGAAGCGGCGGTGTCTCTGAATGTAGGCCAAAATTACAGCAGATATGACTGATTGTGTTTCTGTCTCTCCTCTGTTGTAATGTAGGGGCTGGATTTAATAGTCTGGCTGTTAATCCGTGTCAAGGAAGGCAGAAAAGGCCCATTTGACATGGGCTAACTTCCCTCTGTAATTAGAAAACCTCATTAAGTTCATTAAGTCATTCCCTGTGTTGGGGGATTTGTTTTACATGCGCCGCCAACAGACTCGGGCCACCGCTAGCAGGACGTGGGCTAACTGAGGCCGAGTTCAGTGAATGAAATACAGTGTGGGAAGCATTTGGGATGACAGGAAAAGCATAAGGAAAACATTTAAATGTTAAGAAACATCTCAAATGTTTGGGAGAACCTTAAAGAGGACATATCATGCTCATTTTCAGGTACATACTTGTATTTTGGGTTTCTACTAACAACATGTTTACATGTTTTAATGTTCAAAAAACGCTTAATTTTTCCTTGCTGCAGCACCTCTTTTCACCCTCTCTCTGTTTGAGCTCCTCCCCCCTACTGAAAAGCCCAGTCTGCTCTGATTGGTCAGCTGGCCCACTCTGTTGTGATTGTTCAACCGGACCAAACTCTTCGGACTCCGCTCCAGCTCCGCTCTAACTATCTTTTTTTGAGGGCGTGCCAAACTAGCCGCTAGGCAGGTATTATGCAAACGTGCTACTTGGTGACATCACCACGTTACGGAAGAAAAGGCGGGACTTCAAGCGAAGCATTTCCGGCAGTTCAGGAGCAGTTTCTGTGGGGAGGAGGAAATCCCTTTGCTTGGACTTTGAGCTTTGTCACTTTGCAGACCTTTTACATGCACAAAAAAACTACATAACACGCTAAAGGAAAGGGAAACACACAAAAGCATAATGGGTCCTCTTTAAAAAAAAAGCTATCTATCACGACCAACTTTCTTCCCTTACGAGGGGGGGGCCTTCGCTGCACCTATCAGTCTAACAACCACAAATGGGGAATATCATAGTAGCACCATTTTGATGGGAAGGGATATCAATGTGACACATTCCTGAAAGGTCCTTTGTTTTTCTATTTATCGGAGGCCTTGAGCACACAAAGGGGGAGGAGGGAGGGGGGGTATCTTGTGCGGCCTCGGAAAGCGTCACAGTAACGGATGACTAGACGCCACCGCCAGAGGCCCTCTGTTTTTTTAGTTTTTTTCCCCCAGTTTTGGCTCCCGGACCCAATGATTCCAATTTGGGTGTCAGTGAGAGCAGCGATTCATCATTGGCTGGATTACTTAGTGGGCCGAGAGCAGAGGGCTATTCATCTCCGTAGCTGACACAACCCCGGCCAGAGAGACGCCATGCTGCCAGCGCCACCGCTGCTGCGGAGCTAAGTCCTAGAAACACACTCACGTGCACGCGAGTACTCTCCATCACAGCTATAGGGGGGAATGTGCATTGTCTCATGGGAGCAGAAATTTAGTGTTAACAGAGAGTTAGAATTACCATACGGAATATGGGTTGATCGCTTACACTGTTTTCAGTTGTGTCAAAGGTTGCACTGCTTCAAATGGGCCCATTTTTGTTACCTAAGAATGAGCCGTTTATATCTACATAGGGAGCGGGTCCTCTTCACGGAGTCTGCTATGTTGGTCTACTGTGTTTCTACAGTAGCCCAGAACGGACAAACATAACTGTTAACTTTTCCCGCTTGGTCCAGAGTCAATACCATTACTCGTCCAATCGGCGCTGCTCCCTCTCTCTTTTGCTTCACCACTCACTTCCCACATACACACACACGCTCTACGCACTAGCTCTGCTCCAAATGACCTACACTCTACTCTTACAACAAATGGATCTAGAGAGGGACATTTGTGTTTTCACATCGGCCACCATTAGCTCTCCAACACGCTTGGCACACTGGAAAGGCTTCAGTTGGTTGCAATCTCCTCACCTCGCCGCTAGATACCGCCAGATCCTACATGCTGGACCTTTAAAGGAATAGTTCGACATTTTGGGAAATACGCATATTTGCTTTCTGTTGGATAGTGAAGTGAATGATCGACTCGAGCCACTTTTGGTATCAGGGTCTTTTTCTCTCAGCCGTGTTTCCACTGCAGATAGTACCCCCTCAGTGTAGATGGGATTCTCAGCTGATCACCGTAGCGACGGCACGTGAAACTGCTGTGACATCATCTTCAACGAGACACTCGCTGAATCATTTCAACGGCAACCAAACAGAGGAATGTCTGCACTTCGTCAATTGTACAGCGTAGTTTTGCGAGCTGCCATTTTTTAAAAATCGGTGTCGAGTGAATTGAAAATTGTGGTCCCTATTGACGGTAGCGTGGCTTTTTAAAAACGGCAAGTTTGTGCTGGATGTCGCGCTTCTAGTATCGGCTCAGCTCGCTTGGAGCCTCGACCGAGGTGGTACCAAGAATGGAATGAATCTATTGGTACCATTCACAACTTTTCGTTCTAATGTGTAACGACCTGAAGTGGACTGAACTGCTTTGTGGAAACGCAGCTTTAGCTCAGCACAAAGACTGGAAACAGTTGGTTTTCCTCTGTCTGATTATAAAATCTGCCTGCCAACACTTCTAAAGTTCACTAATTAAAAGCACAACAACTAAAATGCAGTGTTTTACTGGGGGTTATGAGTCTGAGCAGTTGCCAGGGAAACCAGTTACTTCTCCCTGCCAAAGTTCAGCACATAACCATCCATTAAAAAAATTTTTTTTGCAGATTAAACGAACAAGATATAATGTGTTTATCAGTGTGCTTTAAAGGCTCAGGTTGATTTTGTTATTTAGGACACAGCCAGGATAGCTGTTTCACCCTTTTTCCAGTCTTTATGCTAAGCTAAGCTAAGCTAACCTGCTGTAGCTTCATATCTAATGAAAAGATATGAATCAATCTAACTCCCCACGAAACAACGAGTAAGAATGTTTCTCAAAATGTGGAACTGTTCCTTTAAAAGAAGTAAAAAAGAGGACGCTCTCAAATAAATGCATGAGCGCACAAATAAATGCAACGATGTAAGAAAAATAGACAATACTAAAAAATACAGCTATGTAAGGAACTATACAGGGAACACACACACACACACACACACACACACACACACACACACACACACACACACACACACACACACACACACACTCATAAACACACACCTCCCCCCCTGCCAGGCCTAAACACCACTGTGTGCTGATAAGACAGAGAAACCACTTGCTTCCCTGCAGGTGAAAAACAAGGTGGACATCCACACACTGCGCCTCACGCAGTGTGCTGCATTTACAATATACCTCTCTGTGGCATCAACATAAATCTGCAGTATGTGCTTCGTCCAGGATCCGCATGATTTAACGCCCTGGAATGAATGTCAGAGCCTCGATTCATTTTAGGGGCAACAATGGAATGAAACGCATATGCACAGTGGGAATAAAAAGGGTTACTTCAAAATGGTAAATGGGGCGCCTCGAGGTAAAATGGAACATTTCTCCGTCTTGTAGTGGCACACTTTTATTTTTGGTCCGGAGTTGGGTAAAAAAAAAGAAGAGGAGAACAAAAGGCAAAGGGCACATTTTCTCTGATGCCAAGGGAGTGGAAGTGTGTGTATGTGCCTCCTTGTTTTCTTTCTTTTATTCTGTCTTTGACACCGTCTCCATGGAGATCCGGAAGCACAAAAGTGTTTCCTCTGACTTCATTTAGCTCCACTTTTACCACCCGGCACCACACATCGGACAACAAAGCTGTCTACATGTCATTTGTACTCCGCGCCGCCTGAGCAAATCCACACACACGTACGTCGCCACCACCGAGCCTGCGCTGTGAACTCCATAAGCTGTATGACATCTCAGGGAAATGGACTTCAGAGTCATGCCCAGCCATCTGAAATGCCACGACTAAATTATCAGCTATCACTGAGGACGGAGAAACACAGAGAGAGAGAGAGAGAGAGAGACACATACGGAGAAAAAGAGAGATTTCATCTAGAAGTCCGCTTATTCTTGTGAGTCGCATCAAAAGGAAAAGTAATTAAGTCGTCTGAGGATGTTATTGGAAACGAGAATTCTATCAGTGAGGCTGAGGGCTTGTGATGCCTGCAGCTTATCCAGCCTGTGTGTGTGTGTGTGTGTGTGTGTGTGTATTTCTGTGACTGACGCGCTGCCGTGCAGTAGAAGATGAGACCTCTGTTGTGCGTTTGTAACAGGCGCAGCCAGCCGCTCCTCATTAACCTTTTGGGAGATAAGCCTGTTTTAAGTCCATGTTTGAACAGCCTGTGTGAAGTATCTCCCACTGATATGTGGCCAGCCAACCACCCAAACCGTCCTCCCCTCCCCGCTCACATTCAATATTCCTCTTCCCTCACCTCCGCCAGATTACCAGAATTAAATTTCAATTTTAATCACAGGCCCGCAAATCTCCATAAATCTAGCACCTGAGCCACCCTTAATTACGGAACAAGCATTCGGGGGCGGCGCGCCGCCGTGCCCCGCTAACAAGGTTAAAAGGTGCAAAGTGTGTGTAATGGGAAGCAGAGGAACTCACTGAGCAATTGTTAACACCATGTTAGCTACTCCACTTCTTTGTCTCTCGCCGTGTTCTCTTCCTATTTTCCCCGGCTAGCGAAATACACGGAGCACCTTGTTAGAGGCGCTAGGCTAGAAGTAATGTAATTTAGCTAAGTAGCGAATGTGGAGGTGCCAGATGTGTGTTTTGCGGTGGATGGCGCAGGCAGCGGTGATGGAGCCGGCACACGGAGGCAAAGCTGTTACATTAGCTGCTGCTCGCTGGACTGCTGCAGACAGAATCTGGTAATTGGCAAAGAGGTGGAGTCTGTTTTCTGAAGGGACCGAGTCTTTGCTTTTTTTTGTCAACACACAAAACTGACTAAAAGTAACGGGAAATATGTTAACAGTGATGTAAATATGAAATACTATTTTTTTTATTTTAAAAAACTATACAGAATAGACATCTTATGCTGCAGTTACATGTTATATTTTCAGTACAATTTAAAAGCTCCATCTGATCCCCCCATAATGAGGCTTTATTGTAGGTGTATACCCAGCCCCTGAAAAATACTACCTTAAAGTTATATTCTTTAAGATTTTCATGAAATCAAATTCCATTTTTTATACTATTTATGGTCGGCATTTGTTTTATAAATAGCCATTAAATGTATTTATTAGGGCTTTCAATCGATTACAATTTTTAATCACGATTAATTGTATGATTGTCCATAGTCGATCGCTATTAATCGTACATTTTTATCTATTCAAGTGTACCTTTGTCAAGTATTTAATACTCTTATCAACATGGGAATGAGCAAATATTTTTGCTTTATGCAAATGTATGTATATATTTATTTTTGGAAAATCAATTAACAACACAAAACAATGACTGATATTGTCCAGAAACCCTCACAGGTACTGCATTTAGCATACAAAATATGCTCAAATCATAACATGGCAAACTGCAGCCCAACGGGCAACAACAGCTGTTAGTGTGTCAGTGTGCTGACTTGACTATGACTTGCCCCAAACTGCATGTGATCATCATAAAGTGGGCATGTATGTAAAGAGGAGACTCGTGGGTACCCATAGAACACATTTTCATTCACATATCTTGAGGTCAGAGGTCAAGGGACCCCTTTGAAAATAGCCATAGCAGTTTTTCCTCGCCAAAATGTAGCGCAAGTTTGAAGCCTCATTCTCGATGAGCTCGAATGACATGACGATGGCACCAATGGATTCATTAGGTTTTTTCTAATTTCATATGCTGCCAGTATCTTCACTCTAGCTGTAAAACAGAGCCCGCTACAACCGAAATCGCAAGTTGTGTTAATGCATCAAAGAAATTAGTGGCATTAAAATGAATTTGCGTTATTATCGCGTTAACTTTGACAGCCCTAGTATTTCGATTTAGTAATTACCTCTCTGTATTTTTGTTTTCATTGTGAGTGGCGGGTTCCGCCATTCCCATTAGGGTGGTGTATTGGCAAGAATCTGGCGATACGATACATATCATGATACAGGGGTTACAATTCAATATATTGGGATATATTGCGATACTGTAAGCAAGGATATATATTGTGATTTTTTAAATCTAAGTTTGGAAAACTATCATAGTATGAAGAACACACCGCCATATGCACAAAATCTGAGTCAAAAAAGTTTACTTCGTATAAGATCAGAAGAGTGGGATGTGCATTTGCATTGCATTGCATTGTTTCACAGTCCCTGGAACATCCAACATCGTAGCACTACTTTGAGAGGGCACATATCTTTGCAAATTAAATGAAGTATTGACTGCATGCAAACTATTAATTAAAAATTGATTTTGAGAATTGATACAGTATCACAAAATATAATATCACGATACTCAATATCTCCACACAGGTTTCAAATTGCCTACCTAAGTATGAGGGATTCACAGGAAACTTTTAAAATCTGTGTCAGTTGTTTCAACCACTCAAAGGAATTTAAGGTTACATTTTTCCGTTCATGTGTGAAGCACACTTACATTTTAGTTTCAATACTAGGCATGGATTTAGTGTGATTGCACTAGAAACGGTGCATCAGTACAAAAGTACAGCACATATTTGTCCTCTGAAGATGCTGAATTCTCAGAAGTCAGAAGTCCTCCAGACATACGGTGTGACTCTAGATATGCGAGGTGACGGGATGGGTTTCAGCCTATCGAGGGAATAATCACTGAGTCTGCGCTGTCACAAAGCGAGTCTGAGAAACCAGCGAATCCCCCACATACGCTTGAGTCTTTGTTTCACAATTTGTAAGCCGCGGGCTGTGAATTAAAGCGGGACAATGTAATGCAGTCCATAATACAATTATGCGTGAGAGGACTGCATGTAGGAAATGTGAAAAGGGTTTTTGTGACAGGATTTCATGAGTGCGAAAAAGCGACTTTAATTAAGCAGTGGTGCATAATAGGAGTCTTTGAGCTTTCCACTGTGTGAAATTGTATGCCAATTAGATAATCATCTGTGAAAAACGCTGGACATGAAAGACAACTCCATGATAACAGTATGATAATACACAAATGCAGCATCACAGTAATTATGCATGCCATTCATTTTGTGCAAAAGTCTGTGTGATTATTATGCTATCGTTGCACAAAAATACTCCCCTCGGCCGCGCATTGTGTCCCAACACACAAACAGAAAAGTATGAAAATGGCCATTAAATTAGCTTTTCTGTTTACTGTATTGTTAATGTGTCTCTCCCTGTCTTACAGATACATAATGAAAGAATTGGAAGCTGTTAGAAAGAGACTAATTTACACAAGTTTCATCCTGACAGCTGGCCGGCTAATACTGCATAGCCGCCTTGTTTTGTTTACACATTGGCTTGATTTTGATCACTGGTCTGCTCAGCTTTCCAGATGTCTTGGCCACATGTGTGTCTGCCATTTTTTGAATGCGGAGACAACAGTCACCAAAATAAGTCCGCGCCACACTTGACGTTCCAGATGAAGTGCCCGTCTGTTTGTCTGGAAAGCTTTTTTTTCCGGGACGTTTCATTTTCTTTAACACATATGCACACAGAATAATCAATATGATTCCAGCAGCACTGAGTGTGCACGCACAGGTTTTTGTGTGTGTTTGTGTGAGTTGTCAGATAGCAGTGGGGGGGAAGCAGCTGTTCTCCCTCCACGTCCCCTGCCACTGATTTAACATATGGCTAACCTTTTTGGAGATAGCGCCGCTGTTTACTTTCCTGCTCTGCACTGATAACATCCCAAATCATTACCCCAAACCTGTGTCACACTAAGCTTTTAGAGAGACGGGCCGGGCGCACAATGAGTCGGTGCTGCGCTCCTGTTTAAGAGAGGAAAACAAAACGATGGCGACAATATTCACACATCTGGTTGAGAACTAAGAGAGTAAGCAAGTTGGATTTGTTTTGGTCATCAGGGAGAACAATGCAAAAAGTGAGCAAGGCTCACATACCCCCTCGCTCACTGCTTGACCCCCACTTAAGTATACGGTCAAAGGTTTTGCCCTTTTGGAACTAATGGAACGAGTCCTACTCCGGAAAGGAAATTGAAGTAAAAAACGAAATCAAAGTTTTTGGCCAAAATTTCAAAAATGTTGGGCACCCTGGACTTCTAACCCCCAAAAGGCACACCTAGACCACACTGTCAACCATCATATCAAATTTGAAGTTCCTTAGTTAAATAGTTTCCGAGTTCTGCTCCGGAAACAAAAGTGTGACACGCGAACGGACGGAAGGACGGACGGAAGAACGGACACGCAGAGCGCTATATACCCACGACTACGTTGTCGCGGGGGTATAATGATGCCTCTGTGTGTGCCAGATCGTATGTCTGTGTACCATATATCTAAACTGAACAATTTCCACATTAAATATTGTAAACAATTTGACTTCAATATTTCAATGTTCACCATGAGAAACTACGGTTACTTTCACACCCACCCTGCAAATGGGCAGTTTGAACTTTAAGGTTGGAGGTTCACAAAAAAAATGTAGAGGGAATGTAATGTGTAAAACACAGAGAGGTCTAGTGTATTGGGATGCATGTAGCCGACATAATACACCCTCCAAAACAGAATGCGATGCAAGCAAGAGTCAGTGACAAAATCTGTTTGATTACATTGTTTTCTATTGTTTTTCTATTGTCCGCGAGAGACGAAGCGCTGCTCAGCGCAACGTTTTGAGCTGAACTTTTGTAAGACGCCCTCTTTCTATTTATTCCTGTCGCTCGCTTTGAAAGCGCAGCAATAGATGAGGAACGGCTGCTTGGTGAAGTTGAAATGAGGAGTTATCGATACGATACTTCCTCATTTTATTACAAACATCTAAATAAGGAGGCAGCAGGCTGGTCTCAACTGCACAGCTGATAGATACGTGGTTTGTTTACATGGCGCAACAGAAAGTGAATATTCAACTATGTGTGGACAGAGTGTCTGATGTTATTAGGCTATAAGTAAACAAAAAGACCACAAATCTATCTTCTTATCTTGTTGGTTTCTTATTCTGTCAATAAGAAGACACAACAAGGTCAATATTATTCATCATTACAATAAATTATTAGTTCTGCGTTATTATAACAAATATAGATGCAATGCTATGGGGTTCAGTGAGCCCCTTGAACCAACGCAAACTGCGCCTGTGCTGCTACCCCGTTCGGTTCGGTTCCAATGAACGCTGGCTTGTTTGCTCGTTTTGGCCGGTGCTAGAGCTGTCATTCAAACTCTGGTCTGGATTCAACAACCGGACCGAGACCGCATGAAAATGATCATCAAATCAATAATTTTGAGGTTGTTTTGTGGTGTGAAAGCAAAACAGACCAACCAGCAATTTGTGGTAGCAGATATGTGACTTGAGCATTAATACAAATGCTATACTACTAATTACTCAATCTGCTGATTGTAAACTGATCTGTATATAAATGCAATATCATCTAGTAACCATGGTGACATGTATATGTGTATACGTGTAGTGTGTTATATCGTTTTTTGCATGTAAAAGGTCTGCAAAGTTCGGAGCCCAAAGTCCAAAGGGAGTTCCATCGGGTTCCCATGGAAGCGCCTCAAAGCGCCACGATTTTCAGGGAAGCGCTGCCCTGCATGTAAATGGATTGAGCTGTTCACACAGCACGCGCAGTGCCGCGGAGCTCCGCTGCCAGCTCGCGATCTTCAGCGGCAGTTTTGGCGTGTGGTCTATTTTGTCTGTGTGCTGCGAGTGAATCTGGCAAAAAAAAACACACTGATAATCTACTATAGATGATATATTATACAGTATATGATATACTGTAAATGAGCTGATTCTGATAAGACGATAAAATATGCATCCCACGAAACGCCTTTGACTTCCCTCCCTGCTGTTCTCCCAGAGATTTAATTCCTCCGATTCCCTCCCAATCCCTCCCCCTCGATCACATTTCAAAATCCGTCCACTATATTCATTAGAAATAGCCGCGTGTCACTGTTGTTGGTAATTGTGGGTTTTAAATTATGTACTTATTCCACATATGTGTCAGTTGTGTCTAAACAGAGAGAGAAAGAGAGAGGAGCAGACAGACAGACACACACACACACACACACACACACACACACACACACACACACACACACACACACACACACACACACACACACACACACACACACACACACACACACACACACACACACACACACACACACACACACACACACACTAGCAGACAGAGAGATACACAGAGAGAGAGCTCTGTAGTAAACAGCAGAGGAGCAGAATCGCTTGTTGAAGAAATGTGCTTCTGCAACGATTAGCGCGGCAACTTGCCATGTTTGATTGAAGTCCTGCCTTTTCTTCCGTAACGTGGTGATGTCACCAAGTAACACATTTGCATAATACCTGCCCGGTGGCTAGTTTTGGACGCCCTCAAAACACAGCTAGTTAGAGCGGAGCTGGAGCGGAATTTGGTTCGGTTGACCAATCACAACAGAGTGGGCCAGCTGACCAATCAGAGCAGACTGGGCTTTAAAGGGAGGGGCGGGGCAAAAGCTCAAACAGAGCGTTTCAGACGGAGGGTTAAAAGTTGCTGCAGCACAGCCGGTATGAGAAAAATAAACACGTTCTAGTAGGAACCCAAAATACAAGAAAGCACCTGAAAATTAGCATCATAGGTCCTCTTTAAAATATAAAAAAACGTCTCCGCCAACCAGTCAAGCTCCAGTTTACATCCAAAATGTCATCACTTCCTGATTTTATCCTATTAGAAATTTGTGTGAAATTGTCATAATTAGCATATGAATTCTTGAGTTATGGCCAGAATCATGTTTTGTGAGGTTACAGTGACCTTTCACCACCAAATTCGAATCAGTTCATCCTCGAGTCCAAGTGGACGTTTGCGCCAAATTTGAAGAAATTCCTCCAACATGTTCCTAAGATATCACATTCACGGGATTGGGAAGGACATACATATGCATGGACAACCCGAAAACATAACACCGCCGGCCACTTGAGTGCATAAAGTATCATTCTCAAGTTTTCTTATGCCCATAACTACCTGGTTAGAGGTGTTTTTTACACTATGTCACCTTGTTAAAGCGAATCGTGATCGAGTGGTTGTTTGTTGTGGTGAAGCTTCATTGGAGTAACACGCATCGCTAATGCCGAGGGACTCTTGGCTCTCTGCTTCCTAACAACGTTAAATGAATGGTCCACTTAGAATTAATGACTTCCTCACTGTGGACAAATTTGATTGTGTTAGGCTAACGACCAATCCTCAGCGAGAACTGGGCCAACGTTTAAGTGGAGCTACGATTGGTTCTGCCGCTGTTTGAGACCTTTATTGATGGCGCCACACACACACACATACAGAAGCACTCACAAAGGGGTGAGCACACACATGCACGTACACACATACACACACACACACCTTGAAATCAACACCTTCCCTCTGTTTCACAGTCAAGCAGGGGCAGCAAATCGCACGGCTCCCCAGACAATATTATCTCATATGCACAGACAAATTACCTCTTTGTTTTAAGGACATGAGTATTTCTCAAAAAGAAAAAGAAAAAAAACACACTCGCACATTATGAAAATCCCTCCATAAATAGGAAAAAGAAAGCACTCAAAGGGAAGCTAAAGTGGCACTTATGGATACTGTTAGCGTTTTGCTCGGGCAAAAGAAATTCTCCTATTAAATGGGTCTCTCTCTCTCTCTCTCTCTCTCTCTCTCTCTCTTCGTCTCTCGCCTGGCTCGCCGCAGAACGGATCAAATGAAGGTTACGCTGTCCTCTCTCATGGCCTACATCCTGATGCCAGAGCTAATTGCATAATTTGTTTCAGAATTAACAGCTAATAGCAGTCTCTTCTAGGCTCATGCCAACCCCCCTCCCTCCCTCCATATACTCACTTTCTATTTTTTCCAACCTCTCATCCCATTACGCTTGTATATGCAGAAGACAATATAGCAAAAAAAAAAAAAATTCATGCTGGAGTAAATTACACTCACACCCAAGAAAGCATGTCTGGTGATGAATTACAGGCTAATTCCCCTACTTGGCCCTCACTTATTGAATCTAATGGCATTGTTAAAATCTACAAAGGATATTTCTCATCGCATTGACAAAAAAAGATGAACAAATCTGCTCTTTTTTGACGGATTCATTAGCTGCGTTTCAGCCGTCAAACACTCGAACGCACCCCAGATCTGTCGCAATAACCACTCTATTGACAAGCCGACCGCAGGGGATGGCAAGCAACCGCCACAACCGCTATGTTCATGTTTTTACTTTTTTTTTAATTTGCTTTGCAATGAGAGCAACCACATTTTCACGCTTTGCTACGAACGGCAGCAGCGTGACAAGGTATTCTACTTTGGGTAAAACGCTGCGCTCGTCACTGTCCCTTTTTACGCTGCCATCCAATCACAATGGAGGAGGGGTGTGACAAATACCACAAAGACCAACAGTCACATCCTTCATATAGGCTACAATTCACAGATGGACGGGGCCGTCCTCTCTCCCTATACATGTTTCAGCCTTCCCTTCATCCAGAGAAAGTTCTCTACCTTGTGCCGACATTTTTACTTCTGCTGATATTCCGTATCATAGGAACCAGATGCAAACAAAGCTGAAAAAACCCCAGCTGTGCCTCTTTGCCCTTCTGTGTTCTGCATTTAACAAAAAACAAGTATGCAATAATTAGTATCTTTGTTATTCAAAAAGCAACAATATACCTAATAATAGCCTTGCAATAAAGCGTATTTATATGGCACTAAAATCAGGATAAATTAAAGCTGCAGTAGGTAGAAATGGATCAAATATGATTAAAAAAAGTTATTTTTATAAAACGGTCACTAAATCCTGACAGTAGTGCATGAGACAGGTAATCTGAAAAAATAAATCATGTGCCTCTGTGTCCTCTGGTGCTCCTAACGGCATCAGCAGGATTTCACAGACCAAACGAAAACAACCAATCAGAGCTGAGCTGGAGCCTTGCCGTCTCTGACCAGCTGTCAATCACTCGCAAACTCCGATCAAACGGTCAAACTAGGCAGCGCTGATCAAATATTAATCAATATTCTGTTACTGTAATGCCTATTTCTTGCCTCAAATGTTTTCAGAAACATCTTGTATTGTACTGTTTAGCTGTAAAATGAGAAAGTTTGCTCCGGCTGGTGGGCGGTGCTTGGTATTTCCTCAACTGATCTCAACATGGTGGCCAGGTCTCAAACTTTCTCATTTTACAGCTAAACAGCTGGTCGAAGTTCGCGAGTGATTGACAGCTGCCTGTTGAATGAACAGCCAATAGGAACGCTCTCTCTCTCTCTCTGAAATTACCTGTGATTGGCCAAAGTCTCCCGTCACGGGCTAGATGTTTTAAAGCCTGAAAACAGAGCCATGAGGAGGTGCAGAAGTCTAGCTATCTCTCAGAACACTTGAATTACAATATGCTGAAAGGTTATTATGTAATTTTTGCCCAAATATGCCAAAAACATACTGCCTACTGCAGGTTTAAGTATCGCATATCGCGCTGTTAAGCCAATCATTATCACCACAGGTGAAATTCCCTCACCGCGACAGCCCTAATGCACCCACTCCTCTCTGCCAGAGTGTTGATATTGTGCTCATTCCGATCAGCTGGCGGTTTTCCACAGCGGGGATCCCTATTAAAACAAGCCCACCTCCGTGCATGTGCAGGGAGGCCAGCCTGCTAACAGACGACCGTGGATGCGAGAAACTGAGAGAGACAGATGAGCTGCTCCGAAGGTGGCCACTATAAGTCAGTGCCCCCTCGCACCAGGCAATAACCTCCTCTCCTCTCCGTGTAATAACCAGCCGGAATCTCGAAACTAAACCAAACAAACAGGAAGGGGAGCGAGGGAGGAGGAGAGAAAGAGAGAAGGAGAGAGAGAGAGCGGTACTGCAAAACAAAGAGACTCTGGATTCAATCAATACTGAGATCCAGCTGTCAATCATTGGCTATATTAACCTGCGGTTGGAGGGTGTGAATGTTTTATCTGTTTGTCTGTCTCGGACACATCGGCAACCCGTGGCAACGTCTATCTTACAGCATGGAAATGAGGCTGCCGGGAAGTGAAATAAAAAATGTGTTGTGCAGGCTGTGGTGAAGTTCCGATCACAGCAAGAAACCAAATATTTCCCCCAATCAATAAATCTGTGAGCAGTGAGACGGCCTCCCTCTGCCTCCTGCGCCTTTTATACAAAAACAACACTCACGTCACTGAAAAGCTACAGCGCGACCTCTTCACATTTTTCAAATTAAAGGTCACTTTCAACTAAAAAACATTGGTGACGCCATGGCAGGTAGTGAATGAGTTTACTCGCCTCCATCTGTCTTGAAAAAACCCCACAACAACACATTTGATTGCTAAGTCAAAAGGGTCGCCGTGGTGAAAATGTTAATATTTTCTCCTAATCACATGACTTGACCCGGGTAGCCAATGATCTGTATCTGGCTCTCGCCCGTTCCTGATGTACTACAGCTTGCAAACAGAGCCCCAGGCGCAAAAATCTTAATTAAGGTCCTTCCCAATGTGCAACCTTCAGACGACGTCGCTGAAACAAAAGGGGGAGAAATAATAGAAAAAGAAACACTTCTTTCTCTCTTTCTCTCTTTCTCTCTCTCTCTCTCTCTCTCTCTCTTTACCATTTAGGAAATAACAGCAGCTCGTTGAAACCTATTCAAACCTTTGCCTGCATTTGGAATTTGATTGTAACCTCAGGTTGCCTTTTCTATTATGGCGGGGAAATAATGTTACAACGCACAGCACCCGTTTTTAAATTGAAATTTGACAGGTCTACCAAGCAGAGATGTGGGGAAAAAAGGAGACTCAATATTGCATATTCGCATAGCAGCTTCCTTTCTCTCCTTTTTGTGTGAATAGAACCATTGTTGGCAATTTCCTTCAGTGGGAAGCGGTCTTTTTTCACCTGATTTATCTCATGTCACAAACATTATACCAGCCAACACACGCAGTATCATAAGAGTAGCTGTTGTGACTGCGTACTGTTGGTTTTATATATACAGTGTATATATATATATTGACAAATTATATTAGACTAAAGAAAAGATAATTAAGAAGTTATAAAATCATATGGATGACAAACATGGTGAGAAAGTATCCCCGTTTAGCGAGTGTTAGCTAACGTTGCAAGCATAGACTGTATATCAAGCCTCCAGGTAGAGCGCCGGGCTTTGAAACAAATTTTTGTAGCGGCCAAACGGTGGTACTAAAACCTCCGTGTCCGTCACGTGATGCATTGGGCCCAAAAAGACTTTTTCCCATAGAGGGAAGGAGACGTCTGTAACTCAGTGGATAATTTTTTTTGGAGGTGAATCAACTGCCCAGTATGAACACTTGAATAGTCCTTATTTAAATTATTAGGTCCTAAAAGTTGTAAAATGCACTAATAGCCGAATCCAGAGTTATTTCCCTCCTTCCCTTCACGTGAACGAGACCCAGACAGCGGCTGGAGCGAGGGCTGGAGCGAGGGCTGGAGCGAGGGCTGGAGCGAGGGCTGGGCGGTGGAGTTAAAGGTCCCATATCGTGCTCATTTTCAGGTTCATACTTGTATTTTATGTTTCTACTAGAACATGTTTACATGCTGTAATGTTCAAATAACCCTTTATTTCCCTCGTACTGTCTGCCTGAATATACCTGTATTTACTCTCTGTCTGAAACGCTCCATTTTAGTGCATTTCAATGGAATTGCAACGGAATTGCGTTGCTAGGCAACAGTTTAACGCCACTGCGACTGCGTGTCGTCCATCTATACAGTTGCTCTGAATGTCTGAAAGTGTTTTTACACTAAGATTAAAGTAATGATGTGATGTAACTAAAATTATGACTGACTATTTTTAAAACAAATAAAAAGCTGGATCATCTTTTGCTCTCCACACACTCTCGCTTACCTGCATTCAACCAAAGTCTGCTTGAACGTGATTGGTCGACACTACTCAGACTACAAACCACAACGCTTCCAATTCTTCCAAAATCTTGTCCCGCTGACTACAGATTCTACATGTGAACGCAGGATCTGTTTGTAGAGATTAGCTGCTAACAAACACACGGGCCTATCGCTCTGTTGGTCTTTGAGAACAGCAAAAACACACAATCCTCATCAACTTTTTAAATGTCAAAATCATACATAGTTGCACTCCCTAAAAAACATATTTGGCTAACTCACTAAATTCATGTTAATAAAATCTAAAGACGAGAAGCCTGACAGGAGCATCGATCCTGCCCTTGATTTTAAGTGGACGATTGGGCGCCATGTTGTAGTGACATTTTACATTTGTATGTATTGAAGGGGTCATCGTTGCCATGGCGATCGCCTGCTCAAACCCTGTATTATATATACACAGTATATAAGTCCAGTAACCGCATGGAGGCCGTCAAACTCTCACTCTAGTTACTGATCTACAGAATGTTACTCAGGACTCATCCAATTGTAACCCCGTCAATAGTGGGTGTAAAGGGTGCTGGCCACTGTCTGTTATTGGATGTGTGTGTGTGTCATAATTCTTTCACTTTCAGCAGTGCCCCCTGTAAGCCCCCCACAGCCGGAGCAATATCAGCAGCACCAGAGACAGCATGTGACCCAGCTTTACTCATCTCAGCTAAACCCATCTCTGACACACACACACACACACACTCGCACACACACTCACATACACACATACAGGCAAATGCACGTGCACTTACACACCTAGGCACATGAACGTACACTGTGGAAAAAGCACACAAGCTGAAAGGAGAGCTAATAACAGTCTTACCTGCTTCAGCGAGTCAGCAGCAGCAAAGGCAGCGAGACAGAGGGGAGAAACAAAAGAAGTTGATGTGAATGGCAGCGTGAAAAAAACAGATCGTGCTTTATGAGACAGTATTGTGATAGATGATATAACAGGTTATAAGCCCAGGAGAAGAATAGATAAACTAACCATCAGGAAATTACATCCAGTATATACACTTCAAGTAGCCTTTTTAAACATCGTTATATCCGTGCGTAATTAATCACTGCTCAATTAACACGGTTTAATTAGTGTAAACAAGTGAAACCGTGGTCGAGATGAATATGGCCTTTATCTTATGCCAGTGGTATTGTTAGCGCCGCTGTGTCCAAATTAAGAGCACATTTACAACAATCCCTGCTGCAGAAGATGTTTGTTTTGGCTTCAGTGAAGAGAATAAACATGCTGGAGGTGATTTTTTCTTTTTTTCATTTGCTTCTAATTTCTTGCCAAATTCTGACCACTGGCTCATGATATAAAATAAAATAAAACGCTGCCCAGTACAAATTGTTAATCCTCTCAGCATTATGTGTTTAAGCAATTGTTTGACATTCGGATGAGAATATTCACACCGCTCTCACGTCCGTTCAAAGTCTGAAATTATGCTACTACTATTCCTGAGGGGACGCACCCTATTTTTTCCCTGATAATGCGACACTGTGATCAACAAATATGTGTTGGAATCAACAGGAGAAAAGTTGGTAATGTTACCTGTTAGAAGCCGGCGGGCAGCACAGTCCTGCTTGGCTAAATAACGGAGTTACTAACGTTAACTGAGGTGCCATTGAGTTATATTATGGTGCGTTCAAGCTCTGTTCAGTAAAAATTACTATTGGGTCAAGGTAAATTCTAACTTTATCATGGGAATCATGACCTGTTTAACTTTCTAACACTAGCTCTAATAATATAAATCAACGGCACCTCCCGTGTTGAAATCGTCAGGACGAGAGCTAGTTAACGTTAGCTGCTAGCAGCCGGTAGGCAGCACAGTTCTACATGGAGCTAACAGCTAACGTTAACTAGCTCTCGTCGTGCCGATTTAAACACGTATTTGGTGTTTGCAATGTAGCATTACCAGGGAAAGAATAAGGAGCGTGCCATTGACATGTCGAGTTTACTGCGTCCCAAACACATTTTTTTATCGTCCCAAGGATGACTGGACGATATTAGTCTCGAGCCCTGATGGTACCTACGGTATCGTAGAAACACGAGTACTGTCGCGGTTTCAGAATTGTGGCATCGACTTGGTACTTAAATATTGGTTCTCATGACATCCCTAGTTTGTACAGTAGTGTACTGATGATAATAATACTCTTGTACTCATAATGTGGAGATAATGATGTTTAAGATCCTTCATGAGCACAACTTCATTAGGACAAAAGGTATAAGACGGCTTCACAGGACCCTTTCACCTAGACAAAATCCCTACGAGCCGCACAGGACACCCCTCCCCTCAGCCTTTATGGTAAACATCAGATTGTTGCAAACCTGCCACATACACATTCCAGAACAAACATCCATACCCTGAAAAGCAAGCATTAACAACGGACGGAAAGGGAGGAAAGACGTTAGGAAAACGGCGGCATGCTGATTGGCTTTTTAGAGCGAGCAAAACGGAGAGATTTCAATCAAGATTTCTGACAGTCTATTAGGATTGGCATAGGTTATCATTACCTTGTGTGTCGGCATCCTAATGCATGTTTTCCTTATCGACGTTTAGCACATTGATAACGCCAGAGAACAGCAAAATGTCATTCTCTGGGTAAAGGTAGGCCTATATGTCTCTGGCAAACAATGCAGCTGTCTTTGAAATTATCAGGTTTATCTTGTGGGGACATATTTGGAGCGTCAAATTGGGTAAAGATTGAAGTTATTTCTCCAATTTGCCTCTTGTAAACATTACTGTACCTGTCAAATGCCATAACTAGAGCTTAAGGTAAATGCTTAGTGCAACAATATTTTGGCAGAAGCTTTGATGTCGAGCACAAAAATTGCATGTGTTTGAATTCAAGGACATTTCTTGTTCTTTCTAAATTGCTCGATAGCCTCCTATGTCATTGACCCCACCCAAAACCGTGAATCACTACAATTATTAATCGATTTATTGGTCTGTCTGAGCAGTTTTATGAAAAATTACACTAAAGCTAACTTTTGTTGCGGCATTTCAAAATGCGCACAGTAGCTATGTTACACTTTGATGTCCTCAATTGGCACTCAGGGATAATTGTGTAAAATTTTTAAAATTTGAAGGAGTCAACAGAAAAATAAAGAAGTTGTACCAATGTCCAAACTGGTCGTCAGAGATTCATTTTAACAAAACTAAGTTTAAAGTAGGCATGTCTGTAAATCAGTCTGCATTTATCAAGAAATGAATATAAGTGATTGTTACATTATTGGTCGTCCACAGCTGCTTTAAAGCCTTTTCGCACCAGTGCGATGCGAAAATGCGGTGCGGGAATACAGAAGATCTGTGTTTGAATTTTCCACATCGACAGCTATGCACGCCGGTTCTGGTGCGAATTATCCACGTTGCTATGTTCCAATTTTGTCAATGAGGCCAAATTAGTTTCCTCCTAAATAGTGCCGTGTCCACTTCACATAACAAAAACCTATGCAGACAGAGAATGTCTAAGGGGCTAATGTTAACTACACAATACATAAACTAATCGGACCCCAAATGTGATGCTAACGCTAGCTGTTGTGGCTAGTTACGTGACCAACATATAACATTCACAAGTGCATATCAGCTACATTACCAACTTCATCAGTTGCTGGGCGATCTCAAGACATATATTGTCCTTTATTTGGTTGTTGAGGTAGTAGTGTTTGTCGCACATTATTGGGTGTTGAGAAGGGGACGGCCTATTGTTATTCTGAAACACCAATAGACCAAAAAATTACCCATTGGACCAAAAAAAGCTAATTTGTCCGACAGTGTGATACCTCGAAAAAGAAAATCCATTGTCCAAAGGCCCGAAAATACACACACTCCGCTGAAATCGAGGTCGGTCCGAATATTTTTTCCCCACGCACAAATGTTCCGCAGTGGTGTGCCAGCATTCATAAGAACCCACAAATTCAGTTTTTATAAATTTCAGTGGAAATTTTTTGGGACGAAAATCTGTGCTTGGTGTGAAACAGCTTTCTGTATGAAAAGCTTCACCTACTGACCATTAAATGACAGACATGTTAATAAATAGCTAGCATGGCTAAAACTTGCCTACTGTCACTTTAAGCAGACGGTGGTCTTAGCAGCAAACTGCATTCCACAATGCTAACCCATGCTGAACTCTTTTATATCTCCAGATGACATCTCTGCCAAGCCTTCCAGCCTCTTGGCGAAGAGAGCTACTTATCATTCACCCTCGCCGAGTACGGCGTTCAGGGAACACGAGCAGACAAATGGATGAAAAGATACCAGACTGGGAGACGATCTAAGGATGTGTACCTATGGATATGCAAATAGAGATTAGAGGGAAATGGGGATGAAGAGGGGAGGGACTGACAGAGAGACAAAGTGAGAGAAGGCAAAAACATGCCACAAGACACTGGGAGATTAGGCAAGTTTCTGGGCTGAGGCCACACACACAGACGCTCACACACAGAAACAGTAGTGCGTGTTGTAAAGCTAAACCAGCCTTGTTGGCAGGCTTCTCTCTTGTCTCTCACACGGATCACCCGGCTATGGCCAGATGTGGATTATATCTGTACTAACATGTGGTTTTGGATGCTGTATGTTTGGTGATAGCGCGTGGTGACGATATACTGTGTGAAACTTAGGCCAAGAATGTGGTTTTACCCTCTCGTACACGATCCAAACTTCACAATACACACATACTGTGTGCACAAACTGCATTCACTACACTGGAAAACTACACTTGTTACAACTGACTATTTCCTGTGGTCGAGGTGGGATCTTCGATAACTAGAATTTGTGGTTGGATTTCTCTGACAACCAGTCAAGTTGTAGTTTGCTTCCATATCTCTCCAAAATGTCATCACTTCATTGTCATAATTAGCATATGAATTCTTTAGTTATGGCCAAAAGCCTTGACCTTTGACCACCAAATCCTAATCAGTTCATCCTTTAGTCCAAGTCACAGACTATATACTGTCTAAGAAGTGGATGTAGTCAGCGTGACGTCACCCATTGGTTTGTGGACTGCCGTTTTGAAGCCTCGAGTTCGGCATTTCGGCTGTCGTCTTCTTGGTTTCTGGCCGTCGCCATGTTGGATTTTCCAACCAAAAGTGATACGAGAGGTAGGAGCTAAATACAACCAAACTCTGAATGAGCCATTTTTAGGTGACCGAAATGTTACAATGAACTTTCAGAAACTGAAAACACACTATGAAAGGGTTAAAGTTCTAAGACGCCCAACAGACAACCACACCGGACAACGCCATGGGAGCGACCTGTCAATCACAAGGGTGCTAAAGCCTAAAGCATCCCCTGCTTTATGGTCTATTTGACTCTGAAAGGGACCATCATTTACTAAATGAACATCATGCTGTATTGAAGAAGTCTTGAAACTAGCGACTGAGACCATAAACTCATGTTTACAATGTTTACTGAAGTAATAAGTCAAGTGAGAAGTAGGCTCATTTTCTCATAGACTTCTATACAATCAGACTTCTCTTTGTAACCAGAGGAGTCGCCCCCTGCTGGCTATTAGAAAGAATGCAAGTTTATGGCACTTCAGCATTGGTTTCACTTTTCAGACCCCGGAGTTGCCCACTGATCCAAGTGGATGTTTGTGCCAAATTTGAAGAAATTCCCTCGAGACGTTCTGGAGATATTTCACGAGAATGGGACGTACATACAGACGGACAGCCCCAAAACATAATGCCTCTGGCTATCAGTGGCGCAGAGGCATAAAAATCAGATTTTTATCATCACTGAAAGTTTTTTCTTCATATGCAGCAGTATTAGTCATAGTGGCAACAGTGTCCTGGGTTTTAGTCTCTCATCCATCCTGAAATATTGAATGTGAAAGATAACTTTTTCAGATTTTTTAGCATTAAAAAGTCATACTAATAGTCAATTGAGCAGAATATATAATTTTTGGTATCCACAAAAATTGCAGCTTTGACCTTCAATAACCCAATTTTGTTGTCCCCCTCGACTGCATGTTGCCAAAAAGAGCAACAGAGAAACAGCGGTGTTTGATGCTATTGTCCTCATTCCGCTGACATAGTTGCCAGCTTATCTTTGTGGTAAAACTGGAGCTCCAGGAGTCTGTACTCAGAATCAGATACATAGACCCTCGCTAACACAGATGTTGCAGTTGCAGTTGCATAACTCTCTCATGATTTGATTGGCAGGCCAAGCCAGACAGCGACACGGTGCTATAATTACTGATGGTGAGGCTGCATGCGCAAAACAAACACAAGTCGACACAGAAATCTACGTCGAGCCGAGCTGCACCATTCATCTCAACAGAGGCAACATCCTCAGAGTTGTGCTAACATCATTCAATCATGGAGGTAATTGATGTATTTTTTTTTGCAGCTACAAGCAAGCTCGGGGGAAGCAGCTTTTGTCAGTGTGCTTTTTTTCCCCTCCTCACACTCTTTGCTTTTTCCTCTCACCACCTGCCACATGTTGCTCTGGCAGACAATCGACTGCACAGACGAGGGGGGAAGAAAGCGACGAGAGGAAAGTAACAGAGACGCAGAGATGCGATGAGAAAGGCAAGGAACTGGGAGAAAAAACCCAGAAAAAAAACAACAGTGAGAGAGAAACACAGGGACAGTGAGATGATTGAAGGCAGAGAAAGTGGGAGTCAAAGTGGAGGAGTGAAGGAATAAGTAAAATACATCCAAACAGAGCAGAACGCATGAGGGTGAATGTGTGACAGAGTCGTGCTGGCAGCCATCCATCCACCACGGCGAGGCTGACACTAACACGTGTGTCAAGCAATTAAGCAGCCAGCGGTGGTAAAGCCATAAATCATCGACAGACGTAGAAAACACTCTTCTACTTCATTATGCACTTGTAAATATTGATGCGGATTTACAATGCAGTCCACAGAAAGGTCAAGGGTGCAATAATATTACATTAAACATGTCTGAATGTATACAAACACAAGTAATACACCTGAATGTGGTAGACAAGGGAATAATTTAACAACTCCCTGAACGTCTAAACTTATCTATAGGAAGGAATAACTTCACTGGAGTGATGGAAATTACTTTTATGGTATCCCTGCTCCACAGTGGCAGGCTTTTTTAAATAGACAAAATGTTGTGAAATACACTTATTCACTTTCTTGCAAAGAGTTGTATGAGAAGATTGACACCACTCTCATGTCTGTGCGTTAAACATGTAGCTCGAAGTAGGAGGCAATTAGGTTAGCTTAGCATGGAGACTGGAAACAGCTAGCTCCGCTCCGTCCAACATTTAAAAAATGACCTTCCAGCACTTCTAAAGCTCACTAAATAACACATTGTATCTTGTTTGACAGTATAGCTACAGTATTTGAATGTAGAGAAGGTGATTAGCTTAGCTTAGCATGAAGAGTGAAAACAAGGGGAAACAGCTAGCCTGGCTCTGTCCAAAGTGAAAAAACTCATCACATCAGTAATGAACACATTGTGTCTTTTTTGCCAGACTAGCCATTTCCTCTTGTACTGTATGTAGCTAGAGCTAGGAGGTGATTAGCTTAGCTTAGCATAAAGACTAGACTAGCAAGGGGAAACAGCTGACCTGGCAAACAGGATACAACGTGTTAATTACTGAGCTTTAGAGGTGCTGGTATATTTGAACCGTTTCCCTCCGTTTTCGAGTCTTTATGATAAGTTAAGCTAACCGTTAACCTCCTAGCTGTAACTTTATACCGCACGGACAGATACGAGAGTCGTATATTCTTATCTAACTTTCTTCAAAAAAGCAAAATAATGTCCCAAAATGTCAAATTATTCCTTTAACAGACGACTGATTAACTTTCCTGGCTGCCTGCCACACGGCAGTTAGTGTATTACTGCGATTCTGTGCTGATTCCTCTCTTGTGTGTTATGTTTGTTGCTCTTGTTTGGCTATGACTCCCACCCTTCATACAGTAAGTGGACTGGACACCAGCTGCCACTGTTTGTATTTCAAGTATTTATCAACCGATTAGCAATCAAACTCAAGATCTGAAGAAAATATGTTTGAAGAGACCCCATTTCCCCTGTCGCACAACCCCCGCCACACCAGAGCCCTGGCTCCTGTGATATTATGCGACCAGCGATGGGAGTTGACCCATTTGTATGTTGCTGAGCGTGCCACAGTGGGAGGAAGGGCCATTCTTCTGCCATCTGCTCCGCACAGAGCCACGGTTGCCCACTGCCCCCATTGATTTCAACTGGCTGGAGGTGCAACTGCTGAGCCAGTCAAGACACAAGGAGGAGCATTCAGGTCCTGCCAGCTCCCGACGCTCAGCTCGGTTACACAAGCTCACTTGTACAAATCGGAGGGAGCCAAAAAACTAGATCGATGACGGCGAAAAACAAATGAAGGAATAATGAGCTGTTCAGAATGCACGATAAATGGCAATACATCTGTTTGTCATTTCGCTGAACTTTCTGCCACCATGAAAAAACACAAAACCCAACTGACTAATTAGACATAGGTTACGTGGTTAAATGTAAATGTGTCATTATTTTGTGATGCCAGTGCATTCGCCGGCGAGGGCGAAGCATTTCAGTGGCGGGGCCTAATTAAATCTGCACACAGCCAATGAACCTTGATGAGCAATGCCATCTCATTAAATAACCGTGATGAATAGATGGATGGATAGATAGACGACCGCTTGGATGGATGGATGGAGACAGACAGGAAGAGTTAGAAGACACGCGAGCGCTCAATGTCGCTGTCAAAACAACCCCGAGACGAACACGAAATAAAAATACACAGACGCATGGACACAGTCAGTCTAGCAAACAGCTGGCTACTGACAGGAGTGTCAACCTGACCGGCGTCGTAGCTCTTTATTGGACACTTCATGCGTGACCGTCGTGATGCTGCTAAGTTTGGAGCGCCCACAGACAAACAACAGGGGAAAGAAAGTTGTCGCTGTCAGTGAGTCAGAGGCTGACAGAATGAGACGGGGCTGAGACGGCCACTGCTGTCTCTTAACGGCGAGATAGTTGCCAGTTTGTTGGAGACACAAAACCGTCCTCCCAGTCATTAGTGCGACTTAGGTGTCACGACTCCTTGTTTTAAACGCACTTATAACTCAATGCATTGTTGAGAGAGCAATAAAACCAGTTCATTTAGCGCACACTGTTGAGCTTATTATCAATTTATTTAAGAGTATGACAGCATAAAGTGTGGCTGCCAGTGCCTGCCAGCGCTCACACAATGTTGGCACAGGTAGGCTTCCACAGAATATTTTCAGACTGCTTACATGATCTGTCTATAAGGCTAAATATGCGACTAAGAGTAGGCGCATGGCAGCCGTTCAGATGTGACTCAAGAAATAACAACTAATTGGCCGACCATGACTAAAAACAATTTTTTTTTTTTTAAATATCGTTTCTTGGAGCGATACCTCGTTCTAAATCTGCAGAGTTGAGTCTCACCCAAGATAAACGGGCCATCCCACAGTTTTCCTCTTCCCCCCATTGTTAGCTTTCTTCTTGGCAGGCTTCTTTCCTTTTTTAATGTTTTTTTATAGCCTCTCGCCTCAAGCTATGCAACATATATGCGTGTGTCCGGTGGTCCCAACGCACATCATGTGCTTATCTGAATGTGCATTAACCTGTCAAATATACTTTTACTGCTGTGTATGTGCTAAACAGTGTGTGTGTTAGCGCTTGCCTAATATGCTTTTATTGGCTCTCTCTGGTTATCCTGCTGTTGAGACATGAGCATAGCGGCGCTAAAGCGGCTCACCATCAGTGCCACCGATATGCGACCAGTAATACACACAGGAGCGTGTTGTTTAATGCCTTCCCTACCATTAACTCTCAGGCTTGTGTGTGTAAAAAGTATGCATATGTGTGTGTCTGACTGTGTGTGTGAAAGAGGGGAAGCATTTCCTCCAGGGTCCCTCTGGAAGACAACAAACACTTCAAAGGATCCCTCCGCGATACTGAGCATGATATCTGCCTGAAGACACGAGGTTTAAGCGCTGATCCGCCACTGTTTTCTTTACGATTAGCCAGGCGGCAGAGCAAAATGTCATTTAGTCTAACACTGTTCTGGTGGATTTGCAGCGCTGTTTGTCTTCTTAAATCTACAACAGAGGACTTGGCAAATGAACCCGAGCCCTATGAATAAAACAACAGGGGAGGAGGAGAGAGGTGGAGAGAGGTGGCGAGAGAAAAGCCTCGCTGGGTTTGAGCGTTTGAGGAACAGCGTGCTACAGAAGGCGGCGTGATTGGAGCCGACAGCGGCAGCCGGCAGTCACCTGCGCGGGGGGAAAAACTCCCGTCTGGTTTCGCTCAGAGGGGCTTTTAGCGTTCCATCAGCGAGGGAGTGCGTTGTCAGGTGTATTAACACGTAAGGCCTGTGTGGCTTTTACCTCGCCGCGGCGGTGTCGGCGAGGACAAGTTGTTGCCATGTTGCATTCTGTTCTGCCATGACCGCTTTTAACTGCTGTGACCCAGAACACACACTTGATCATTAGAGGTATTCATCACGGCTCCTAACACTTCATAACCCGGCTATTTGCAAAAGCTGTTTCCATGGCACAAAACGTAAGACAGCAGATCTCCAGCTTTGACTTGATAAATTCACACTTGTAATTCATGCTGTACATGGCTGTTATTTGCTATAAATACCAGCTGCTGCATGGGGAAACATTCAGGTCAACCATCATGTTGGTAATTACAAGTGGAACATGTGGGTATCTTTTTATGCTCCAATATCTCCTACTTGTAATAAATTGTCTGAAAACAGGTGATAGATGTTATTTATTTATGTTCATCACTGTAATTAAAACAAATAATTGTAGTAAATGCTCATTTTAAAAACTGGGACAACTGATGGTTTGGCATTTTTATCAACGACATTTTGGCCGGTCCAGCAACCATGAAATTCTGTCCAGACATTTGTGGTCTCTAAATTATGAATCCTAGTGACTTTAGTGATCCCTTGCCTTTTCTTCTAGCTCCATCATGAAGTTGACTTTTTGGTGTAATGTTGGACAACTATGTCCTATTCTCATGATATTTGATGTAAATATCCAATGGCGCCCAGAAGATTAATGTATCCTCATACAACGGTTCGTATGATATCTTACGGAAAGTCATTCCTCATTTTCCATGTGTTTTCCTACGAATGTCCAGCAACACGTGTCAGTCTCCAGTTGTTACAAACATACAGTCTTTTCAAAATAATCCCAATAATCTTCACAGGAAACAACTTGGTTAGGTTTAGGCAACAAAACTACTTAGTTAGGTTTAGGCAACAAAACTACTTAGTTAGGTTTAGGCAACAAAACTACTTAGTTAGGTTTAGGCAACAAAACTACTTGGTTAGGGTTAGGCAACAAAACTACTTGGTTAGGGTTAGGCAACAAAACTACTTAGTTAGGTTTAGGCAACAAAACTACTTGGTTAGGTTTAGGCAACAAAACTACTTAGTTAGGTTTAGGCAACAAAACTACTTTGTTAGGTTTAGGCAACAAAACTACTTTGTTATGTTTAGGCAACAAAACTACTTTGTTAGGTTTAGGCCACAAAACTATTTAGTTAGGTTTAGGCAAAGATCGACTTGGTTAGGATTAGGCAACTAAACTACTTATAGGTTGAGAAAAAGATTGTGGTTTGGGTTAAAATAACTACATAAGTGGTGCAACTTAAGTACAGAGGTTACATGACAAATAAATCGACGTTGACTTCATGTTTCCCACGGGATATGAACACCGGTCTCCTGGGCAAAAGGCCCGACCTTCTCCCTACGGTGCATTTGTCGCTCTTTATACTTCCTGGATCACAATTACGTGGATTACATGCAAATTGATTTTGTGGGATATATACAAATTACAGTGCATAACTTTCCGTAGGTATAACTATGAACTGTGTATGAGAACAGTCAGATAATGCTAATAACAGTTACTGTGTGATCCCCTTTCATGCAGTGCCATCAAAGACAAAGTCTCCACATAAAAAATCTCCACGTCTATGTGATGCATCGGCACGACATTTGTGTTTCCTCAACAATGAATCCTAATGACTTGATCCCCCTGACTTTTCCTCTAGCGACGCCATAACGTTGACATTTGTGGTTTTGAGTGAAATGTCTCAACAGGTATTGGATCGATGGGGTGCCATCGCCTCGTACTGTACCTACTGGTCACGTGGTCCTAAAGAGCCAACATCTCCAGAGTATTACAACTCCATCTAACGCAGACATTGGAGGTCATTAGTCCAGGGAGACGGTTTGGCCCAGTGACATTTCAACCAGCCCAGTCAGTCATTCCTCACTAATGAATGTGTTAGTGTCTGGCCAAAGAGAGCCTGTGTAATTTTTCCCTCCTTTTATCACAAGGATGCAGGTCGACACAGCCGTGGCATACGTTCAACACTCTGCGGGGACAGACAAACAGGCTCTGCCAACAAGATGGAGTGTTTATGTATTTCCCACCTCTGTTAATATTCAAATACCTCTGCCCACTGGCACTGTGTGTATGTGACTGCCTGTAGTACATGAGGCACTGCTTTAGCATGATATCCTATCTCGACGGTATTGATGACAATTCAATGGGCCCTCCTGACCCCACTGGATCTAATCACCATCACAATCCACCCACTCACTATCACTCGCCTCCTCCATAACAGACCACTGGTGGCTGCGTCACCAACGGGCTCATTAACTCGTTGTGCCAGGGGAAGCCTGTTTTATGATGGAGGTAGGTTGGTTAACTAGTCCAACACTTGTCCATATGCATTATTCAGTTGTGTAGGAGGCATTTTGGCCAAGGAAAGCCAGAAAGAAAAATGTGATTGCTTCACTCTTCGCCTCCATATGAAGTGATTTGCAGCTAATCATACAATTTACATATTCACATCTGAAAGCTCCTTTTCTTTTGTGTGAAACGCAACAACTTCTTGACTGCAGTTACCGCGTTAACAGTTTGGTTTATTTTTATTGTTTAATTATCACCCAGGTAAATAAAACTTGATTTTCGCAGCAAGTCAGACAATGATCAACACTAAAAGAAAGGCGGGAGTTGGTGAAGAAACACATCGGAGCATTAATGGATCATTAGAGGAAACTTTTGGCTGATAAAAAATGTTTTGGATGACATCTCGATGTAATAAGCTGCCCCAGCGAGGTTTTAGATGAAGCTCGGAGGCGGACTGCCAGCAATGATGAGAGCGCTGGCACATTCAGGCTAAACAAGAATATTTAAAAGACCAGTTCAAAATACAGGAATAGGCATGTGGCAGAGATGCAAATGTTACCTCAACAAGTCAGTGACGAAGATAGGAAAGCTGACAGTCCAAGTAAATATTAGCGGAATAGCGGCCATAGTCAGCTGCTATTTGAAGGAGAAATTATTGTCTCTGGTCAACTTCAAATGTTGATATGAATAATAAACGTGATATTAAAAAACATTAAAAGGTCCCCCGCTCCTTCTACGTAACAGTAAGAAACCCAGACTGAAAGAGACATAAAACAACTACAAAGGACATGGCCGCATCGGTTGCGTCTTAGCAGTCATTTCGTCTCAATTTAGTAGTTTACCATCTCTTTGTAGTCGTTTTGCATCTCCTTGAAGTTATTTTGCACCTCTTTGTAGTTGTTGTATGTCTCTTTGTAGTTGTTTTGTGTCTCTTTGTAGTTGTTTTGCATCACTTTGTAGTTGTTTGAGTGTTTTTAGTTGTTTTGCTTCTCTTTGTAGTTGTTTTGTGTCTCTTTGTAGTTGTTTTGCATCACTTTGTAGTTGTTTTGTGTCTCTTTGTAGTTGTTTTGCATCACTTTGTAGTTGTTTGAGTGTTTTTAGTTGTTTTGCTTCTCTTTGTAGTTGTTTTGTGTCTCTTTGTAGTTGTTTTGCATCACTTTGTAGTTGTTTGAGTGTTTTTAGTTGTTTTGCTTCTCTTTGTAGTGGTTTTGTGTCTCTTTGTAGTCATTTTGCACCTCTTTGTAGTTGTTTTGTGTCTCTTCGTAGTAATTTTTCATCTCTTTGTAGTCATTTTGCACCTCTTTGTAGTTGTTTTGTGTCTCTTTGAAGTCATTTTGCATCTCTTTGTAGTTGTTTTGCATCTCTTTGAAGTCATTTTTTGTCTCTTTAGTTGTTTTGAGTCACTTTGTAGTCGTTTTGTGACTCTATGTATTTGTTTTGTGTTGTTTCTGTTGCCGTTGTTAGTTCAAAAACTCTAAAACTTCATCAGTACCAACATAGAACCAAAACTTCTTGCCCCCTGAAAAACCGTAATGTTAGGTGCTATAATGGCACCTTTAAAACCTGAAATTTTACTTTATTGTAATTACAATTTTGACCAAATAAGTACAAAAAAACTGCAAAGACATATACAGTATACAGACAGAATATAATAAAAAAATAATTTTAATTTCAGTTTCAAAAATTTCAGTTAACGTTTAACTCCTGTCTGACGGTTAGCCCAAATACTACATTAGTCTTGCGACAACCATCTGCCAAACCAGAGAAGAGGGGGAAGTGGAAGGCAATCATCGCTACATTTTATTAACAACTCCATTTAAATGGCTTAGTGGCAGCAGCAATCTGCAGAGGGCACCTTCAGCAATCAACAGCGTTTGAGCACAGCTGCCATGTGAGGTACACTATGGGAAGCGGGGAGAGCGGAACAATGCGATTAATCCCTCTGGATAAGAGAAAAAGAAGAAATTCTACAGACAATCACAGTGCCACCACCTATTTGCTATACACAGGTCCATTTGAATAAGTGCTTCATTTAATAATAATTGATTGAGGAGAATTCTGAACAGTGGATGTGAGGTAGTGCACATTGGTGACACACTCCCTCCCTTTCTCTCGCTCTTCTGCCCGCTTTTCCTCCTCTCTCCAGAAATGTATTTTGTGCTTGAGTGAATTAGGTGATCATTTTTTATCTTACATGCCGCGCTGGCTTCTGGAGTTTCTAGCTCCAAGGAAATTGGAAGGGAAGAAGAAGTCGAACATTTATCGCATGCCGAGGTTAATCTCCTGAAATGGTGGGATTTGGTCAGAGAGGAAGTAGAAAATCCACGCTTTGCCACTGTTATTTTTTTTCTCTCCTCTCCCTCGCTCTCTCCATCCTGTCTTCCTCATGGTGGAAGTAAAATCCTTCGAGCTGAACAGCAGTGACAAGACGGAGTAGCAATGCATAAATTAAGGCAGTGACTGTACTCATCACTCAATGTCTGATGCGCTGATAATACTGTGTGATCATCTTTCATCGCTGTTGTTAATACCTCAAATGTGAGCACCTGCACTGCTGTGTATTGTCTAGCAGCAGTGCATGTGAGATGTTTACTACGATGAGCTAATGATTTCAACAGGGGTGCCGCTGATTGCTTGACGGCAGGCGAGAAAAAAGAAACTCGTTTGACAAATAGAAGTGAATGCAGGTGTCTTTCTCAATTGAACTCATGCATAACTAAAAGTAGTCAGTGTTGAGTGAGGATTCTTTTGTTTTTAGGTCTTTGAAGGCAAGTTCAATCTCAAGTCTTAAGAAAAATCAATGTCAAGTCTCAGTTCTTTGAACGCAAATCCGAGACAAGTCACATGTCTTGATAAAAAAAAATTGCAAGTCAAGATGTAAGTCTGTTAAGTAACATTTCAGTAGCTGTTCTTGAGCTTTTGATCATATCACATGATCCAATTTTCTCAGAGCTATGGAATTGTAGATGTTTAAATTCAAAAGGGGACAAATGGGTGTTAAAGTTTTACACCTTCTCATCCACGTCAGCTTAAAACTTGAGTTTCAAAGTTTATTTTTGACCTTCAAAGCAGCAGCTGACAGATTAAAACAAGACTCGGTCAAAAGCGAGTATACGGCTGGACAGTGTACAGTCTGTGAAGTTATGGCTTAACTGTTGTACAATTAGTCAGTGGTCATGTCTATAATGTTAAATCCAGCGGTAAATTTCCACCAGGTCCGGCGAGCACACTAGGGGTGTGATTTAGCACCTGATTGGTCCCTGATTTTGCGCTGGACGGGCTCTTCTGCATAAAGGACTGTTCCCCGCCTTTTATTTCAAAAGAAAATTAGGAAAATGAGGGCAATGAGGAAACTCCAACACTCGGCCGACCAATCGTGTAACCTCATCACTCAGTCAGTCACTCACCCAGTGACAGACTTCTGCAGTCCAGCCCTAAAAACACTAAAGAAGACTAAAGACTAGAAGAAGAAAATTGAAACCGGTGAGGATCATTTGACTTGATCAAAATCTCCAGAACAGATTGAAATGGAATTTGAGGTTAGATTATTGTCAACTGCTTTACAGGGTTTACATGGTCAATATGATGAACTCCATGTGCTCAGAAAAAAAGAGAAAATTTCAACATCTACTGAGCAAATTATTTGCTTATAAAGACCATGTGGCAGAACTGAAAGCCCCAGAACAACTCCAGAACATTTTCACCTTAATGGACCTCAATGCAAGATAGTTTGTCAACGGCTGTTTCCAAGATCAAGAATGAACTTCAAGCATTATTTTTTTATGGTTCTAGGAATTTACTAGATCAAAACTTAAATATTTGTACTACTACATTTTTATTCACATATCTTGAGGCCAGAGGTCAAGGGACCCCTTTGAAGATGGCCTTGACAGTTTTTCCTCACTAAAATTTAGCACAAGTTTGGAGCCTTATTTAACCTCCTTCGCGACAAGCTAGAATGGCAATCATGACTAGTATGGTACCAATGGATTCCTTAGGTTTTTCTAATTACATATAATGCCAGTATCTTTGCTCTAGCTTTTAAATTGAGCCTGGAACAACCTCTGGAAGATCGCTTGTGTTAATGCGTTAAAGAAATCCGTGGCGTTAAAACGAATTTGAGTTAACGCGTTATTGGCATGTTAACTTTGACAGCTCTAATTTTTACCAGGCGACAACCTCGGGTGTTGAGAAATGAAGCCAACGCGTTAGCGCAAAAAGCTGCAGTTTTTCAAATGGCCACTTGAGGCTGGCTCTAAAAGCGAGTCAATCTCCATCAACCCTCATTTATGATTGATAATGACTGTAAGGGGGGTGAATTTCAGCATAATTGAGGGCGTGGCCGCTTTGAGTGACAGGTGGGTGCCGTACCAGGTCGCTAGCTGCTAGTGCCTCAGCTCCACTGATGATCCACTTCTTTGCCACTTTTTTTGGGATAAGCCGTAAATTAGGCTGTGTCGTCGCTACCAAGATGGCGACGGCCAGAGCTTTCCACTATGAGCTTCACGACAGCTCTTCAGAAACCTGGAGACCACGTCCACATTTTATACATTCTATGATTTTTACATTAAACTTTGCTTTCTGAGTCTCCAAGTCAAGTCTCAGAGGTTTTTAAATCTCAAGTGCTAATTTTTTTTTTTTTTACGGTAAGCCTGGCTCAAGTCCAGTTCTGCAGCGCTGACATTTACACTAAAAGGAAATCACTGAGTACCGATGGCGGCCATGCACTGAATAATAAATGCACGTTGAACATCTCCTTGTAATAATTGGAGTTGTTAGACTGCCTTCTGTAGAAGTCCTGTAAAAAAGTGCCATGATTGCAGGAAATCTGTCAAAATCATCACGCAGCCTCCAAAGCATTCTACCTGTTTTGTGGCATCAACAGAAAGCATCAGTCACCACCGGGTACCAGCCACTTCCATCACTACTGTACAACACCTTTTTTTTTTAAACAAAGAACTAGAGAGACCTTTCACTGTAAACACATGCTTGACAAGCCGGCTGCTGCTGCTGAAGAGCCCAGAAGCCTCAGATTAAGTGGATTCGGGTAAGAGATTTATACCTGCACTTTATGGCATTTGCAAATGACTGCCTCAGTCGAGGCAGAGTAATTCCATCCTGTCATATTTGTCTTTAGAAACTGTAACAAATTACAGCGAGTTTGCGGTCGGAAAGAAACTCTTCTCTACCATTTCCTAGCTTGCCTCTCTTCTTTTAGCTCGCTCTTTTTTTCCCCCCACTTTCGGGGCCGCGGAGATAAGTCGCTGATGGCAAGATTGCAGGGGCCATCCATTTACAGAGTGCGGCAGGTGACAGGGAGACATGTTTCATTCTGCCTCGTGCTCCGTGATGTGGTTCCCCCTTTCCCCCTCTCTGTCTATTCTCCTCCCCTCTCTGAACTCCCCCAGCTTTCACCCTTCCATCACTCCTCTTCCTCCCTTCCCTCCGTCTTTTGACTTTCTCCCCCCCCCCCCCCCCCCCCACACACACACTTTCTAGAGGGGTGCCTGTCAGCATAACTCAACCCGTCAGCTCAAGGGACAGCATAGGGGTAATTGGGGTAGATGTGTGTGTCAATGTGTGTGTGTGTGTGTGTGTGTGTGTGTGTGTGTGTTTGTGTGTGAGACGGTGCTTTTCATGGCAGACATAACTGCCGTTCTCCTTTCCACTACCTACTAATGAGGTGTGACTTGTGTTTTGCGGAGAGTTGGACAGACGATCGTATCCCCCCCCCACTCACACCTCCCAGTGACCCTCTCTTTTCTCTTCTTCCTTCCAGTCGATAGATGCTGGAGATTCATCAGTCACCCAGACGACGACTGAGGCCTGACCAGAGCGCAGCGAGCGGGGTGTCAACACACTGCACATGGCTGCATCAACCACAGCTAACATTCTCTCCCCAGTGTCATTCCTAAATGTATCAATACTGTCTGTAAAGACTGGCTTCATTGGACAAGTAGCTGCAACACAGCCACAGCAATACTTTTCTGTGGTATTGCTATTTCCCATCTTCCCAATGCCAAATGTACAGACAGGGGGAAAAACTAAATCAACTAGAAAAGGCAAAATTTTCTGAAGGAAATGGAAGCGTGCTTACGGTGAAAAATGCTGCTCCAAACACTGAAAACAGGTTAAAAGGGTTCGTTTTTGCCTTCCCTTGTTTTGATTGGTCTGTTTTCGTGTTATTTTTTTTTTATCTTTTGTTTTTGTTGTTTGTTTATGTATGTTATCTGTAGGGGAAAGATAAAAATGGATTGTCGAGATGTTTAAATAACAGAAAGGAATGGAAGTGTATCAACGATATGTACTGACAAAATAAAGTTTTTATATAAAAAAGAAAATGTAAATTATTTTCTCGTGAAAAACTTTGGGGCAGTTTAAGTTGAAGCACTGAAAGGAGTTGAAGTGTCAGTTGATGTTAAACCACTGAACTAGCTTGGTGTAAATGTAAGCATTGAAAGGAGGTTGAGTTGTCAGATTACATTTTAGTAAAGCGAAAGCAGCTGAAATCAGTTGAAGTGTAATTGCTGAAAGAATGATGACTTTCATGTTTGAGGCCTGTAAGAAGATGAGTTGTCTGTTTTTATGTAAGCACTGAAAGCAGTTGAATTAACGGTTGATAAGTAAGAACTGAAAGCAGTTGAAGTGAAGAGATGAAAGCACCAGAAATATCAGTCAATGTCATGAAAAGCAACCGAAATGGCAGTTGAAGTTTCAGCACTGAAAGCAGTTGAGGCGTCGGATGATGTTTTCGAGCTGTAAGCAGCTGAAATCAGTTGCTGAAATCATGTGGACTTTCATGTTTTCCCTGTAGGAAGTTGAGTTGTCAGTTTTATGTTTTTATGTCAGAACTGAACGCAGTTAACCTGATTAAAGCATAAAAAATAATACATGTCATTTATAACCGCATATGAATTATTATAGTGCTAAATGCGAGATTGGGAGCATTTCTATTGCCTCTACACAGCTCTCAACATGGTGACAGCTGAGCCGGTAGCTCACAGCCAACGGTGCTAATGTGGTATATTTTCAGGTCTTGCACAAGACAAAGAGGCCCCTAATTGTAAACAGATGTGTAAGAAGCATACGGGGGGGCACACATGGTCATACTAAGACCAGGGGCTGAAAGATAAACATGTAGGATAACAGAGCCATATATGGTCATACGCTCAGCTCAGATGTTGCATGACATGAACCCGATATAAGGAGGCACGAGAGCCCCGAAGTGCAGGACTTTCAGATTTGACTTGAGACCTCCGGACGCTCTAGACGTCCGTTATGACATTTGTTGCTTGTTTGTAATAAACTCTATTATACCAAAAAGAACAGTGTCCGTGGAGCATCCTTTCTCATCACTTCAACAGCACTGTCGCAGGAAAGATACGACACTAACAATGCTAAAAGGGGGAATAACGACAACAGTGCTAACAGAGCTAACAGTGTTTACCTGAAAGGGGGAACCGGAGGGTGGGCGCTACACTTCTGCGACGTTGCCGTCGGTTTGGACAACGTTATCGCCTGTAACCCCCGTATGACAGTAGTGTCGAGTGGCGGCTGTGAGCCAGCCAGTGGGGGCACGCTCACATGCACTAAAATGCACATGCTGCCGGCCTAGCTATGTCAACAAAGCAAGGGGAAGCTCTGATGACAACACACACAGAGGAAGAGTGACTTCATTCTCTGCTCAGGTAGACATTACTCCACTATAGCTTTACATAGACGAGAGTTGTTTGCTGCTATATAAATGCTCTAAATGTCATATAGAGAACCTTTAAAGATAGCAGTTATAATAGCTTGTAAACACTGATCTTCTCCAGACTGACACACGGGATTTCTATTTTTAAGCACAGTGTTTTCTGGACATACGTGAACCAGACCCTGACCCCGCTCTCACCCCGTCACCTCGGCCACAGCAATGAGCATTTAGCCAGCGCGGCGCTCCCTGTTGCTCAACCTGTCAGCCACTTTAATAAACCACTTGCTTGCTGTTGTGGCTTGTACCTCAGCAGCAAGGCCGGCAGTCTCATCGCTCAACTACAAAAGTGCCTGTGTACAATATCTCCTCTCATTAAGTCAGCTATAATGTCTCCCCCAGGCAGGAGTCACACGTAATGTGAAGCCGTCTCATTAGCGCCGTCACGTCACTTTCATTTAGGAGCCATCCGACAGCATTACGCGCCTCTTTGAGCGTTCTGGCCCTCCCGGCCTAGTTCAGCATGTCCAATGACTTATTCCTGCTTAGCGCTTCACATTTCCTTAACTTTCACTCATTACGGGTGTATTATAAAAACATATTCCCCGCAGAGTTCTGCCAATTTAGTCTTTTGTTAAACGTGTGAGGTAGAGTTGTAATCTAATAAACCTCATTAGTTGGAAACAAGGCTTGATGAAGACGAGGGGATTTTCGAGAGGCATGCTAACCGCTCTGCTTTGGCCCTGAAAGAAATTACTAATCAATGACCAGCCCACAGCTAATTGCTAAAATAGCTTGCACGGACATTCCCAGGAAAGATTATGGGAATATGGCTGTCACTTTGTTCCTTTCAACTCAAGATGGAGTGGACTAAGAACCTGTCACTGTCAGGTCTCACTTCAGACTGTACCTAACAGTATATACACATTGCTTTCAGCTCTAAAATGAAAGATATTGAGCTATTCTTGTCGTCCAAAAATGACGGTTTAATTAATTTAAATTGCAGTCTTTGCTAAAGAGGTTTACTGTAATGGAATACAACAGTAGTTTAAGCAAATTAGTTTCAACTGCCGTTAGAAACTGTAAAATGAATTAAAACAATATTACTATTGAGCTAACGTGATTAGAAGAGGAATATGGCACCCTCATAAGACAAAGCAAACCCCCAGGCATGAATGGTAATATGAGCGTTTGCTGCAGTGCGTTTGGTTCCATTCATTACGACATTTAGCTGCTCATTTGGTGTTTTTACATACTTCAAATACTGAAAAAACAACTTCAAGGAAACTGCTGTGTGTTAAGACAGAGAACAAAAAAGGCAGGAGCAGAGAGAGAGAGAAACCAGATGAGAGGGAAAGTGGCCCTGAGTGGCGGGTTGGACGCGTTCATCCAAATCAAAAGAGGAAATTTGAGATGAAAATGGTCACCTGGGTGGCGAAGGCGGGCCGGTTATTGATTTGTTCTCGCCGTCGCCCGTCATTGAGACAAACTAAGGGGAAATCCCTGGAGGTGATCATTACTGCCGAACGCATGTCAGTGGGCCCATTAGGGAGCGAGGCTGCCGCTGGACTAAAAGGGAAGCAGAGCGCTGTTCTCACTGATCCTCATGGAAACAGCACAAGACACATCCACAAATAAATCACTGACTGCTCACATTAGCTAAGGAACTTTATAGACCAGATACCGTCCACTTAAGGACTATACAATTATAAGGAGGAGGGGGGTCAGTAAAGGGAGAGGATTATATTATTTTTATTTGTACGTATTTTGTACGCTTTGCCAGGCGCACAGGTTAATTTTTCCCGCTAATAGGAACGATATTTTACTTATGAGAAACACAGAATACACATGGCTCTTTATAGATATAAAAGATCTCTTCAGTCATTCCCTCCTTATCTTTAGTCTGCATTATTGCAGAAAGTTAAAATATATAGATAAACAAAAGTTTGTTTATATCATAAGAGGTCAAATGAAGAGGTCAAAACTCTCCTCACTTTATTGTAAGATCATTGTGTTTTCAGCATGTGGCCTTCATCAAGGTATCTTTGTAGTCTAAAATAAAGAGTGGGTGGAATAATCATCATTTTGTTAGAGAATGTTTGCCATATCTGGAAAATTCTAATTCCACTTCTAATGTGTACATATATAGACGGCTATTGTGAAAAAGATTATTCAATTATTATTAATAATGCTGAAGAAGGACTTTTTTAGAGATGCACGATTGCAATTTTCTTGGCCGATTCCGATTTCCAATTTTTTTAAAGTCCGACCTGCCGATTCCGATTTTCTTTCTAAGAACGATTATTGACTGCAGGGCTCCAGACTAACCTTTTTCAACACCGTCCCAAAAGATAATTTCAACCGTCATAAAGTCAGTGTAAAAAAAATTAATTCTAAAAGTTATCCTTTTACTTTGTTATTGCCATCTATGGTCGTTACTTGTATAAAAATACACAATTCAAACGATTAGGAAATAAATAACATTTTTTTTCCTTTTATCAAAAAAAACCAAAACGTCTCAATCAAACAACTGTATTTATTCAAGTTTCTCACCAAAAACTACATTTTACAAGATTACATTTGAACACATCATGACATGACATAATTTACCTTCGCCCAATGCCCATTTCTACTGAATAGAGTTTGAACGCATCATAATGTAACCCAATGCAACCTCCTTTAACGTTAGCTGCTAGCTCCATTATAAGCACAACAAATTGCGAGTCTTAGGTCTTCTTCACTCACGCTGAAGAACTTTCACACTGACAACTTGTTGCGTGTGTGTGGTGTTACTGTGCCACTGTGTGTGCTGGCACGTATGGCACGTGTAGATGTGACCGTCAAAAAAAAAATTTGAGACTGATCGGCCGGTCACCGGTCATGGCCGTAAAAACAGTCCGGATTCGATCGGCTACCGATCGATTGGTGCATCTCTATTCTTGTTTATGAATAATTATAATTAGGGGTGTCACGATTCTCCAAATCCACGATTCAATGTAAACATGCCATTATTGGACTATGGAGTCTTGATTCGTAAAGATCAACAGAACATTGGTTTTATTCCCCCTTTATCCTGCTAAAGAAGCTAATTTCGATCGATTTCCGATTAAGAATCAAAATCATGACACCCTAATTACAATATATAACCCCCCACCCAAAGAATTTTTGTCTCTAATTTTACCCAGAAGCATGAAGTTAACACCAAAGATTAGTTTAATATTGTGTGAGTGTGTATGTGTGTCTGCAACGATCATCTTTCTTCCAAAATACAAACACCATAGGGACCATTTGTAATATTTGGAGTACGAGTCTCTTGGACTCTTTCCAAACACATTATGTGCAGTTCACTTAACACCGCTTTTGATTGACAACAAGCCAGCCAAACATTCATAGGGAACAGCAGGCTGTGTGTGATACTGCTGACTACACAAACCCGCTGTTTAAGTCCTGCTCTCGCTCGCCAAGCAGGGCGCTTTTTCAGCTACTTTTGTCCTTTCAGCTCCCCTTCGCTTCTTCCCTCCTCTCTTTCTCACTCAATCCCTGTCGTCCTACCTCATTTCATCCCACTTTTCTTTCCCTCTTCTCCCCCCCCTCCTCTCTTCCATCCGTCCCCTATCTCTGTCCAAAACGGAGACAAATTAAACGAGTCCCCCCGTAATGGTGGAAACATAAGCCTCTGGCAGTGCTCTATTAGCCTGGCTGCTTATTTGTTAACAGACTGGATTAATGTGCTGTACTTGGTATGGGAGGCCACCTGCTCAGGCAGTGAAGGGTATTCACAGGCTCACCGGTCCGCTCACTAATCTGCCTCCAAGGATGATTGCAGGTTTCTGTGGCGTGATAAGGCAGCTAACTCGCTCCCTCCCCGCCTCCCTCTCTCCCTGTATCACCCTCTCTCCAGGAACTTCAGTGAATGGTTAATTTCATCACTTGAGGGACTCTTGACCCGTCCGGATCCTTGACTCCTCTGGTCAAGATGGCGCTGCGAATGGCTGCCGTGGTGCGTTGGTGCGCATCGTTTTTATCCTAATTCAGCTTTCATTAGAGAAGAGTTCATGAACAACTCGGGAACAACTGCAGCGGATTTATACACCGCTTCCTGGGCACCATCATCACCCAGGACCTCATCAGAAAAGCTCAACAGAGGATGTACTTCCTGCGGCCGCTGAAGGAAGTTCAACCAGCCAAAGACAATGATGGTGCACCTCTAGACTGCCATCATTGACTTCATCCTCACCTCCTCCGTCACCATCTGGTGAGGAGGACGAGGGCAGACCGCAGCGCATCATTCGCTCTGCGGAGAAGGTGATTGGCTAAAATCTGCCGTCCCTCCAGGACCTGTACGACCTGTATTATTGCCTTATGTTTTTTTGCAAATGACTTCATTTATCCTGATTTTAGGAATGAATAAATACGCTTTATTGTTAGGCTATTATTAGGTGTATTGTTGCTTTTTAAATGACAAAGATGAACACTTTAAAACTTATTAAATACTAGTTTATTGTTAAATACAGAACACAGAAGGGCAATGAGGTGCAGCATTTTTTCAGCTGAGACGCTTTGGTTGCATCTGGTTGCTACGATACAGAATATCAGCTGGAGCAAAAATGTCCGCACAAGGTGGAGTATTACTCTGGATGAAGGGAAGGCTGAAGCACATATAGGGAGAGAGGACAGACCCGCTGGTCTATATTTATCATTTCTCCTCCATCGTTGATGTTTTTCAGCACTTACAGCTACACTAGGGATGTGACGGTTGGCCTCTCCTCCATTATGATTGGACAGCTGGGTAAAAAGTGACAGTGACGAGCTCATCGTTTTACCCTGCCACCATAAAACAAAACCCCACCAAACGTGCAGCGCAGAATAGACGCTCAATGTCTCATTACGCTGCTAATGTTTGTAGCAAAGTGTAAATAAGTGTGGCATTCATTCCGACGAATTAAAAAAGAAAAACGTGAACATAGCGGGTGTGGCGGTTGCTCACCATCCCCTGCGGTTGGCTTGTCACTAGAGCAGTATTGCAATAATGCCGACTGTACACCTACAGGATCCAGAGGCGATTGCAGCAGACCCCTTCTACCCCGGACACAAACACTTTGAATCACTCCCCCTTCGATCTATCAGGATCAAAACCTCACGCCACAAAAACAGTTTCTTCCCATCTGCAGCTCAACAAGGCCCAGCACCCCCCTCTGACACAGACTTTCACCAAACCCAACTGACATGCAGTGAACCCCTCTCTGGGTCGGGGGTCAACCCCTCTCTGGGTCGGGGGTCATTCTAAATCATTGCCCAGTCTTATAGGTGGCACGTTTTTTTAGCTCTTATTATTATAGAGAAACTGGAAATATCAAATGAATCATTTCCTGTGCATCAGATTATTTTTTCTTCAGGAAACACCAACAGGACATGGGCTATTTTTGAAGTATAAAGGCGTCCATGAATCACTACTGTATTCTATGAATCAGAGAAAGAGGAGCGCAAAGCAGCTATTTATTACATATTAGATCAACTTTTAAAAAAAACTCACTCAAAGCGCATGATAGAACAATAACGTGGCTGCCTGTTTACCTATTTCCAAGAATGAGATTTTCAGCCGTAATAGCGAGCTGAAAGGATCTGCAGAGAAAACCAAAATTGATTTCCGGCAATTTGTCAATAGATTGACTATTTACAAATGGATTTAAATGAACACCACGCGGCGTTCTGTAAGCGAGCTGACTTTAAACGTGATGAATTACCTGTGATTCAAAGAACTCTCAGGAACAATAAAACACATTTAATTGTCTGGTAAATAATGAGTCATCGTCGTGTTACATTGACTTACGGTCTACACAGCTGCAGGCTGATAAGATGAAATTAAGTCTTAAGGCAGACTTTATAGTGATAGATTGGATGGTGTCCATGACAACCTTGTGAAAATGTAGTTAGCGTTTATCTACAGTATCACACAGCGTGTTGTGAGGCAGCTAACTTGAATGGCGGGGGGGCCCTGAGGGTTTGCACTCTGCAGGAGGTGCTGATGGGTTGATGTTCCGGCCCCCTTTGCAACACACACGTACGCACACACACGGGCGATGTCACGCGCCGTCAGGCACCCCAGGGCAGTGCTGCATGTACCATGTCAGGGAAGAGAAATGATCTGTGAACCCTGAGGGAGCAGTCAACTAATGTGCACTGAGCTCTGTGTCCCTGTTCAACCTGGATAAGTGACATTAAAGGTTCCCTCCCTCTTTTCACAAATCTCTTTTTCTTCCTAGACAGTGTCGTTGTCCAATGTAGTCAGAGATGTTGTGCTTTTTTTTGCAGACGATCTCTTAAAAATGGTTGTGATGTTAAAAGACGACAGTACTGTTTAAATCCTGGACTCATGATGATGGGAGTTTAAAACCTCACTATGTCTGAAAGTCACTTTGGTAATTCACTGTTTGCTAGACCCCTCCCCCCGAACAGCGATTGTCCAATCATGGCTTAGCAACCGTAACTAGGCACAGCAGGCCAAGCTTTGGATTTTTTTTTTCAAGAGCAAAAGTGTAAGCGATGGATTAAACAGCGTGTTTGTCTGCTTCAACATAAGCTGCTCTAATGTAGCGTTACTTCTGCAGCCAAGCGGCATATGGGAGACCTAACTAGTTTCCCCCCTCAGGGATTTAATAGTAAACTAGAAGCAAACTAAACTAAACACATCATTAGCTAATTAATTACATTACGTTAGGAACAAGACAGGGACATCCACTGTGTGGGAGACGGTCCTGGATGCTACTACAGACCAATCATCATTCTGGTACAGGGGGGGAAAAAAACGCTCTGGCTTGTATTTCCTTAAACCAATCACAATGGTCTTGTGCCCAGGATGCAGCGATGGTGTCCTTACGAAATACATAGTGCTGATAGCGGAGGGGGAGGAGAATGCTGCGGTCAATGGCAGACTAATGCACACGGTCTACATCCGTTGAGTCAGACCCACTCCAGCTACCTCAGTCGTGTTACTATAGGGCTGTCAATCAATTAAAATATTGAATCGCGATTAATCGCATGATTGTCCATAATTAATAGTGATTAATCACACAGTTTTTATCTGTTTAAAATAAAGAAATAAAGAGAGATTTGTCAAGTATTTAATACTCTTATCAACATGGAAGTGGGCAAATATGCTGCTTAATGCAAATGTATGTATATATTTATTATTGGAAATCAATTAACAACATAAAACAATGACAAATATTGTCCCGAAACCCTCACAGGTACTGCATTTAGCATAAACAATATGCTCAAATCATAACATGGCAAACTGCAGCCTAACATGCAACAACAGCTGTCAGTGTGTCAGTGTGCTGACTTGACTATGACTTGCCCCAAACTGCATGTGATTATTATAAAATGGGCATGTCTGTAAAGTGGAGATTCGTGGGTACCCATAGAACCCATTTTCATTCACATATCTTGACGTCAAAGGTCAAGGGACCCCTTTCAAAATGGCCATGCCAGTTTTTTAGCACAAGTTTGGAGCGTTATTTAGCTTCCTTCGCAAGAAGCTAGTATGACATGATTGGTACCGATGGACTCATTAGGTTTTTTTTTGTTTCATACGATACTAGTATATTCACTAGATTTAAAACTGAGCCCGACACAACCTCCGAAAGATCGGTTGCATTAATGCATCAAAGAAATTAGTGGTGTTAAAACTAATTTGCGTTAACGTGTTATTATCGGTTAATACTTCTCCTCAAAGCCTTTTTTAGTGTAACGTTAAAAGCAAAACATGCTGTTTAAAAATATAATAAAAATTCAGCGTTAAAGCCATAGCATCATACCCTGAGGGTTTCTTTGTCTAAGAGTGTTTTTCTGTAAGCAATAGGCATCCAAACAGGGTCACGTCAGAACCAAATAACTGTGTGATCTAAAATCGTCCTCATCATACTGTACAGTATGTAACAGTAGGGCTAATGAGCTCTACCCTGCGGTACCAACACACTGCTGCTCCTTTAGTTCCCTGTCCTCTATGTTGATCATCAACTGGTGAGTCTAGCCTCAGTCTTTTAACACTACTGTAGTCATTTCAGCCGTCAAAATCAACGGTTGATTTGCGAAGCCTGCTTTTTGTCTGTGTGACATCTGTTTGAAAAATCTAAAAGAATTCAGAGTGGTAAATCTGTTATCTTTGTCAGGCATAAAAACAGTAACTAGGGAGGCTTAGCGAACCCTCACTGCACAAAAATAATTGTGTGGAGATGCTTTCTCTTAAAACAAGCCAAACATATTTAACATTTAACACTTAGCAAACAATAATTTGATCTCTCTAAATATGAAACAAAGCCTTTTTTCATACCTCGATTAATTTGTGAGCAAAGAGAAACAGAAGCAGGAGGAGGCGGTTGAGAGAAACAGAAAGCATCACAGAGAGAAACAGAGATGTATATGATGAGAGGTGGGGGGGAGAGAGACATAGATGGGCGCCACCACTCTCTGTGTAGTGGTGTGACAAAGCGCCCCGCCCGAGGCTACAGCCGTCATAAAAGCAGTAATAGAGTGAACACACATTTTCATTAGCTATTGATTCATTTCCAATTCTCCATTAATTTCGGGGGGCCATCACCGCACAGTGGCCTTTCTCCTCCCCAGGCTACGTTCCCCAGCTCCGCCTGACATAACCGTGGTAATTACTGCGCTCCCGCCCCGCAAGCTGTTCCCAGTCTCATATAGCAGTAAAAATTGAATGAGTATTCTGGAGGAAAAAAAAAAAAAAGCAGACGAAAAGGAAGAGAGGGAAGAAAAAAAAACAGAGTGAAAGTGAGAAATCAAAAGACGGCGAGGCTATCACCTACAGGCGTGCGGTTTGACAAAACAGAATTACAATGGGCGTGAACAATTGCCATTGTGCTATTTCAGCCGTTAATTGTCAAAAGTGCTCGATGTGTTCAAAGCTGCGGGTGTGCGCCGCAGCTGTGGCTGCTACAGTAAGGCACAAACTTTTCCTCAGAAAAGTGAGGTGAGAGGAGGAGGAGGCGTGTAATAACAAGCACCAGTGACTTGTGAGAGGATGATTCAACGTCAAATGAGACCAACCTTGAGGATAATGCTTGAGTCAGAAAGCACAAGCTAACTGTGCATTATACACCGCTTGCAGACGGTGATACACTGTGTGCTTTATGGGGGTATGATTCGCAGCGGCTGACAAAAACATCAGGATGCACATGATGTATGGCAACATGCAGCTGACCTGTTAGTCACACTGCGGGGGGGAGGGGGGGGGGGGGTTATGTCGGGGAGATTGTGCACGGAGGTGCCTTGGCCTGTTAGTGAGAGGTCAGTGACTTACTCAAGTGTCAGATATGATGAAACGCTTGTAATGATAACATGTAGGCTAGGGATGGGTACCGAAACCAGGTATTAAACAGGCACCGGTGCTAAATGATTACAGACCAGAGTATTGATAAGCTCCGACGTTATTGGTTCTTTCTATCTGTACTTTTAAACGTTTTGGTGTAATTTATTAGGACGCTGCAGCGGCGGTGGTGGAGGAGACAATGAAGTACAGCAGGTGAAGTGAAGATAACAATTACAACTACGCTTGTTACTGTAAGTAAGTGCAATAAAACGGAGTAAAAAAGACAATATTTTATCAATACACCTGTTCAACAAGCATAAACATGATGTCAACATGCAGGAAAACAATATTTCAATCTGCTCCGTCTGCCGTCTCTCATCCACCGCTGCTACGTTCAAAGCGAATTGTTACAAACAAGCTAAAACAGAAGCCGTCTGTATGTTGTCTAACTGTTTAGCTTAGTTTGCCACGTATCTTAAAATTCTTGGAAACGAACTTATCTGCTGGCTTAGACAAATCAGCCCCTCCTCCTCTCTACCAGCGGTGCCTGCAGCAGTGAATCACATCATCAGATGGAGGAGGACAGAGGACAGGAGGACTGATACTGACTGATGTCTGTGTTCTTTCTTTACTTCACTCAAAAATTTGGCTACGTCCAAAATCACATACGATGCTCTACATACTCAATATGTGTACCGTTGTTCAACGTGCTTTGGTGTGAATAAACAGTACTATGGATCTTTCCGGAGGCACTGAGCGGCAATTTAAGTCGTCACTTCCTGAAAGCCTCCTTGCCGGTTGGAGACGGGTAACCATGGTGACCCGTACCAACCACATGTGACCAAAACGACAGTTTTTTGTGAGAATCAAAGTCGGAATTAATTTAGGAAAGGGGAATCTTACACTTACACTTAAATTGAAGCGATATTGATGATGCAGAGCTGTCCGTAGCTGTTCGTCAACGTCCGTTATGAACATTGTCGTCACTATCGCATTGCATTGTGGGATATTTATGCCGCCGTAGTGTCCAGCGTTGCATACTGTAATATTTCACCGGAAATAGTATGTACTATTGGTTTCATACTAAGGTTTCGGACATACTAAAATATCTCACATAGTGTTTTAGCGTACTAAATAGCATTTTAGTGTGGAATTTCAGACGCAACCATGATTTATTTTATATATATATTAGTTTATATAGTAATTTGATGTTATAAACATTACTGTTGCTGCTCTAGAAACATTTAGTTATATTTAAAATATAAATAAATTCTAATCCTGTTCTGAATTTATTTATTTGTAATGAAAAGGAACTGATGAGAGTATTGTTAAAGAACCGAACCGATAAGGGGAAAAGTAGTAGTATCAATAAAATCCTAATGATACCATCCCTAGTACACACACACACACACACATATGAACAACCACACTGAGTGAAACAAACAGGGGAAGAGAGTTCTTACCTGATGAAGATAACATCAAGGAAGACATGAAAAAAAGAAAGAAAAAGGGGACTGATTAGTATTTTTGACATAGTCAGCAATAAATACGACATATTATGTATAATTACATTGTTTATGAAACATCACAAAAGAGCATTTAAATCATCTTAAAGGTCGCTGGGAGAAAAAAGGGAAACCAGACTGGGAAATCCACATATAGTGGGAGACACATGTTTATTAAGTGAGGAATATTACTATTCTGCCATAACCTGCACAGGAAAGCACCAGTGTTGGTTTTGCACTGGAGGCTACCCAGTAGTGTGGAGGGGGGAAAAATGAACTCCGCCGGGTTCATCTATCACACTAGCTGCCTCCTGTGCTCCACAAAAGATGAAAAAGGGGGGAAACAAATGGCAAAGCAAATCAATTACATGAAAAAGAATCATGTCACCTGTCAAATATACACTCTGTTCTATGTCGCCGTCTCTTTTTTTTTGTCTTCCAGCGGCGCACATTTTCCAAATTGAATTTTGAAAACCTTATACATTATTAACACCCTTCATGCTTCATCAATTTACCGGGGTAGATTCTTTCTTTTTTTTTTTTCTGCACTCTTTCCCTTCAGTTTCGATGACACAAAATCTAATAAACACGGTGTTTGTTCGTGGCATTTATGCTTTTTTTTTTAATCCCACATAGTAAAAGGAGCCAATGCCACGTATGAAATTCACCAGGGAGCCCCTTCAAACTCACAATAGGTGGGAGGAGGAGGAGAGGATCAGAACAAGAGGAAGAGAGAGCGAGAGGAGAGTCGAGCATCAACCACACTTCACATATAAGTCACTCAAAAAGAGAACCCCATGATGTGGGCTTAAGAGGTTGGACGGAGTGTGGCTAACTGGGGAAAAAATACACATGAAGAGTTTTCATATCCGCTCAGATTAAGGGTACTTGGAAGGAGGGTGAAATAACGACGGCGTTGTCAAGGAAACAAGTGCCACGGCGACACCTTAATCTGGAGAAATATAATTGGAAAAGGAGTGATAAACATCTTCCTATCTGAGTGTGTGATGTACTGAACGGTATTCGAAAGGAAGCCGCCTGAGCACTCATTACTGGAGTCATTGTAAGAATAACACTAATGAATACATTCGGGGAGATGTCCTCGGGGGCTAAAAGAAGGAACTCTGATGTAGAAACAGCCTTCTAGGGCTTTCTCACCAGATAACGTATTGCTCAAAAAAGGCTTGTTGCACACTCACGGAACGCATACAAATGTGATGAGCAGCGGTGGAAATGGCCCTTGTATAGAAAAACGGCTCTGGATTACTCCCCCCAAAACAAATATTGGATGTTGCGAGTGTACAGGTGCACGCCGCAACACGCTGCTTTCCCTTCCCTCTTCAGCGGCACACGCTCAGTTTGAATCCACAACACAAGCGAGTCGCACCGTAGGACACAGTATCATTAGCGACTCAACCTTCACAGATGAAAAAAAAGAAGTCATAAAGAACTCGGTAGCAAAATGACATGCAAATAAGGAAGAACTCAAGAAATCTTTGCCATCTCTCACCAATTATCTTGTTAATTACAAGCCATTGTGAAGGGCTCCCACTGTCGACGGGCTCTCTGATTATACAGTGCATTTGTCCCCACTTTCCGCAGCCTAATCAGTAATTACTACCTGCAGCTGCAGCTCAGTACAGAACGGGCTCGGCCATCTTGGGACAAAAGGGAACACTGGGCAATTTGAAAGATTCTGGGCCTGTCAGCGGCGTACATATTTAGTCCACTCAGTAGGAGTGTGTTGCTGGAGAAGTCAGGTCTGCTGGGAACTCAACTGAGTTTTGCCCGTGAGTCACATCACAGTCAACAGTTCCCGCTTTCACACCTCTCAGCTTCCTTTTACAGTAGAATATGTAACATTTTAATAATCACTCAGTTGAGTTGTAAAAAATGAGATCATCTCCATGAGAACTAGTAGCTTCTTCATTTCTCTATAGTGCATTTTACACAGTGAGCATCGGAATGGGCCGGGAATCTGTTAGTGACCTTCAGTTATAGGGAATGGGGACGGCAAAGCATTCTGGGGCGCGCCGCCATTTTTTGGACGGTGGCGTTCAGAGCTACGGTATAGACTATCATCTGTCACCGGTCTATTTATCTGTCATCTGTCAATCGTTCATCATCAGAAAGACACCTGCCCATATAAAGAGAAGCTGACAGAGGGGCTGTGTATTACAAAATTGAAGTCAGTTTATGATATTGATCCTTAGGGTAGGTATATGTCATTAAGATCTACAAGCCAATTATTTTCATTATTAGTAACTAATATAAGTTACTGTGACTGCTTTAGAGATGACAGTAATTATGCATGGACAGAATGCTATTGTGTAGGAATCTACGATGATGTCATTTTTCTAGCTAGTTTGTTGCTAACTGAATATTTCAGTGATCTGAAGCTAATGCTACAATGCTCCTGTGCATCCAGTGGGTTTTTGTCTGTTTAGCTTGTCACTTGTTCAGCAGACACACTGTGATGACAGTGACTACATTCAGAGGTCAGACACAGACAGTGATGACTCTGGCGTCTCCAGGCGAAAGAGGAGACAAGAAGAGATCAACACCAGACAAAAGGGCAGTAGCAACCTCATAATTCAGAGGGGACAAGTTGGATTGCTTTATAACACAAACAAAAAGATTAAGGTTGGGAGATAAGGTTTCAAATACAATATACTTCTGTAATAAATACAAATGCAAATTTTGACAAACCAAACCGGATGTTCAGCAGTAGAAATACTGACGTAAAGCAGTCAAACACATGCCAGGCATGCTCTCATTGTGCTTATGGCAGCAACACTTCCCCCTTTAGATACTGATGTGCAAAGCGAGGAGTGCTGTAGTGTATGATCCCTCCGGGCGTACACGTTTAGGGAATACCTCAGGCTGTCTTTAGCTGCTATCACCGTGCCTGTATCCCCAGGGCAAACTACAATCTGCCTCTGATAACTCACTGGTTAACACACTCCTGCACTCCTCACACCAGGCTTATTCAACTAGCGGCCCCCCCCGGCTGGATACGGCCCTTTGGAAGTTTTTTATAGCCCGCAAGAGGCTGCCTGCAAACCAGGCTGGCATGTGTGTGATATGATAAATAAAACTAAAGTATATACTGTATCTCAGAGCTACTGTTGTTGCTTTGTGTTTGGTTGCGTTGCGTTTGGTTGCGTTGCGCGTAAAGTTGATTGTGGAAAATGCCAATTCCAGAGCAAATGGACGGACAAGTATTCACTTACTTTACCAGTCGCAGTAAGTAATAAACCAGGTGTGTTTATATGGGCCACAAATGCATCACCATAATGAAAGAATACAACGTAAAGAGGCTGTACAAGTCTATACTCTACATCATAGCTTGTTTACTGACAGTTTTCCTGAGGGCTCAGAGAAAAGAATAGGGATGTGGGTGGCTAGTTTATTCCATGTACCAATATATCTTTTAACATTTTATTGTAAGAGTTATTTGTAGTAGCCATTAATTGACAGTATTCTGTGTGGCCCACGAACCCCCAGTGATTTTCCTATTTGGCCCACTATTGAAGTTGCCTTACACCTACATGTGCCATTTAGGAAGTCACTCAGAATAGAAAAATTACACCATGAAATGCCATTTTCCGGTTTCTTTGAAATTGTACTTTGAGGTTATTCAAGACATTTGGGCCAATGGAGAACAGCAGTAGGTTAGAGCAATAGGCTTGTAATAGGAGTTGGATGGTTCAAACAGGTGTCACTCCCAACTCGTCAAATACCGCCAACTGGGCAGTGCCCCTTAGCATCGCCATCAGACGCATGGAGCCACCCTTAGTCACGTGACTCGTTATTATCGTCAGTCCCGTGAGTCCTGCGAGTCCTGTGAGTCGCTAGTGATGTGAGTCTTTAGTCAGTGAAGTTAACGTCAACCACAACCGTTTCGTAACCCCTTAACTAAGTGGTTGTGTTGCCTAAACCTTCCTGTGAGAATGGAAGTTTATTTTATTTTGATGATTTTGTTAAGAGGGGTTCCCCTTGCATTGGTCTCCGATGCCGTGGGGCACTGACCAAGCGGAAGTATTTGACGAGTTGGGAGTGAAAATGTGTTGGTTGGTTGGGATTCCAAGAAACTAATCAGGTACAGATACTCCAGACACTCAAAAACAAACACTGGACTAAAACCAAGTACAATTATCTGAGCATCCAGCTCATGTGGTAAAAGACTCTATGAGCTTCTTTCACATTCTGTTCCTGGCTTTGGGGGTCACGACCCGCACCACTCCACCCACCAGCACCTGGAGAGGAAGACTTGCTCTCTGGTGGAAAGCAATGCATATCAATGGGGCAGATCTATTAAGGAGGTGGTAAGGCAGGGGATCACCTTCAATATCAAAAGGTGGGTGGGGTGCAGGACGTGTTCTATTTGACTGCCACCAAGGCCAGGGAAGGTTGAGGAGGGCATTAGGTATGATGACTCAGACCAGATGGCTCCACCAGTATGACTAACGGGGGAAAAAAAAAAGTCTGGCCTTCGTCTTTCTCATCTTCTCTCAACAGAGGAGGAAGTGGATATGAACCAATTAACGACCGTCTGTAAAATACAGTACGAGCTTCAGTTTCAAGTACACCATGGGGGTTATTTATGACCACGACTTGGTCACATGTCATTTGGCAGAGGTAGTATTATGACACCGTGACATACTAATGAATGCCAAGGCATCTTATCACGACAGTAAACCTGAGACTCACAAAGCTCTTCAGTGGCCAGTAAATACACTGGATATTGTCTCGGTGGAATTGGCGCAGAGGCAGCGATGCGTTAGACTGCTCGTGTGTGCGCTCTCGTATATGGTTATGATTAAGCGTGCTGTGTGTGTGTGTGTGTGTGTGTGTGTGTGTGTGTGTGTGTGTGTGTGTGTGCTCGTGTGGCTAGTTAAACAGGAAACAACCTGGCGACCTTCAGAGGTCAGGGCTCCACCGTCAGCCTATTAATCACGGCCGCGTCTCGCTCCTCTGCCGCCGTGAAGACAGACTGGCAGAGCTCACTGTGTTTAGCGCCGGTGTCTGAGTGTCAGGTTAGACATCCACCACTCAGGCTCACTGCCCACATGTCCGCTCCGTCGCAGAACAAATCCCCAAACAGGTCATCAAACGGAACATCAGCTGCTGAGTAGCCTATTATTAGGCTGGAATTAATGCCAATCAGTGGACATACTCAAAGTGGGAAGTGAAAGGAAATATTTGTTTTCATTGCTTGCTAGCTGTATTTGTCTTGTAGGCCTACACTTAGCAAATTAATACATCTTGAGTGAGTCCGATAGATATCCGAAAAAAACTCAAGTGTAAATGCAATTAAGAAGTATTGGAAATAAATTGCAGTTTAAACTGCCGCTGGACCTGGTTGGAGTATGTAACCATGTCCGTAAGCCATTTTTGGAAGTGTTCATTTACAGGTCGTTGTCCCTGTAAGCTGAAGAAATATATATACTGTATATTATAAATTGAAAGTGGCCTTTGTTCTTTCTTTTACATTAAAGCAACAGGAAGAAAGTGATTTCAGATCACTTCTGTGCACCTTTGAGTCGGGCTATAAAGCTATAACTTTTGCTATCCAACGTGGTTGGACAACACCTCCTACAAACTGGTTCTTTCCTACTATAACCCGGCCATTAGGCCTAACCAGATTTACATCTAGCATGGGCAAAGCAAAACAGATATAATCCAATTTGTTAGCTGGCTGGCTAACGGAGACATATATGTGGCTACGTGTACAGTAAGCATGGTAAGCATGCAATATCATCCAATCCTGCTGCCACCAGGTGCTGCAAAGTGGCACCCTCATCACACTACCCTCTCTGGATGCAACAGGAACCCCAAAACAGTATCAATGCTTGTGAATGCCAGCAGCTCGCAGCTAATGGTGCTTACAGCACTAACAGTGCACACAACGGCAACACTGCTGACAGAGCTAACAGTGTTTCCCTGGGGGGGAATCGGAGGGTGGGTGCTACGCTTGAGCAACAACGCCGTCGGTTGGGAAAGCGTTATCAGCTGTAACCGCCGTATGAGCACAGTGCAGAGCGGCGGCCATAAGCTAGCCAATGGGGCACGCTCACATTCACAAACATGCAGTAAAAGAACTTGCGGTCAGCCCGGTGATGTCAACAAAGCACGGAGAAGCTTGGATTACAACACACACAGAGGGAAAGCGACTTCATTCTCTACTCAGGTAGACATTACTCCACTATATCTTCACATAGTAAATAGTTGTATGCTGCTATATTAATGCCATGAATATCGAATTTAGCACCTTTAAGAAGACAACTTCTCTGTGATCACGGTATTTTTAAATGTAGGCTATAGGTGCACCTGTCTTTTGTGGAGAGGCACGTTTTTGGAACATTACTGAATAAAGCACTGAGAATTAAAGGGGTAGGATAGGACACTTAAGGGCAGTAAACAAAAAAGTAATACATTGTACCTGAAATTTGTCTGGATATGAGACATGAAATGACAAGTGTAATAAATGTAGTAGGGATCCACCCAGTGATTTGTGATCACCCATCTGATGTCAAACTGTAGTGAGGAAACCAACCCATGTTTTCTGCCCACGACGGCTAATCATGCAAAAGGTCACTGCAAGCTCTGTGTACATGTTCAACACACCTCTGTGGTAACTACATTTTTTACCTGGCTTCCAGACATTTCTGGCCTAAACTCAAGTTTTGATAAGAGTTATTACATGTGAGGGAGTGTTTGATGACTAAGGTGCTTACTCACCTCGAGCTGCCAGCGGGGTATGAAAAAAGGTTATTATTGAGGCAGAATAAGAGTTTGCCTTCTGTCCACTGTATCAAACTGCTTCTACTCTTTTATGAGATGTAGTATTTCATGTCTTCTTGTCACACAAACATACATCTAGTCGCCTTCGAGAGCAAGCAGTTGAAATCGATGGTGAAAAGTTGAACTACGAAAAAACTGCAATTAATAGCCACGGCTTGTGTTTGCTTCAATCACTGAACTCAACAGGCTTTTATGTGGGAAAGGTGTCTATATTGTATCTATATATATATATATATATATTATCCTCTTAAGACACACCTGCCTGTCAGCGACGAGCCTATTTGGTATACTGAAAAGGAAAAAGGGGGTGAAAACTAAACAGAGAAAGGTGGGGACACTTATTTTGTAGCTGGGCAAGGTAACAAAAACAAGCATACCCAACAAGATGGTGCAGGAAGAAGAGAAAATACTGTTTGTCAGTTTTAAGTGTGGTCTTCATTTGACGACGAAGTTAGCAGACAGTGAGTAATAGATTTCACATAACAACACAGTGGAAACTGCTTATAGTCATCCCGTCTGTTCGGGTCAAATCGATCACTATAAGTGGATGATTATCATGCAGATTACCATCTAATTGACATTTGTATATTTATTACATGACGTTATGAAACGGGCCGCTTCACTATTTACTGGCTCGCTGTCAACTCTTCTCCCTCACCGAGGGGGAGGCAGTGCCGTTTTTGCATCTCTCTCTGCATCGTGAGCTCACCCAGTAGGGGCACGGAGGGAGACGGGCGCCAGTCTGCATGTGCATTACGTGACCAGGCATTATCAATCCACTCGACGAGGGCAGCTTCAAACACGGGTGCTTTCCCCGTGCACATTCGTTTTTCCATTCAGAGAAATTCTTTTTCCCGTGATGATTTCAATTTGCACGCAGCGCCGGCCTCAGGTATCCAGCCGGAAAGCAGACGGTCGGTGAGGCAAAGCATCAAGGGAGAAAGTAAAAAACAAAACAAAAATTAAACTAAAGGTTACTGTAACGTAGTTTTAATAATGTTCTCCATATGTTGCCCTGTATGAAAAGACCCAAAATGAACACTGTTAGCGGACTACTTGATTACTAGAAGCAAACTATTTATGTTTAGGATTGATTCTGTCCCAAGCTGTTTGATCTATAAAGAGGTTGATCATGTAACCGTGATCACTGGAAGCGAAAAAAGTTTTGATTCTTTTAATCCTTGGACCCTTATGGACTAAAGAAATATGAATAATCGAGGAATGGACACATTCAGACTTAATGACCGCTTGTAAGAAAGTCACCACTTATTTTTTCCGTCTCTCTTGAACACCGTGCCGGAAAATGTGTATGAATTATACTTTGGTGCTCATGTGTTTCTGTAAAATGAACTGAACGACTGAATTGTGGAGAATCTATGGATATCCATATTGACAAAAGTTACCCGGCGTTTAATTTTAAACCCGTGTTTATTTGTCAAAACGTGTAGCCACACCCGGCGAGTAAAAGGGACTCTGCATCTAATTGGGGGTTTTACGGAATATTCTTTTAAACCTGGAATTAATTCAAACTCAAACTCTAGATATCTTCAATGTGTCTGTACGGGAGGATGGAAAGCTGAGAAGAGGGAAAGATGAGGTGACGGGAGAGGGATGGTTAGATGGATGGATAATTGAAGGAGAATGATGAAGGGGAAGGAGATCACTTCTGCGTCCCTGATGGGTGTACAGGTATAGGAAATATGGGGTGGTGGTGTGTGGAGCATGAGGGTGAGCAGGCGAAGAAGCTTGCCAGGAAGGGGAAGACTGGATGGCGAGATGGAGGGATGGATGGATGGATAGATGGATGGAGAGTGGAGGGGAGAGAGGAGAGAAGGGAAAATGCTCCAGTGGCTCCACTTGACAGCTGAGTGAGAGGGGAAGCGGAGTGGCTACTCTATGTAATTTGTTAGCGGGTCCATGATGCATGCAGGCATGATACCACACCAAGCCTGGCGAAACACAGCACCGACTAGAAACAGGGAGACAGACAGCAGAGAGGAAGGAGGGAGGAAAAGACAGGGGGGGGTGTTTTGACAGATCAGGGTGCATCAAGGGAGAGATCAGGTGTGGGAAGAAGAGGGGATAAAGATGGAGAACCACATCCTTGCCCCGCGTTTCCAGCCTCTGTCGGCCCGGGGTTGAGACCGATCGGTGTCCCTATCTCCCCGCATTGTACACGAGGCAGGGAATTGTTTAGCATAACAGCGTCCGCATCTTTGAAATCATTGTCTCCCCGCTATCTCGACAGCTCCTTCTGCTTTTGCTCCGTGGCAGGTGCATCTCATCTCGGTACAAGCCACTCTGGATGCGTCGCAGACACAATTTGCCCGGGCTTGTCTGAGACGTCGAATAAAAATGATACAAATCTGGGCATCAGCCCGCTAATAATGATGCCATGTTGACGTGGGACCCATTCTGTGTGTGTGTGTGTGTGTGTGTGTGTGTGTGCGTGTGTACGTCAAAGTGTGTGTTTGCGGCTTGTTGAGGTGGGACTGATCCAGGATGCCATGGCAGCTGTCTGCTATAATTACCTGGGAGCCCGATCACACACACAAACGCACCCACACGCGCACACACCTCTCTCCTGATTACCTCATAAGGCAAGGTTTGTCTGATTAGCTTCCATATTTACACCAAAGACTTGTTATTAATGAACATGTGTTCCGACGTTGCGCTCCGCTATACTTTGTAACTCTCGGAACATTTGGAAGGCAATCTTTTGACAATGGTTGAGGAGCATCGCTGATTAGATGACACATTAAAAAAATACCAAGGCCTGTTGTTTGTGTTTTTCTGATTGCACAGTTTTGCTACATGTGTATCATTTTGAATTTGAGAACGAGGCTTTATGGCTGTTTGTTGTGCAGGATGTGAAAAAGAGGGCGCCCTGGCATCACATCGCAGACACCTTGGAAGAGCGCAGACATTACCAGACGGTATTTCTGGGGGGCATGTCTACGAGACTGAATGGCTCCATCAACCAAACACAGGCTGCTGACACACACACTCCCACAACACGAGGCACAGTCCCACCCACGGCTCTCAGCCCACACCTTTTCCTGCCAAACATTAGCATAATGAAATGTGCTGTTACTTATGTGTCATCAGACTCTGCAGGACCTGAAAACGAAGTGCTAATTAGCTCAATGGATCTCTAAATAGATCATCAGGTGTCCAATATACAGTTGCAATAGACACGACAATGACTCCACAATGACTTGGGCGCCATAAATGCCAATCATTTGGAAAATAAAAAAGACCATTCACTGCGTGCATGTAAGAATGCACGGGAGAGTGCAGAAACATCTGCATTTGCTAATATCAGAGAGTAACAGAAGAGAGCAGGAAATATAAAAAATGAAATTACTGTAAAAATCAAACTGAAAGGAATGGGAAAAAGGAGGGATGGGAGTCAGACAAATGGGGGCAGCAAAGCAGGTGAGAAAAAGCAAAGAGGAAGGGAGAGTGCAACAGGGCAGAGCAGAAAAGGAGTGGAGCATCAGTAAAGTGTTGGCTAGAGAGAAGGAGGGAGGGATTGTGGGTAGTGGAGGTGGTGGTCTGCTCTGTTTTCTCCAGTCATGCCCGTCCGTGTTACCTGGAGGAGCCTGTTTCCCATTTATCAGGGCGTCGGGTGCGGAATGCAAATGGCGGGCCGTGGCGCAAACAGCAAATAGACCTCAAGGGCCAGCACTTAATGAGCACACTTTAAAGAGTAAATATGACGGGGAGAGACGTGGCGGTCGTGTGATTAGCCGCGACATGCTTGATATGCATTTGCGAGAGAGAGAGAGAGAGAGAGGGAGGAGAGGCAGGATGTATGGCTGCACTGAAAATAAATTGTTAGAAAAGGTGGGAATAACAGTCAGCACGGTGCAGGAAGTGCTAACGATTAATTAACCAACAGAGAATTTAATTAACAGAAAAACAAAAAGGGTATATAGGATGTAGGGGTTAGTTAAAAAAAATATAACAAGACTTACTCTACCCCCAAGCTAGCAGCTCTGTGAGGCTGTACTTAGACATAGCGGTGCTTTGAGCTAGTAATAGAACTTAGTTCATCTAACCAATGCACTGCCATCTGACTAATGACAATGTTACCAACCATGTTGGTACCGATGGAGGCTAAATAACACTCCAAACTTGTGCTACATTTTGGCGAGGAAAAACTGGCAAAAGGGGTCCCTTGACCTCTGACCTCAAGATATGTGAATGAAAATGGGATCTATGGGTACCCACGAGTCTCCCCTTTACAGACATGCACACTTTATGATAATCACATGCAGTTTGGGGAAAGTCGTAGTCAAGTCAGCACACTGACACACTGACAGCTATTTGCCATGATATGATTTGAGCATATTGTTTTTATGCTAAATGCAGTACCTGTGAGGGTTTCTGGACAATATGTGTCATTGTTTTGTGTTGTTAAAGGATTTCCAATAATAAATATATATATACATTTGCATAAAGCAGCATATTTGCTCACTCCCATGTTGATAAGAGTATTAAATACATGACAAATCTCCCTTTAAGGTACATTTTGAACAGATAAAAACATGTGATGAGAAATGCAGATTAGTTGTATGGGAACGTCATTTTGTTGGAGACGGGGTTGATTTTGAACGGCCACACTCAGACAACTTCTAATATGACAAAGACAAAGTAACGGAGTCGGAGCACCTCCTTGTTGCTGACATGCATAAGGTCGATAGAATGGGATGGAATGAATAGTTCCTAACTCCTATTGCACTCTGGTGATCACACAGTGGACTTGAAGCCGGAGGACTACAGGTACAGAGAAAGAGTGTAAACACTGGGCTTTGTCTCTGTGGGCACGCCTACACAAGGAGAGGAGGATTTTTTTCCCTCTAATCCTCCCGTTTACAAGAGCAGCCACTTTCCAGGGCCATTGTGGACGGTCGTCTCCCTCCATTTACTCCCTGCATGGCACTCATTCCAGCTAGTTTAACGCTGCCTTGGTTCCAGGGGGAAGGATTAGGACGTGACGCGCGCCGGCTAGTGTGGAAACAACATTGACTACGGAGCCCCTCTGTCACTCCTCTCTCCCCTCCTCTCCCTGAAGGGCACACTTGTGGACTTTGTGAAATTCTCCACATGGATTTATGCTGATTATCGACGCCAGCGTGCATTCTTAAACCAATCAGGAGGGTTTGAGCTGCAGCGGGAGGGGAGCAGGGAGCTCTTTTTCTACATTCAGAGGTCTCGTCTTAGTCTATTTACTCCTATTAGTTAGGCTTTTTTTCCCCCCACGTCCTGAGAGTTGAATGCAGATTTGGGGAATTAATCTTGCCTTGTTTATCTGGCAACACCCAGACTCTTCAGTGAAGAAATGAAGAAATGCAAAACTGCAATTATAATCTGAGCATCTGTGGTCCACATGTTAAGTTTTAAGTCTTGCAAGTTAAGATATGTCATTAAAATAAACCACTCCCATGGCTTACATTTCACTGAAGGTTCTGTTCAAGAAAGCCAAATAAGTCAAACTAGGGCTGCACGATTATGGCCTAAACGATTCTGATTATTTTGATCAATATTGAGATCACGATTATTCATTGATTTTAGAGACAAAATATTTGTATTGCACTTTCACTTTTAAATAAATAGAGCACTGGTTTCACTTCCATGTTGTGCTACACTCCTGCTAATGTACAAATCTTTGCATCAAAATAAGACGGCATGACAGCTCCCCAAAAGTGAAGCCAAAACGTCCCGGTGGCAGGCCGGTATTTTAGGAAGCGCTTGATTTGATATACGGTGGAGTTTTCTATGAGTGGAACACATTATTTTAAACGTCAGTCGATCAAGTTAATTTAAAGGGACGGTGTGTAGAATTTGGCGGCATCTAGTGGTCTGGTTGCAGATTGCAACCAACTGACTACCCCTCCGCTCGCTCCTCCCTTTCCAAGACTGCGGTAACATGAGCTGCCGAGTTAAAAACAGTGGTAACGGCGTTCGCCTCGCTCAGAGGCCGTCCTTACCATAATAACACTACTTTAGGAGCAACAGAAGTCAGACAACGGCTGGCGGTACCACGGTTTTGCACTCTCGCGTCACATTACCACAGTTTCGGACAACTACAGAGGCCTTCAAGTAACGTAAAAAGGTTTTTGCTAGAGCCAGTGTTAGGTTTGTCCATTCCGGGCTACTGTAGAAACATGGAGGAGCAACAAGGCCGAATCCGTGAAGAGGACCCGCTCCCTAAGTACATATGAAGGGCTCATTCTAAGCTAACGGAAACAACTTAGTTTGAAGTGATTATACACAAATGAAAACATAATTATGAATAATATTATATTCCATTTAGGCTTACAGATTCCCTGAAATGTTACACACAGAAGCCAAAATCGTGATTGCAATTAATATTGGATTAATAGTGCAGCCCTTTGTCAAACTATTCCTTTTCAATTCTGCATTCACAACCTTCAGAATTTGATAACTGAACATGCCTTGAAATGCTTTCTTTTGTTTCTACCCTCAACTGAAGAACTGATTCACAATGATTGACATTTGGCACATTTGTACCAAAGTGTACATAATGATAAAAGCCAAATATTGATGGGCTGACTCCATATCCATAGATGAACTCAATCCACCCCCCCAAAATTCTCAGAGCTCTTCAGCCATATGGTGGAAAAGAGTCACGTTGAGATAATGGTGATGAAATGAGAGTTTAACGGGGAAATCTCCTCCCCCAGCGCTCGCTGATGGGCAGCAAAGTGAGTCAGTGGATTACCCGATTTCACAGAGCTTGCAGTGGAGGGCAAGGCTAATGGCACGTCACTTATTGAAATGGAGCAGCATAGGTTAACCCCACACGTGGGCCCGACATCTTTTCATTTAGTTGGCGCGGCTAACCAAAAAAGGCGATTACCGCGGGGAGCAAAGCCATTAAAATGTTGACCTTTTCCCTTTGTGAGGATAGCTGTGCGTGTCGGCAAAATGCCATAATAACTTGCATTAACTTGGTTAGCATGATGGAGTATTTGCAGTGTGGTGAGGTAAAGGGCAATATGTCATTTGAGGGAATGAGTACAAGTGTATGCAACACACACAGACACACACACCTACACCGTCTCAATCCTTTTACAGTGTGTATTAGATGAACCGTATCGAAGAAAATGACATGTCTGAAATCTCAGCAACCTCGTCTTTTGTCCCGGTTCAGTCATTTGTAGTTTTCCCACGACCGTCAGACTTCATTAGAGTGATCAAAACATATTGTAAAACCAATACAATGCAAATCAACAGGTTGCAGTTCATCTAAAGCCTACATTCATTTTGATAAATCACTGCCCCGCGGCTTGATTGCTTATTTTTCCCTGACATGCCATTAGCAACTTCTGGAAGGCATTGTCCTCTTCCATTCAAAATGAATTGGTCAGAGGTACAGCCAGTGTCCTTTTGTGAATAAATCACTCAGAAATGTCCTAATTAAGTCTGCCCATCGGTGAGCGAGGGGAAGTCAGCCGCCGACACGGGAAGAAAAACCACGGCAAAAAAAAATAAAAAAAAATCCAATTCCTTCTCTAAAAAGCGGAACAATGGCGGCGATGGCCGGGCCCTGACTGACAAAAGGAGAATTCACAACAGCTGAGGCGCGAAGGCATTCTTTTTGACTTCCTATTATGTTTGTACCTTGGAGATGTTGGGATCTGATTTTCCAGCACGCAGTTTCTGTTCCAATCTCCCTCCATTCACTCGCACATCAGGCCATTATCATTAAATACGTGTTTGATTTCCTCACAATGCACTCACTCCTCACAATGAACGGAGACGTGGAGAGAGAGAGGAGAGAGAGAGGAGAGAGAGAACACATTAAATAAATGGCCTATGAGTGAATGACAATAATAAACATATTTGCGCTGGGAGCAATGAGCAATGTTTGTAGTGATAAATGATGTGTAGAGGTGGATCGCCCTAGATGCACTACAGGGAGAGAGAGAGAGATGAGGGGAAAAGGGAAGGCAGCTAATGAAAAAAGAGAGTGAGGTGAGGTGAAACGGGTCATGGAAACGACTAAACTGGACGGTACAGTGGTGCCATGTGACGTTTTAAGCTAATTTCTAACATTTCTGAAAAAATAAATATGAATCAGTGAGCATTTCCATCAACTGCATTTGTGTGAATGTATTTACAAGAGTGTAACGAGATAATATACTAGAATTAATCGACCACCAGTAACTCTGATACATTGTGCTGTTTTATTGCTACTTCCCACCTAAGATAGCGTTTGTGGTTTTCTAATGAATGAATGTTCAAATGCAGAATACACATGGATCAGAAGAAACAGAGAATGTTGCCTTTATGTACACCCCACTTTTCTTTTGGTAATTTTTTTGCACTTTCCAGTGGAGTGGAGACATACTGTACAACGGTGAGTGTCGGCATGAAGGGACATCTTTACCTACAGCTGAAGAAGTGAAAGAAGGTTCAACAACATCAATGTGTATTCAGAACAGGGTCTGAAAAGTGAAGCCGATGCTGAAGTGCCTTAAACTTAGCGTTCTTTCCAATAGCCAGCAGGGGGCGACTCCTCTGGTTGCAAAAAGAAGTCTGATTGCATAGAAGTCTATGAGAAAATGAGCCTACTTCTCACTTGACTTATTACCTCAGTAAACATTGTAAACGTGAGTTAAAGGCCTCAATCGCTAGTTTCAAGTCTCGTTCAAAACAGCATGATGTTCATTTAGTAAATTATGGTCCCATTTAGAGTCAAATAGACCATAAAGCAGGGGATGCTTTAGGGCGGGGCTACCTTGTGATTGACAGGTCGCTACCACGGCGTTGTCCGTGTTTTCGTCTTAAAACTTGAACTCTTTCACAGTTTGTTTTCAGTTCATGAAAGTTAATTGTAACATTTTGGTTGTCTAAAAATGTCTTATTCCGCATTTGGTTTTGCTTAGCTCTAGCTTCTCGCTTCTCGCCTACACTTCAAAAACAAGTGGTGATGGCCAAAATGCCGAACTTGAGGTTTCAAAGCGGCAGTCCACAAACCAATGTGTGATGTCACAGTGACCAAGTCAGCTTCTTATATACAGTCAATGATTCAGAGTGTATAGCCACACTAGCAGCTGTTTACAATGTTAACTTAGGGAATAAATCAAGTGAGAAGTAGGATCATTTTCTCATAGACTTCTATACAATCAGACTTCTTTTTGCAACCAGAGGAGTCCTGCTGGCTGTTAGAAAGAATGCAGGTTGAAGGCACTTCCACATTGGCTTCACTTTTCAGACCTGGAGGTTTCCCACTGGGTCTGACAGACATCCCTGGAGCTCCACACCTGTTCGTCCCATCAATGTCTTACCAATAACCCTACATTCAAGAGTGTCTGTTTTCTATTTTTGGTGCATATTCCTTTGTGGATATTCGGTCAAACGTGACACCATGTTGAGATACTTCAGACATAGCCCCACAATGGAGTCTGATATCTCACAATGTTTTAGTGATTATAAAACATCAGCAGTGAATGACAAGTTTTGGTGTCAGTCACTTGAAATCAAAGACCAAGGACTTCTCTCTACTTACTGACAAACAATGACGGGTGTGGGGGGAGAAATCTATTATAGAAAAGGATGTCAAGTTTTCCAGTGACAGAGGCCTCGTAAGACCAGAATTCACTGCAGCTAGAAGACAGGTTGCATTGTGAGTAAGAGGGTTGACAACTCTTTATTATACTTTTCCTCTTACTTTTTTCGAAAATTGACATTTGAATGGAACCTGTCGACACGAGTCCTCCGAGGTTGCCGAAATGCACTCTGGGAAACGTAGGAAAACACTAAATTAAGCAAACAAGGCACATTGAGGGAGGGTACTTACACACACACAAAAAAAATCCCCACTCTCATTGTTTCAGTTTAGATCCCCCTCAGGTCACAAATCTCCCATGTTACTCTAACCTCCAGGCAACCACTGGCCCATTAAACCCATCCAGAGACGTGCATTGTGGGAGAACAGATCAACACGTGCAGCAGCACTGGGGACACTTATCCAGATTAGGAAAGCAATGCCTGCCTGCTACTCCAAGATACTATGGACCTCTGGGGGCCTGTAAGTGTGTTTATGTGTGCGAGAGGATACACAGGTGGGGGAGAAAATACAGCGGAAAATATGAAATTCGTTAAATATAATGTCACAAAGGCCGCACTCACACTCACACACACACACACACACACACACACACACACACACACACACACACACTATGCTGACATGGCTCAGGATCAAGAGGGGAGACTCATCATCACCCCGCACCGTGAGATAACTGAAGAAAAGCCAGGGCACTATGGGTAATGCTGCTGATAAATAGCATTCAGCAGACATTAAGGCGCTATGATTATCTCTCCCGCACTGCGCCTCTCTCTCCCGCTATGCTAATTATTGTGGTGTCGCTGTGAGGGGTATTTTCTTTTTCTTCTCTTTCCTAACATCTCTCTCTTCGACACGAGTTTTCTCTCTCTCGCTGGATCTGATATCACTCGTTATCAAATCATCAAAACTGGCTTTTATCGGCTAAATCACTGATGATTAAGCGGAGCGACGGCTGATGACTGATGAGATACCACCAGATGAAGATATTATTAGCCAGATTCATAAATCTTTGTTTTAGATGTTTCCTGCAAACAGATCTCTGGTGAGGTTTGCTTGATGTTTCCATCAGGATGATAAATGTAACGATTAATTGGATTTGCTTTGACTTACACGTGTTAAACGGCCAACTGGGGAGCTAATCAAACAGGTGTCACATCTGCTGAGAGAGTCTTTTTAAATCAAAAATATTGAGTGTTTAACAAACCTGCAATGCCAAAAAAAAAAGACTTCAGAGTCTAGCAGCGATTAGACAAGATGTTATTGCTCTTTCGTTGCGGCTAATGTCCATATTTCATGTGGTCTCTCGGAGCGATGCGCAGAAATAATGGCAACAGAGCCATGACAGGTCGATTACACCTGCAGCAGCAGCGTGAAGGACATCCCTGGGAAGGTGGTAATGGACAGATGTTTTACGGACAAACATTGCTTCATCAGTATTTGTGCACAACAAATACATTTCCGTCCTCATTTCCATCTGTCCACCTCGAGAACACAAAAATGTGTTTGTAATATCGAGAGATTGAGTTGAAATGAGTCCATAGTTTCAGACGGTGGTAAATAAAAGCAGGCTTCTCATTTCTAATGCTAATTTGTTGGCAGAAATGACAACTTGTCTCAGTTATTTGTGTTTGATCAGCTGCAGCTTTGCTAGCTTACTGAGCTGACATTAGGTTTTACGGCTGATTTTTTAATGTTTTAAACTGGCTATGTTTTAAAATGAGAACCCGTAATAGGGTCTTAAATATACCCTTGATGGATACATATGCTATGTGCTAAAAGACCTAGGCAAGAGCTGAAAAGTTTGCATCATCACCAGTTGATGATCCATGTAAAAATAAAATTAAATAAAGAAACAGCGTTGTTCATGTATCGCAATGTAGAGCTTATTAGTTCTAGTATAACCCTGTCTCCTACAAAACGACATTCCCATACAACTAAACCATGTTTCGAGGGAAACATATTTTCTTACATATAATCGTGCGCACAATATTGAGTTTACAGCAGTGTTATTAGGTGTTATGAGGTCGATAAAGTTAACGTTTATTAAATCAGCCGAATATTTTACATTTTTATTAATCGCCGTTGAAATCATGTTGTGCGCTCTGTACGGAACACCGTTGGTCACCTGTACGGAACACCGTTAAGCGTAATGATCTTCCGTACTCAGGCGGAAGCGTTACTTTTCCCCACTTATCTCAAAAACTATTAGTCCAAAAGTCATCAATCCAAAGTATAGACTGTCTAATGGATATTCCCCTCAGAGAACGAGCACACAAACATGCTTGTCTGGCTCTTAACAACAGAACACCGTTAGTCTACGTTAAGTTTAGTAAATAAAACATCATGGTTTGGCTAAAAAAGACCACACACTATAACCCTTTTGGACTACTTACATAAGCAAGACAAAGGTTAGACTTTCACATTTAACATTACAAGAAAAAAAGCTTTTAGGATAATGACTAACCAACGTGTTGAGCGAACGTAAAGCTATCTTGGATAACAAGTTTGGTCGGGGGTTACTTGAATGTCAGCTTCCCCGAATCCAATAAAGAGCCGGACAAAGCTTCTGATGTTAGCCTAAACTCTGATATAACAGCATCTACATGTAGCAATTCCACACAAAGGGGAAATACTACACAGCTGATGTGTGAACCTGAATCCTGACTCTTTTTTATGTAATTTGTAACCCCACAAAATATGGGAATGAAATGCCCTTGGCCTTTGAAGTAACACTACTACTATACAGTATGTAGTAAGATAGTTAGCCGGACATGCTAACGTTTGCAGCTTACATTAAAGCAGAACCACTTCAGCATGTGCTGACGAAGCCTTCACTCAAGCCATAACAATATAAAAAGAATGACTTTGTATTTAAGCATGTAGTATAAAAAGAAACCATCACCAAGTTAACCATTAAATCAGATCATCAAAATCTCAGCATAATAACTCAAAAACATTTTCCAGTGAGCACGGAGAGCATGCAGTAATGTCATTCATACAAAAGTCATGGACCAGTGCTCAAATAAACAGACATACTAGAAAAGTTACTGAATTGGAAAAGAGAGAAAAGTGGATAGAAATACAGAAAAGTGTGTGTGTGTGTGTGTGTGTGTGTCTGTGTCTGTGTCTGTGTGTGTGTGTGTGTGTGTGTGTGTGTGTGTGTTAGGTATAAGCGTGTGGAAATTGGATGCCAGGCTTTGTAGATCCCCATACCGTGATAACGCACACACGTCATAAACACAATGCTCACAAGTTGTGACAGTCCAAAATGAGAAAACACTGAACTCTAACTTGGACCAAAACAAACCCGCCAAAAAAACCCAGAAAAATGATTTGGATTTAAAGCTGCAAAAAAAGTCGATGCTGGAATCTGATGACTGGCAGGACCTGTGAAACACTCGACAGCCTTATTGACTTCTCCTGAGTCTGCATGTGACAACGGCGCTGTCAGTGCGAGACAAGGCAACATTTTATATTCCACCGGAGGCGAGCCTGATCTGCGCTGCTAACGCTGGATGCCAAACGTCTTGAAATGAGCTCGGGCGACAAGCGAGCACACCCCCCTGGTTGTTTCAATCACGGTTCCAGGCACGGTATCCTCTCTCCCAGGGCCTCTTCCTCCTCGATGTTTGAAAATAAAGACGATTTACGTGGAGGCTACTGGCGCCGCTTTCTGAGGAAGGTGGTAAATGAGCGGCGGTGTGGCGCTGGGAGCGCTGGCAAGGATTTCTGGCCCAGTATAACGCCGGTTCTGATCCGGCCCTGAGGGAGCGGCAGCTCTGGGCGTGATGGCATGGGAGAGCTGACACTTAACATGGACAGGGGCAGGATGGGGCAGAAAGGGAAGGTCACAAGGTCCCCCTGGAAGTGTGTGTGTGTGTGTGTGTGTGTGTGTGTGTGTGTGTGTGTGTGTGTGTGTGCGCACGTGTTGTGAGTAAAGAAAAACTAGAAAGAGCTAGTGCCACGGGCATGAAGCCAGAGGAAAGAGTCTGAGAATTTTCTGTGTTTGTGAGCATATTTGAAGCATATACTGTATAGTGCATAGCATGGAGAGGGCAGACTGTGTGTGTGTGTGTCTGTGTCTGTGTATGTGTGTGTATGTGTGTGTGTGTGTGTGTGTGTGTGTGTGTGTGAAGAGGTAATAGAAGCTGACAATAGCGAGGTGTGTCCCCTAACTCAGAGTGGACTGACAAGGACATGTGACAGCATCCAGGCCAGCTTAACTGTCAGCGCCACTCACTGAGGAGCCACACTGATGACAGCAGACAGCGACCAAACACCACCTCTCATGGAAAGCACTAAACACACACACACGCTTTATGTTTTTATCTTTACAGCCTCCCATCAGAACACTTAAAGTGATAATCGGATATCAAAAAAGACAAAAAACGTCCGTTTGCCACCGCCTGTCACGGCTTTCTGTGCTTCAAACTCATTTTAAAAGCTTTTTCAATGTGCATTCGCTCAGGTGGAGACACATCTCCTCACACGCAGGAAGGGATGCGTTCAACAGACCCAGCGGCAGTAATGTGTATTGTTTAGCATAAGCAGAGGTATGACAGGGTAAATAGCATTAGCAAGTGACAGCCACCGCGGCTGAGCAGACAGAGAAATCAACAGGCTCTTTAACTTGGACAGAACAGACAACAGTGCTGCAAACTGAGAAAAAGTCATTAAAGAAGACACTGTGGACTATGAGAACAATTTATAGACTAAACGACTGGTCAATGTACCAAAAAAACTAACAATCAAATTAAATTATCATTAAACTAAAAATAGACCTTAACTATGTAGCTCTGGTATTATAACCTAAAAGCCAGACTTATTAACATTTTCTGAGCAGCAGCCACTGTGGCCTCAAGTGACATTCTCCCGTGTGCCAAATGTGTTGGAGAACTACGGTGGCCGACGCGAAAACGCGAATGACCCTTTCTGGCGCCAGTTGTTGTAAGAGTAGAGTGCTTAAAGTGTGTGTGTGTGTACGAAGGGAGTGACTGGTGAAGCATGAGAGAGAGAGTGGCGGTGACGGCAGCAAGTAACGTTATCGACTCCGGCCCAAGCAGAATATGTTAAGAGTTTGGTTTGTCCGTTCAGGGCTACTGTAGAAACATGGTGGTGCAACATAGCGAACTCCGTGGAGAGACGACTCGCTCCCTATGTAAATATAAACTCATTTTAGGGTAACGATAACACAATTCTTATTTTCAAGTGATTATATACTTAAGAAAACATACTTATTTATATTATATTCCATTTCTGCCAATAGATCCCCCTAATTGTTACAAAGTGGTCCTTTAAGGTATAGTGGGAAATGCTAAAATATATCGCAACAGTAGCACGAGAGGAGTGAAAAAAGTCTAAACAATGTCCATTTTAAGCACGTTTGCTGACATAAACTAGCTTTAGCCACCATAAGCTACTGGTCATACCACACCAAGTAAGTCTGTAGTAGTAAATACCCCAGAGTGTACTGAATTAAACTTATTTCTTGTGAATTCAACTTTTGATTTGTAAGAGGAAGAATTAGTTATTTCTACTTTTAAAAGTTACTTAGTACTAGCGCTGCTTGATTATGGCAAAAATCATATTCACTATTATTTCAGTCATTATTGAGATCACGGCTATTTAACACGATATGTGGCCAGCCAACCACCCAAACCATCCTCCCCTCCCAGCTCACATTCAATATTCCTCAGCATACATTTGGTGCACTCTGAGAGCAAAATTAAGAGGCTAGATATGTGGAGAACTTCTGGTCTTATTCAGCATTCAGTTGTACTTAGCTTCACCCTCGTGTCACTACCGGTTGCATAAAACCAAGATGGCGACAGCCAGAAACCAAGATGGCGACTGCCAAAACACCGAACTCGAGGCTTCAAAACTGTAGTCCACAAACCAATTGGTGATGTCACAATGACTAAGTCTACTTGTTATGTACAGTCTTTGCTTTTAGCTAACTATTTCAACCATTTATCAATTACTTACAGCTAACTACTATTCTTGAGCCCCAAAGTTACTAAGCTGAAAATAAAACAGTCATAGCTTTCTGACAGAAGTTATTTTTATATGAGCCTTTTCTCTTTGCACTTCTACCTTTGTTGCCATCCCCGTTCTCTTTTCCTACCTCTAACCGGAGAGCCAGGAGCATCACCGTGCTGTACTCTATGTAGCTGCAGTGCACTGCGAGGTCAATACACATCCAGAGAGTCAGTAACTCGCAAGTACCTCGTAAGACCATTAGGCAGCCAAATGCTAGGAGGGTGGAAAGGGAGAGAACAGAGAGCGGCACTTCAAAAACACCATTGACAGATGTGAAAACTCAAGAGCTGACCCTTACGCTTGGACTCCAGTCATCAGTTTGAGGAGGATCTGTGAGACACTGTAGCAAACTATAGGCCTAACAGTGAAGACGCGATTCCCCTCCCCGGCAATCCTCCACAGAATTTGAAATGTTAATGTAGAAAGTATTTAACACTCCTGTGTCTGCATGCACCAGAAATCTGTTTATTTCATATCACCCACCCTCCTCCTCCTCTCAAGAGAAAAAATATACAATTTAGCCGCCGCTTTGTTATGATTGCATTTTCGTATCTGACGAAAAGGAAAGCCAGTTGTTGTTTTTTTCAGATGTTTTCAGGCGCTCAGCAGGGGATCTCCAGCTGAGAGATGGTATCTGATTGCACAACGCAGTCCTCAGACACACACACACACACATGTTCATACACAGGGTGTATGTATGATGCACCCACGTCCACTCAACAACAGTAACATGAGTGGTAATCAAGGCGGGAAATAACGGAGCCTTTTTCTGTGGTCTTTCAGACATGCAGGGTTAATTTTGCCACTGCCACTTGAAAGTCAGCAGGTTGCTGTGCTAATTAATGGAGCATGACTGCTGTCCTCAGGGCAAATCCTCACACACACACACACACACACACACACACACACACACACACACACACACACACACTGACAGCCACAAATGCAAACACACATGCAGGCACATTCATTTTACACACACACACAAGAGCAGACAAACAGATTCACTCACAAAAACAGGCTCAGACAAATATGATAACTTTTAGGGGTGTGTGTGTGTGTGTGTGTGTGTGTGTGTGTGTGTGTGTGTGTGTGTGTGTGTGTCTGTGTGTGTGTGTGTGTGTGTGTGTGGGTGTGGGTGGGGTAATCAAGTAATATGCAGCTGCACACTCAATCAGACTCGATTGGAACCCACCCACCCACCCACACAAACACACACACCAACAAGCACACGTACACTGCAGCAAACAAACATTTCCCATTAGCTCAAATGCACATGCAGCAGTGGCTGTAGGAGGGGCGAGGCTTGGTGGAGTCCTGTACACCTACAAACTTTTTTATCTGATGTACCTCCATGTTCCTATTAGATGAGCTCAGGTACCGCTTCATTGACCCCACCTGTCAGGCCTTTCAACCATTTATCTTTTACTTTTAGTGAGGCGGCAACCTCCGGGTCTGAAAAGTGAAGCCAGTGCTGAAGTGCCTTAAACTTAGCGTTCTTTCCAATAGCCAGCAGGGGGCGACTCCTCTGGTTGCAAAAAGAAGTCTGATTGTATAGAAGTCTATGAGAAAATGAGCCTACTTCTCACTTGATTTATTACCTCAGTAAACGTTGTAAACATGAGTTTATGGTCTCAATCGCTAGTTTCAAGTCTTCTTCAATACAGCACGATGTTCATTTAGTAGATTATGGTCCCATTTAGAGTCAAATAGACCATAAATAAGGGGATGCTTTAGGGCGGGGCTACCTTGAGATCGACAGGTCGCTACCACTGCGTTGTCCGGTCTGGGAGTTGTCCGTAATTTTGACTTAGAACTTTAACCCTTTCACAGTGTGTTTTCACTTCATGAAAGTTAATCGTAACATTTTGGTCGCACACAAATATCTTATTCAGCGTTCAGTTGTACTTAACTCCACCCTCTCATGTCACTTCTGGTTGCAAAAAAACAAGATGGTGACGGCCAAAACGCCAAAATCGAGGAGTCTCATCACAGTGACTACGCCCACTTCTTATATACAGTCTATGCCTTTAGCTAACTATTTCTACTGTTTATCCATTACTTTTAGCTAACTAATTTGACTTCTCTGGTAGCTTTATAACTAGCTTTCATGCATTGTCAATGTCTTGCAACTCACTCAGGCTGACTGCACAGTACAACTGATCATACTTGGTAGCTTATCGATCACTGTAACAATACATTTTCTAAAAATCTTCATAATTTGTGTCAATTTGTAATCCAATCTGGATGTATCTTTTCTCCTTAACACAAATGTGTGTGTACTTTGTTGATAAAATCTGAATTTCTACCCCACAATCGTTTAACGTCCCCCCCATCAACTGCAGAAGTGCCCTGTGGGATGTAAGTACTAGGGGTGGAACGGGACGTATATTTGACCCGAACCGTTCGGTACAGGACGTTCGGTTCGGTCCGCGACATCCCGGAAAGTTTTGGCAGTGCACCAGGAATGGTAGCAGCGCTGTAGCGGCGCTGTAGCGGCGCTGTAGCGGCGCTGTAGCGGCGCTGTAGCGGCGCTGTAGCGGCGCGGTAGCTCATGAAAGTCAAGCTAAACTGACAACGATTTGTGTCAAACTGTACGCCGACACTGTTCAACTGAAGTCGGGTTTATATGTGGATACTTGAAACATTTAATTACGACGGCGTCATCCGAATGTGTCGATTAGCGGAGCGAAACAAAAGCAGACTGGACGGAGAGTCCGTTCCCCCGCAGCGTTCAGACAGCCTCCCACTGCAGATTCACACCGTGCCGAAGTAATATCTAATGCTATAAGAGTGTTTATCGCTGCATATATACGACCACACTCGATCGTAAACATTGCAGAATTAAAGCATATGGTCAAAGTGCGTGAGCCTTCACGTGTGAATGTTAGTCTGTTCTCCCTGCCCTGTATAAAATAGAATAAGCAGAGGATTTACCACCAGCCTTAAGATGGAACATTACATTTACATTAGACATTTGTGATTTCATTTTTGTAATTTATTTCAGTGCCTTAACTGTTATAGTAAGAATTATGACCAATGAGCCACTGTTGAATGAGTGGGAGATAAAGACGCGCCCCCTTTATGAGAGCCACACAGTGAGCGTCTCTCTGAAGCACTGACACAAGCACTGACTCATTGGAAACTGGAGAGGGGCAACGGCACAATCCCTGTAATGTGTTTTATATTTATTAATTATTTTTAAATAACATAGTGGTACAGAAATCCAACGTATTCCTCCAAATACTGCACTTTTTGAGCGGAAAAACTAATCTTTCACTTAAGAGCTGATAATCAGGGGATTTAGACATACTGTATGTTATACAGTTGTTTTTATTTGTTTTTTTTAGCTTAATTCTGGTTGAGTTTATGCTTCAATGTATGGCCTTAGTTTATAATTTCATCATATTTATATGAAAGTAACAAAGCTGCATTTTTGTTTGCACTAATTACTGTAGACGACCTACAGTATTCTTTCAATTAAGATTTGTCAATGAAGAAGAGTTTATGTTCTTTACGTAAGCTATACTTTTGTTAAGGCAAACATTTGTTAACTTATTTTTGCCAAATAAATGAAAAGCATGTTGAAATCAGACATTGACCTCCTCGGTGTAACATAAATGTACTGAACCGAAACGAAAACCGTGACCCCAAAACCGTGATATGAACCGAACCGTGAATTTTGTGAACTGCTCCACCCCCTAATAAATACCAATTACTGCTGAACCCCATGCTGGATCTTCAGTCTACAAGAAAGCTACTTTAAAGTAACTGAACTAATATGGCTACGGTACTGTGATGCTTCTTTAAGGCCGCACGTGTCTCCACCATCCTTGAACCGAGCCACCTTTTGCTCATCTGAGAGGCGCTTGTGGTAATAAGACCACTGCTTGAACTCCAACGCACTAGGGTCCATCACAGAACACACACATACAGTGTTATAACCCTGAGAAGTGTATACGTGTTCATCTATGTGTGTGTGTTGAGAAGGAGGAGATGGGGACGGGGGTCAATGTCAGAGGCTGGTATCCTTGTGCAGTGATGAGCGGGCGGGCTGCTGACACAACCGTGATTATACAGGACCAGCTTGACCTGGAACAACACCACTAAAAAACAACACACACACACACACGCCAGCACATGGCTGTTTCACTGCGAGAGGTATAAAACGGGACAAATAGCAGGTTGGGTAATATACCAAGGCCAGATGGGACAAGGCAGCACATACACCTGTTCAAAATCACACAACCTGTCGGCAGACAAAAGCCTGCGGTGCCTGACATGAATAGCACCCTTGTTTTCCATCACCAGGGCCGCGCACACTGTCATTATGAATCACTGGAAATGAGCATTAAACAGGGAAGTCTCTGTGACGCCCATTAGCACAGCATTAGATGTTCTATCCATGCTGATTATGTGAGGAAACTACGCAAAGTACCTGCCTAATGTCACTTCTGCAGTTCCGGGTTCGGGGCCAGACTGCACCGTGTCTTTGCAAAAATCAGGCTGCGTCTGCCGAAATGAAGATGAATTTTGTCTTCTACAAAAAGTGGTTTCTGCCTTTCAAGAAACCTCACGGGTGGGGAGGTGGGGGCTTTCCCTCCAGCGAAGTGACTATCTGACACCAACCCAGTTTCCAAATGACTATAATTTTGCTTTTAAGCTGAATCCTGACCCAGAATCATAATTCATTATCAGCGACGCCGTGAGAGAATGAATCGGAGACTCCGAAAAATTACTTATAAAAGCCATCAGCGGTCTGACAAGGGTAGTAAATCTTGGCTTGCACTCAGGTGTGACTGCATTGTGCGAATCAGGTGTTAAATTTGGAATTAGCTGCTTGCTGGCTAACAACACATACATCACACTAATGCAGTTCTGTCATTGCCGCGCTCGCCCTTAATCAGGGCGCATCTGTGTTCTGATGAGGCGCCTCGGCTCTCTATGATGATAATACACACACAAACACGCATCGAGGAAGTCCCCGGAAACCTGATGTTTGCCTTGGACTGTCCTGTATCGTTGTTTGTTTTTTTAAGCGTGCCAGGTAGCAGATCAGTGCGACAGACAGATTGCTGTCAAGCAGGTTCTTGATGCTCCGTGTACTCTAATGGAGAACCACAGCTGGATATGTGGACTGGATGTTTACTGGAGTTCAGATACCATTGTCATTTAGTTTGCACAGATTGCTGTTACTGCTAATGCTGAGAGGGCAGAGGGAGTGTAATATTCAGGATACACAAGAGATACAGTAGATCCTGTACAGAAGCTACAGCAGATGGTACAGAGCCAAGACTGAGTCCATCTCTTGCCTCGTTCTTTACTACAGATGTCTTGCAATACAAATTTTAAAAATGGTATGTTATTTTGAAAAACTAAAATAGAATTACTCCGCCAACCAATAAAATTGCAGTTTACACCATGTCTGTTCAAAATGTCATCACTTCATAATTGTATCCTCCTCATTGGTGTGAAATTGTCAGGATTAGCATAGGAATTCTTGAGTTATGGCCAAAAACTTGGTTTGTGAGGTCACAGTGACCTTGACCTTTGACCCCCAAATTCTAATAAGTTCATCCTTGAGTCCAGGTGGACGTTTGTACCAAATATGAAGAAATTTCCCCCAGGCGTTCCTGAGATATCTTGTTCAGGAGAATGGTACTGACGGATGGACGGACAAACCCGACGACATAATAATAATAATAATCTTATGGTGGTTAAAATGGGAATCAGATTGAAATAAATATGTTTAATGTCTGCGTAAATGCCAGACTATGTACTGAACAACCTTATTTTTCAACTGACAAATATTTTCATGGCTTACATTTACATTGGATTTTATGTTTAATGAAAGGGAGTGTATGAAAATGATTGCGGTGCGGAGAGGGACCGTATACTGTATATCCTCCCCAGGGTTTTTCATATTCACTCAACCCTGATGTGAAGCTTAAAATGTCAAGAAACAATAAGTTTCACATAGTCCAAATGGCACATTAGAAGTTGAATTGGGTTGAAATTTTGGTAACATAACAAATGATGCATCCTGTTCAGGCCAGGAATTTCATCATGTTAGGGGCAAGGCCACTTGGCCTTTGGTGTTAGTTTTTTGACGGCACAAAGGCCAAATGCTGGGGCAGCAAGGCCATCAAATGAACCAATGATTTTAAGGCCACAGAAATAATGAATTTAACTTAAGGGTTATAAAAATAATAATAAAAGTATCAGTGAAATAAATGAATAAAAAAAAGCTGTTTATGTTTTGCACTCTGTGCAAGGCGTCGCGGCTCCGTTAAAAATAGACTAAGTGCATATTTTTCTCGGAGCAGAGCAGAGAGCTGCTTCTGGTACTTTTCTGAAACGTGCAGCGGTGCGTCTCGTGGAATCGAGCATCGCCGAGAGTGTCCGTGATCAGCTCCGACAGTTCCAGCGGTTCATACCAGACTCAAAATCAAAACCCACTACCTGTTAGTTGCACAGTGTTTCACTTGTTTTGCCCAATAAGAGTTCAGAATCTCTGAATCAAAAGACCCCGGTGTCTAAAAACCGTATTGAAAGGAAAGACGCAGAATGGCGAAACCAGCGGGGGCAGTGTGGGCGGGGCATCGAGGACACTGTGGCCGATGGGCGTACGTTTTGTCAGAGGGGCATCAAAGCCAGACAGAGGGTTGAAATTCCTGTCCTGTTTACCGAGCATCCCGGCTGCTGTCTACCAACCAAGAGCTCCTAAATTAACAGTTCTTACCACTGTAGCTGAATAAGAGCGACACTGATAAATTGATCCTATAGCAGGCATAAAATAAAGACCTGGGACAGAATTGTTGTACTATGCATAGGGAAAAATGCACCTTTTACCCATGACATCCACAAAAGACATAACTAATTTACTGATTAAATCTATTTTTAAAGTGAATCTTTCAAGAAAATGAAGAAATAAAATATAAAAAGCTGGAGCATGGACCACTTAAAGACCCTCCACTGCTTTCCCAAAATAACCGCCCTACCATCCCTCCTGCAAACAGGCAAATACATACCTCGCCCACTTTTCTGACCCCCTTCCCCACTAATCATTTTCAAACAGTCCCTAATGTAAGTTAAAAGACCTTCTAAAGAGAGGATAAATCACTGATAGACAGACATATGAATATCCAGACCTTTATCACCTCCTAGTTTGAAACATCCCTCACCAATTCAAGAAGTCTTTTTCACTTCATCAGGGGTATAACAGTTTGAAGAGGTGTTGAAACGGTTTTTATCACAAGCACCTCTCCCAAACCTCATTCTCTATTGATGTTTGCTACTTGATTTTTCTCTGAAGTACACCTTTGTGATTCACGTCTGGGAAAAAAACATCAATGACCACCTTTTATTTAGTTGCTGCAGGCGGTGTGACACAAAAGCTCGTTGCTTCTTTCATACATTAGGTCTCCGCACTTCACCTCTGATTTAGTCTATCTGGTGCAATAACGCTGGGACCCGTGTTCTGTTCTAAGGTAATAGAAAGGCCAAAAAGGAATCGGTTTTTCCATTAATGGAAACATGGGAGTCGTGTGTTAGTCCATCCCAGAGTGTCCCCTGCCCCACATGGATACCAACATGCCTCAACAAGGCCAGCCCCGGCGAGCCAGTTTTCTGACGCAGCCTCCTCTCTTTCCTGGGTGGCAGACTGTTAGCTATGACCTGGATATCCTTCATTGTCACTGACAGAAGGTGGCAACACAGTGCAATGGCAGTGACGGCAACGGGAGCAGAAATAACTGGTGTCAAAATAGGTTTTGCTTGGCTCCGCGATGGCTTCATCAAAAATGAGAAGCTCCAATGACAAACTGTCCTTCATTTCATAGAAACTATCCTATGACCTCTCAATAGATTGGAGCCTGGCAAACAGACTAAATGAAGGCATATGATGCAAATGAGGACAAGGCCGGTCGTTGGGTGATCACTTTCACGGTCAAGCATTTTCCAGCCAACAACAGAACTCAGGCGACGCGATCCAGTCGTCAGTTTGACGCTATTCCACTGATTGACAGTTGGTGGCGATAACGCATCAACAAACGTAGCAATGCCCCAACAAAGGCAATGAAGAAGAGGACTGCTAGCATAAAAGTATAGATGTAAACAATGCACAATTTAAAATAATCAAATTTGCCATTATTTTATGAGGAAGGAAATTAAGCTTGTCGCTCATCCAAGTTTCTCATCCAAGTCGCTCATCCAAGTTTTGCTCAGCAGCACCGTATACCCCGGCTCTGAATGTAAACACAACAACGACTAAACTCCACTTCAAGTAACCTTTGGGAGCATTTAGTAATACATGCAAAACCTGTTAAGGCATTCAAACATAAAAACCAGGGCTGTCAATCGATTAAAATATTTAAGCGCGATTCATTTCATGATTGTCCAAAGTTAATCGCACATTTGGGATCTGTTCAAAATGTACCTTAAAGGGAGATTTGTCAAGTATTTAATACTATTATCAACATGGAAGTGTGCAAATATGCTGCTTTATGCAAATGTATGTATATATTTATTATTGGAAATGAATTAACAACACAAAACAATGACAGATATTGTCCAGAAACCCTCACAGGTACTGCATTTAGCATAAAACAATATGCTCAAATCATAACATGGCAAACTGCAGCCCAACAGGCAACAACAGCTGTCAGTGTGTCAGTGTGCTGACTTGACTATGACTTGCCCCAAACTGCATGTGATTATCATAAAGTGGGCATGTCTGTAAAGGGGAGACTCGTGGGTACCCATAGAACCCATTTTCATTCACAGATCTTGAGGTCAGAGGTCAAGGGACCCCTTCTAGTTGTGAGTCAGTATCTTCACTCTAGCTTAAAAACTGAGCCTGCTACAACCTAAAAATCACAAGTTACATTAATTCATTAAAGATATTAGAGGCCATTTTCTGTGAAATGCATGTTAAAGTTGTTGAAGTTAAATGATCCTACAGAATCTCATTGATCCTCATTAACCCTTTTCTTTCAGTGATAGACTATCTTTAGTAAGGCGGGTCTCGGCTGACACGGTAGCCCATTCAACCGCTCTGACGCAGGCTGATTTTCCTACTCACTACTCAGCTCAACAGCCACATCACAATATTACCCACTTCCCTTCACCTTCAACTTCATCCCACAAAAATCTCATCATTTCCATGCTGCACATCCCTATGCAGCACTGCCAGCAGTTGGCGTCACACCTGACCATCATGGGACGGCTCCATCTGTGACCGGTTTGTCCCGGTTCATCCGGGGGATTATCAGCTATCAGCCGCTGACTTTTCCGCCGGGACCGGCTCTCAACTCATCTGCTCCTGAGCAGCGCTCCACTGCCCGTCATAATTGAGGCCGATACCGTTCCCCCATGGCTGCCATCTTACAGTGCTTCTACTCCCCACCCCCTCCCCCACCTCCCCAACCACCCTTTCCCTCCTCCCATCCCTCTGTCTTCGTCTGTGTGTGTCTTATCTCCCCAAAAACCTTCTCCCCGGGCCAGGCTATAGGAGAAAAGCACCAGACCTGAGTTTGGTGGACAGTTTGGAGTTTCTTTTTTTGACCTACAGCCTAAATCATGAACACTGAAGGCTTGTGGAATATTATCACTGTTTGACTGAAGTCACTGATAGCTAATATTTTGACTTTGAAACAGGCAGGGGTCAAAACCAGGTAGGCAGGCAAACTCATCGAAAAAGGATGCAGGCAGAGAATCATCGAACCGTGGATCAGGCAGTAGGTCAGGCAGGAAGAACAAAGGCTGGAAAGCTAGGGCAGAAATGGGTTGGTATATATACTTGGAGACCAACAAGGGAAATGGGGAACAGCTGGGTGGGGAAGGTCAGGTGATGGGAATGGCAGGGAAGGGGTTATGCTGCGTTCCGTTTACCTCGGAAATCGGAGGTCGGAGCTGAGAATGACGTCACACCCGAGTTGACCGTATTATAGTACAAAAAGTCAGAAAACGTAATGGGGTTTGCTCCAGCCAGATAAGCCACTGTAAGAAATACCAGTTGATAACAAATAGGTCTGTCAGAATTAACGGAATAATAACGCGTCAACCTAAATTAATTTTAATGCCATTGATTTCTTTAACGCAACTTGCGATTTCATGATTGTAGCGGACTCAGTTGTTAAATTAGAGAGAGGATACTAGCATGATATGAAACTAGAAAAACGTAAAGAATCCACCGGTACCAACCATGTCATACTTGTCATGCAGGAGGTTAAATAACGCTTCAAACTTTTGGCGAGGAAAAACTGGCATGGCCATTTTTAAAGTGGTCCCTTGACCTCTGACCTCCAGATATGTGAATGAAAATGGGGAAAACAAGTCTCCCCTTTACAGACATGCCCACTTTATGATAATCACGTGCAGTTAGGAATCTGACTTCAGAGGCGTTCCAGTTGAAATTTCTGACTGGGAACTTAGAAATTCCGACTTCCCAGTTCAAATGGAATATATCATTACTACAGGGCAGGAGGGAGCGGCTGGAAGTGGGAGTCAGGTGACTAAGACAGGTGGAAAAAGTGTGAGGGCCAGAATAAACAATGTGACACCCATTTCATGTGTCTGACAATGTTATTAAATTAGGGAGACTTTTTTTGTCAAGCCACTGCAAAGAATTTTGCCCTCCTTTTACCAGAAATCAAAGTCCTCTTCCTCTGTCAGAGGCGAGTTGAACTTTCAAAGGCTCAGTCTGCGGGGTTGACAGTGCTCTTCCTTCCTTTGATCGGCAGCGATGTCAGACAGAAGACTCGCTCTTTGAGGGCGCCAGCGAAGGTGAGAACAGCTGACGAGTGGGAACGACGTCCTTGCTCTCGTCTATTAGGCGAGAAACCTATCTGCTAACGATAAATCCTCCGCATTTATGCACGCAGGCGAGACGAGACGGGAAAACCGCTTTGGGCTTTTGCACCGGCGACCTCCGCGGAGTCAACAAACAGAACGGAAGATCTGAGGTAACAAAAAAAAGAAAAAAGCTTTTCACCGAGAACAACAGATAAAGTAGAAAGCATTCGCTTTCCTTTCATTCACGGGGGCTGATAAAACACATGAGCCCATAACCATAGCATTTTACTTTTATGCCCTAACAGCACATTATGTCCATGCGTCATTGCGACCTTCAGATTGAAAAGCGTGTGCTCTCAGGAGTAAAAAGGTAACTAGGTCATCTGTGCAGAACAGGCCTCTATTCAAATGTTAAATCACCTTGCAAAAGGAATGAGCCGTTTCTGCGTGTATTGCTGAAATGATGGCAGCAATAATACCTGGCGGTTAAAATGAACCATCCGAACAAGACGCTCTGACCCAGAATCTGCAGCCAAGATGAGACATCATAAAATCAGAGAGAGAAAGACAAAAAGCAGAAACCATCACAGCGTTGTATAACAGCGACCTTCCTCTTCTATATATATATATATATATATATATATATATATATATATATAACATATCTGCATGCAAACACAGACACATTGTCGTGTAAATTTAATAAGTTGAACCGAGACACATCCAGACAGGCCGACTCACAACACACACTGTTGCCGCTGACGCTCATTATTGACCCAATTCCTCAACAAGTAATTCAATGTCATCTTCCTGGCAGGGGAATACAGCTTAGTCTGCTCGTAACAATACCCAGACTAAGTAATGATGTTCGCCCCGCAAACTAACAAAGCCATTCAGCTCGACAAACTTCTCAGACGAGACAGCATCATTATGTACAAATCAGCCATGAAATGTGATCTAGCAGCACTTGATCCATACGGCTACATGACAGAGACATGAGGGAACGGAGTTCAGGGTCAGTGAGGAAAGTTCTCAGTCAGAGGAAGAAGTGATAGTAGCAGAGGTTGTTGCTACTAACTACACAGTTCTTTCCTCTACTGTTTCATAGTCGGCGCTGTTGTGGAGAGTAAAAGCGTGGACATTTACACCATTTACTTGTCTCTAATATTCTGCAATAGTGTTTAAACATAACGTATTGACGTAAATTTGTTTTAAGGCCACTAATTTCTTTAACGCAACTTACATTTTTAGGCTCAGTTTTAAAGCTAGAGGCAAGGATCTGGCACCATTTGAAGCTAGAAAATGCTACTGACATAAAACTAGAAACTAGCAAACCTAAAGAATCCATCGGTACCAACCATGTCAGGCTAGCTTGTCGAGAAGGTGGCTAAATAACGCTCCAAACCTACTTAAAAGATGTTGGCGAGGAAAAACTGGCATGACCATTTTCAAAGTGGTTCCTTGACCTCTGACCTCAAGATATGTGAATGAAAATGGGTTCTATGGGTACCCACGAGTCTCCCCTTTACAGACATGCCCACTTTATGATAATCACATGCAGTTTTGGGGCAAGTCATAGTCAAGTCAGCACACTGACACACTGACAGCTGTTGTTGCCTGTTGGGCTGCAGTTTGCCATGATATGATTTGAGCATATTTTTATGCTAAATGCAGTACCTGTGAGGGTTTCTGGACAATATTTGTCATTGTTTTGTGTTGTTTATTGATTTCCGATAATAAATATATACATACATTTACATAAAGCAGCATATTTGCCCACTCCCATGTTGATAAGAGTATTAAATACTTGACAAATCTCCCTTTAAGGTACATTTTGAACAGATAAAAAATGTGTGAATAATTGGCGCTAAATATTGATTGACAGCCCTAATACAGAAGTAAAACAAAATGTAAAAGAACAACCTTAAAAAATTTGAAAAACTATGCAAAAAGTTAACTATCTCCTGGATGTGACACAGACCGATATGAGGGTAGTGTCAATCTTCTCATCTAACTCTCAGCAAGAAAGAAAATTATCACATTCCAAAGAGTGTGTCAATTAGCATTTAAACATTTAAACAAAACAGTCACTTGCTTGTATTATACTGTAAAAATCTATTTTAAAAAATCCCATAGAGATTGTATTTGACTGGAGATTGTTTCTGGAGTTTTGGTTGTATCCACCCACCATCCATGCCTTGAGGGATCATGACAGAGTAGCTGAGATAAGATGGCCTCTACCCACCGGTTGGTACCACTACAGCCCTGTTCACAATCAACCACTGTGGCTTTATTAATAACGTCCCATCTGATAGTGTTGTCATTAACAGCGTGTTTGTAATTGTTCTCTAAGTGCAATAGGTTGGATCACTGTTGTGTTGCATTAGCCGGCTATAGAGAGCAGCACAAGGTTCATTCATTTATATGGAAATGTTGGCGATTATTACTTCATTATGCAATAGATAGCGATAATCCCATTTAAGCCTTAAGTTAAGAATCTCCACGGCTAAGTCAAAGAGGATTTTATCTCCGTTCACATTAAGAGATCACCGGAGTGCTAACTTGCTTTCAGGAAGCCCGGCCCGGCCTCGGTAAGGTCAGGGATCGCGTTGCATAACGCGGCTCGTGGCTTCTCGCGGCTCGTGGCTTCTCGCTGTGCAGACGTGAGGAAGGAGTGGGCGTTTCGGGTGGGAGACGGGAGGATGATCCACCACCAGAATGCTTCGCCGCTTCTCGGCGCGCCAGTCAGTGGGCGCGGGGGGGGAAGACAAATTACCAGAGGAATGACTGGAGAGTAAGGCGAGCTTCCCATTCCCAGCCTCCTCCAGATGGACATAATTAAACCATTAGCCGGCGAGCGGGGGCTGATGACTCCATCAGGACCCATTTTGGGCTTAAATAAATGGTGGAAAATAAAGCTGCGTTCAAAATTGCAGCCCGCTTGTTCACGCGCTGTTTACCAGCAGTGTGCAAGAAACCGAAGGGGAGAAAAGACGGGGTGGGCTGTTTTTCCATATTCATCTGCTGTTGTTTTGCTTTTTTCTGCCTACTTCTCTTTTTTTTTATTCGATGACAGAAGGACTTTTTATCTTTGAGGAACTTAGGCAGCACTTCTGGGGGTGGGCTGTAAAAAGCAGGCGATCTTACGGTCCTAAACGAGGGTGATGATTTAAGATGAAACATCCAGGGATGAGATCCGAAGGGGCTTCCCCCCTCCCTCTCGGGTCTAGTTTATCTGTCTTCACCTCAGCTGTCCCATATATCTGCGGCACAGCGAGGCTGGTGGTGTGAATCAGGCCTGCCATCATTCACTTTGTCCGAGTCTCTCGGAGCCTCTGCGACTATCCCCGCGAGTGCTGCGGCGAGCAATCACGGCCACAATGGCACCGCATTTACTCCCTACTATCTGCTGCTTTTAGTGTCCGTTAGAGTGATAAGACGTCGATCTGTAGCGGCCATTTTCTCGCCAACCGAATGACGTGTAAAAGACAGCGAAGGTGAGATTTTCCTGCTTGTTTTGTCGACCTGAATTGTCACACTCTCCATCGCTATCCTTACCATCTGACTTCAGGGGGCATTACTCAGACACTTCACCTCGACAGATAGCTAAATAAACATGAACTAGCGATAGAAAAGAGCCTGACCCCGCAGTGACTTCAGCCACGGGAATTTATCACCCTGCAAGGATGAAATAATGGCCCATCGTAAATTCTTCCCGATCACAGCAAATGTGATATAACTCAAAAGGGGCTATTTATTGTGAGGCGGCGAGCTGATCTTAAAGATGTCAGCACCGCCTTACGCACGGTGGCAGCTGAACCATGGGAAATGTTGTTTTCCTCTCTCCCAGTTTAAATGACAGGGTGCACTCGCCAGGTCACCCTGCAATTGAACCAGGCATCAGTTCCCCAGTGTGAAGAGTGAGGTGCTTCTGTTTACCTGCCCCCCCGACTGCCAACACAAGGTCTTTTTTTTTCTTCTTCTACCCCATCAGGTAATACAGCAGCAGCTGCTCCAGGGTCTGTCTCTCGTTTTACTTTTCTGCCTCACCCCAATCCTTCTCCTCCTGTCTCTGTACATCACAACGTCTCTAGTGTTTCTCTCCCTTTCTTCTCCCTGACAATGAAATAAAGTGACACCAATCTCGGGGGTCCCTCGACGCCAAAACACAGCTGTGTGGCTGTCCCACTTTCCTGCCATCGAACACCCCGCCTGCCAACTCTTCTTCCACTTAGTTCCACCGACAACGCCGCTTTCCCTCTTCCTCCTCGCAGTTTCCTCTTTCACTCATCTCCTCCCCTCCCCTCTCCCCTTTATTCCTCTCCTCTTCCGTCACTCACTTTACCGGAGGATGGCAGCGTCAAAGATAAGGGCCAAACAAAAAGTCAACATTCCTGCGAACATCTGTTATGTATCGCTGCTCGCTCGCTCCGGCGCTCCATTTTACGTTTGATTTCGCTGTCAGCGTCGGGGGAACGCCACTTCGAGCTGCTATCGTGTGGCATGCTACAAGGCTTTCCAAAACGCCCTTGTTGAATTAAAAATACAGCATATGCTGCAGACAGCACTTTGTGATGTAACAAAGAGCAGACATACCCTCTCTTTAGGAAGTGGAGCACACACCTGACACCAACAGCAAGGTGTTTACTGATATAACAGCTTACTTAGAAAGCCGGAGAAGGGCAAGGCAGTGTCAAGTCTGTACACGGGGGGGCATGACTGGATTTTGCTTTAAATTATAATGAAGACAGTGATTCCTTATTGATGCCTGGGGGGGAAGTTCTACCAGGGAGGTTAGAGGTTGGCATCAACCACAGAACAACATCCTTGGAGCAGGGATTAAGTATAATATCTGACATGATGCCAGGATCAGACTACACAATTTACTCTGATAATTACCCACTTCAACAGACGTGGGGTGTTACAAACGAATACGAACATCTGGCAGGATAATTTGTCCTTTTATCCGGTGTAGTTTGTCTTCTCTTGCCTGGTTTGACAATGTCTACAACATGCTCCGAGATGCCTCAGTAGTTGACATCCCTAATACAGGAAGTCTGTCTCCGGCCCCTTCTGCTGGATCACCTTGGCGTGCCGGGTGGTAAAAGACTCTGACTGGTCAGAGTTCAACATGTAGTCATATGATATGAGATTTTATGGTAGGAAGCTAAACTGTTGTTAAATTCATCTGCTAATCGTAAACTGCAATATGCACATCCCAGATTTCTGACACCTTATATTTCCAAAATGTTGTTGAAATGTAACTATTTGGAGTTAGTGTATCACTTAGGCCCGTCACAATAGCTACTATACTTATCGACTAATCGTACAATATATGGATATGACCTCAATAACTTTTACGTTATCGACTTATTGTACGATATATTGACGTGTCCTCAATATTTTTTTACTGTATCGGACTTATCGTAGGATATATAGACATGACCTTAATCTTTTTTGCGTTATCGACTTATTGTAGGATATATGGACATGACCTCAATCATTTGTATATTATTGACTTGTCGTACGATATACGTATGGACATGACCTCAGTCATTTTTATGTTATGGACTCATCGTGCGATATATGAACATGACCTCGATCCTGTTTGGCTTTATCGACTTGTCATAGGATATATGGACATAACCTCAATAATTTTTTCATTTATCAACTTATCGCAAAATATGTGGACATGACCTCAATCATTTTTATGTTATCGACTTATCGCACAATATATGGACCACAATAATATTTATGTTATTAAATTTTCGTACGATATACATGACCTCAATTTTTACGTTATCAACTACTCGTATGATATATGGACATGACCTCAATATTTTTTACGCTATCGACTTGTACGATATATGTACATGACCTCAATCATTTTTGCTGACCACGATAATGCTGAACATTATATGACTTGGGCGTTGCACAGACATATCACATTTTTGTTAACAGAGCCTGACAGTCCATTTTATTTATTGTTTTGGTTGTGTGGTTTTATTTATTTTAATCATTTTTTCACATTCCAATTCCAATGTCTGAATATCTTTAAGAATTAAGTTAATACTTAAAAGGGTGTACTTACATTATTATGCTATAATATTATATTATCATTTTATTAGTGACATAAGATGGTCTTAAAATGACAATAATATCTTTATTGCAATTATTTCTGGGACAATTAATCGTCCAACAAAATTAGTTATGAAAGTCCTGTGTGTCACAGTCTTCCCTTTATTTTGTTCATTTCTTAAATGTTACACCTACACACCTTGGACACAAGCTGTATCACCCAGAAATACAATGGATAACAGAGGCAAGCCTCCAACAAAATGTACTGAGCTCAGTGGTTTTTCTTTCCCACACATTCAGCAAGTTACAGTTGCGGCTGAGTGTTAATTTTGACACACTGTCACAACAGCAGCCGCAGCAGACTTTCACAAGGGGACCACAGGCATCGCCAAAGACCCAGAACACCCACTCTGAAGCCCAACCACCAGCCAGGCGGAGCGCTTGTGGGGGAGATTGTGTCTGTCATGTTCAAGCTGGGACCCAGCGAGGAGAAGCTTTAGTCTTTTCCCTCCATCGCCCTCCCAACCCCTGTAATAATCA